>NC_134572.1:150196604-150521604 GCF_050947875.1 Dermacentor variabilis
CTGTTTCATCATTGTACTATGGTTACAGGGTCTGTTGGTATCGTTCGTACTTTTGCAATTCAGTGAAGCAGTTCGCTTGCGTTACGGAGCGTTTGTGTGCATGCATATGTGCGTTCATGCGAAGGTCGTTAAGCTCGTGCTCTGGGTACTGAGCACGTGCTTAGCAAATATTTCGTTACGCGCCAGTCGCCAAGCTCTGCGCCTGCCGCGTGTCGCACAGATTTTGCCTTCGATAATATTCCAAAGACTCGTCGCACCACCTAGGGGAGCGTTTGAGCAAACGGGGGCAACGTGTACACTGCTGCCTCCGTGATTGCAGTCGCTCGGCCACCGCATTTCCTTTTTCTTTTGGACTCAACAGCAGACTCATTCCAGTCTTTGAACAAAAGATGGCGCGCAGTGCGCGGCTGCTTTAGTGTACCTGTATATGCTCCTGCAGGGAGGAAAGTTGCGCATAGGTGCGCTTTATGTTCCAGCTCTGCAGTGAAGCCACTCCTCGCGCGCAGGAGACAAAGCCGAGCGGTGTTCTATTTGCTTTTTGGCTGCTGGTCGCGAGCTACATGCGGCAATTGTTCGCAAGTGCTGAGCAAGATGACACTATTTAATGTAGGCTACGCTCGAACCGTTGGCGTAGCCGGAGGGGGGTAGGAGGCCAACCTTCCGAAATATTTAGTTTCTATGTGCATGTATACACGCGCACATGCAAACACGCGCACGAACGTACATATAGGGGGTGGGACCCCCCTCCCCCACCCCTCAAGCCCTCGAAATAACATCCTGACTACGCCCTTGGCTCTAACAGCCCAAAAGTTTGCGTGCAAGCACGCATTACCTTGCAATAAAAAGCGGTGCAATGTTTTTCAGCATGCGTATGAAGTTTTCTCGCCGAGGCCGAAAGGAAAGAAATGTTTTAAAGGGTGCTTAAAGAAAACTTCACGCACATAGGGCGGACAATTATGTGAGCGCATTTTGGCTTCCGAAACCAGCCCATTAAGGCTCGTCGCTAAGAGAACTATCGTGCCTGCAGTTATGTCACTGGTAGTTAACAGGGCGCCATTCATCACTAACCTACATTCACAGCAGCTGCACGTTTTCGAAATATGCGGTGCAGACACATAGATTTCAACTTATTTCAAATGTTCACATGCGCACATTTTATGCAAAGCTTATTTTTACGATTCACTCATACTACAAACTAAACAGCTGCTTCGTAGCAGCAAATCTGCAAGTGGAAAAAGGTTCAAGATGCCCGAACTTCTAGACCAAATTTATTTCGTACAAGGGAATGGATGAGCAATGCCTGGTGGCAGCAGGGGAAGAGTGTTGTTTCTTGGAGCCTTGGGGGGCGGAATTCAAGGCAACTGGAAAGGCGACTATTAAGAGTAACAAAAGGCTATTTTTATTGCACTAATCACATAACATGGCAAACATGCAAAGTAATTATTCGCACATTGCACGCTGCAATATGACAACACATTCTTCTTTATCTGTTCATACTACTCAGGTTAATTTACTATAACACAGCGCTTATTAAACGTACAAAAAGAATTTTAGATTCCCCACGTAGACTAAGGCCGATCGAACAAGCAAGATATTGCGGGCGGTAAATACTGAAGCTATCACAGCTGTCTTATAAAGCGTGAACGCACGTTATTATCTTTTACTGCGACACAATGAACACCAGCACATCAATCAACGTCACGTGAAAAATCAAAACGCCAACAAAAAAGTTAGAAAAGAAAAAACAGAGGAGATAAAAACCAGGATGCAGCGAGCAAATTGTATCTTCTAGTATTTACTCTGTTTCGAACGCACTGTTATAGAGCCGCATAGCCCGAACGATCGTACAAGTAACACAGTGAATTGAGAAAGCGCTGAATGAGAAAAAAAAATTGAATTCTGCGCTTTTACGTGCCAGTCACGATCTGACAGTGAGGCACGCCATAGTGGGTGAGTCCTTATTAATTTTTACCACGACAGGTTCTCTAACGTGCCCCCAGTGCATGGGACAGGGTCGTATTTGCATTTCGCCCCCATCAAAATGCGACTGCAGCGGCCCTCGAAGCGTTGAATGCACTAGTCGAAGTGCGTGCATGGAATGCATGTTTGGTGTCTACCAACAAGGAACTAACCAAACAGCGTTAACAAACAACGTCAACCAAACCAACGTTAACAAAACGTGTTACTGAGCTCGAACAGTAATCACGAATTAATAATTTAGAGGTAAAAGGAAGGAAAGAAGGAAGGAAAACGTGGAGAAGGAAGGCAGGGAGGTTAACCAGTTTAGCCTAACCGGTTTGCTACCCTACACATGGGAGCGGGTTGGGGGGGATGAAAGATGGGGAGAAGAGATAGAGAGCACATAACACGGCACACACATCGTTGGTTACAGTCCGTCACTCTTGCGCGGTACGTGACATCACTGTCACAGCCGCTTGTCCAAGCCCGTCTCCTTCATAAACCGAAGTAGTCCCTTCGTCGCCTTCAGCTGCGATATCTTCTGCCGGCGATATGTGAAAATGGTTACAACTGACAACGGCCTATTGTCAAGGTGCGCTAGAACGGGCGCTATGGACTGTCTCTAAACATTGTATTCAGGACAGTCGCACAGAATGTGTTCCAGCGTCTCCTCGCGAAGACAGACACTGCAGAGAGCGTTGTCGGCCATTCCAATGCGAAACGAGTAAGATTTCGTGAAGGCCACCCCTAGCCATAAGCGATAAAGCAGGGTGGCCTCACTTCGGCGGAGTCCAATTGGCATACAGAGATGCATCAAGGAGGGCAGGTCGTGTTGACGATTGCTCCGGTTGGTCTGGCTGCTTGGTGTGCACCATAGAGAGAGCGTGATCTCCCGCGCAAGAACTTGAAGTCTGCTGGCTGCATCGGACCGTGAAAGTGGTATGGCCTCTTCCTGTGTGTCTTCAAGAGCTGTCCGAGCGGCTTTATCGGCGTCTTCATTTCCTATGACGCCGCAGTGACTTGGCAGCCACTGAAACGTCACGTGATGTCCTTTCTCATGTGATGTATGGAGTAGGCATCTAATATAGAGCACTAGCTGTTCGAATGGCCCGCGACGCAGAGCTGGTAGCACAGATTGTAGGGCTGCCTTTGAGTCACTGAAAATTGACCATTGTCGAGGTGGTTCCCGATTGTCGAAACAAAGTGCAGCGCGAAGAGCAGCTAGTTCCGCAGATGTAGATGTCGTTGGGTGGTCAGTCCTAAAGCTGATGATAATACCTCTTGCTGGGACGACCACAGCACCGGACGAACACTGGATATTTGTGGAACCATCAGTATAAATATGTGCACTGTCCGCGTACCTCTCGTGCAGAAGAAGCAGAGACAGTTGTTTCAGCACAGGCGACGACAGCTCAGACTTTTTCCCGATTCCTGGTACGCTGAGATGGACTGTGGGGCCGACAAGGCACCAACGAGGTATCGATGGTTTAGATGCAGCGGTGAAACCCGAGGGAAGTTTGTCGTTGTACTTGACGATTGTTTTAGAGAATGATGACTGGTGCCTGTCTGAAGGTAGTGTTTCAAGGTGGTGATAGGGGACATGTGCAAAATGTCTGATATGCGTTCTCAGGGCTTCCACCGTGATGTGAGTTTGCATTGTATGGTCCCGAGCAATCGCACTAGTTGCTTCAGTTGACGTGCATCTGGGCAAACCAAGACAAACTCTGAGTGCTTGAGCTTGTGCTGCCTGCAGAACACGAATATTTGTCTTGCAGGTGTTGTTCAGTACAGGTAGACTATATCTTAAAAAACCGAGAAAGAGAGCTCTGCAGATTCTCGGCATTGCGTCTACTGACATCCCCCACGTCTTTCCTGTCAAGTGTTTAAGCAACTGGGAGGTTGCTTTCAGGCGCCGTTTCATCTAGGCCACGTGCGGGGTCCAACAGAGATCTCGGTCGATAATTACGCCAAGGACTCTGTGGGTTCTGACATAGAAAATGGTCCGCCCATTGATTGGGATGACATAAGGTGTCATTGGTTTGCGAGTAAATGCCATTAGGGCGCATTTTTCTGGTGGTATGCTGAGACCTCGTTCACACAAGTAGCTCACTGTCAAAGTAGCCGCTCTTTGAAGACTTGCACGTATCTGAGGACGTGTGACTGGCGAAGTCCAGACGCAGATGTCATCTGCGTATATTGAAATTTTGGTTGTAGTTGGCAAGTGTTCAGCAAGCCCAATAAGAGCGAGGTTGAATAGCGTCGGGCTGAGAGCACCGCCTTGAGAAACGCCCCTGCTGGTATAGCGTCGCGTAGTTGGGCCATCGTCAGTTAACACATAGAATGATCTTGCAGATAGGTAACTTGCAATCCACAAAAATACTCGACCACCTTGGCCAACCGTCACAAGAGCGTCGAGAATGGCCTCGTGTAATACGTTTTCGTATGCCCCTTTCACATATAAGAATAAAGCTGCAGATAAACGTTTACGGGACCTTTCGTGCTGGACATATGAAACGAGATCAACTACATTGTCGATGGAAGAGCGGTCACGTCGGAAACCAGCCATGGAATTCGGATAAATCTTGTAGTGTTCAAGGTACCATTCCAGGCGGCCAAGGCTCATCCGTTCCATTATCTTTCCTACACAGCTGGCCAACGCTATTGGGCGGTAAGAGGTGAGCTCTAGCGGGGATTTGCCCTGCTTCAAGAGGCGGCACACTTTCCATTCGTCAGGAACATTTCTCTCCTGCCATGAGGTGTTGTAGAGACTCAATAATGCTATCCGTGCGGATTGTCCGAGATAGCACAAGGCTCAGTATGATATACCATCTGGACCCCGAGATGATGAGCGCCTGCAGAGAGCTAGTGCCGCCTCGAGCTCCTCCATTGTAAAAGGAAGGTCCATGCGGCAATCACGGGAATGGGGGACGTCATCTCGGGCTGGAGGATCTGGACGTGTCGCTTGGTCTGCCATCCGCGCACAAAACGCTTCTGCAACATCGATGTCTTGCCGCCCTTGGAAAAGCGTGAGCGCCTTGAATGGAAAACGCTGTTCCGGAAGGCAACGCAGACCTTGCATCGTTTTCCAAATGCGAGACAGCGGCTTGCGGGGGTCGAGTGTCTGGCGAAACGTTGCCCAACGTTCCGACGCTAATCTATCCATTCGACGCTGAATCTTCTTTTGCATCCTCCTGGCTGCCCTAAGGTCGTGGATTGATTTTGTACGCCGGTATCGACGTTCCGCCCGGCGACGAAGTGCTCGAAGTCGCTCTAATTCTATGTCGAAGTCGTTTCGCGTGTAAGAGATCGTCAGCATGTGAGTGGAGTTTTGCATCGTATCTTTAATTGTTTGTTCTAACCCAGAGGGTAGGCGCTCGCGGCAGGCATCTTCCATATCAGATTTGAAGTTGGCCCATTGAATCGTCCGAATGGTATTCCATGGGCCTGATCTAGACGACAAGCCTTTGATGCTCAGATAGGTGGGAATGTGATCACTCCCATGTGTCTCAATATCTGGAAACCACTTCACAATTCTGGCGAGAGAGTTGGAGACGAAAGCAAAGTCAAGGCAGCTACCATATGTCACGCCTCGAAGAAAGGTGGGGCTGCCATCGTTCGAGAGAGTAAGGCCATAGTTGTAGCGATCCTTGCTAATCTTCGTCCTCTTGCATTCGTCTTTGTACTTCCCCATGCTGGATGGTGTGCATTGAAATATCCTATGATGACCCATGGGGCGGGGCAAACACTCAAGATATCCGCTAATCTTTGAGTATAGAAATTGCTGGAAGGCGATATATACACGCCTATGAGAGTAAACAAGAGTTTATTCTTTTTAACTGTGATCCACATATACTGATTGTCGTCGTTGGGCGCAATTGGTTGCAAAACATGGGTGAGTTCACGACGAACAAAAACGATGATTTTGCTGCATGCACTATTTGTTGATGACATGATACATTCGTACCCTGACAGTCTGATTGGTTCCGACAAGTTGGGCTTACAAATGACGATGAGTGGAAACACATTGGTGTACACATACTGACGGAAATCTGAAATTTGTGATTCCCTCTGGCGTTCCACTGTATGACGGACGCTGCCTTGAATTCTTTTCGGTAGGATGGGGTATGGGTATATAGCCATCTTTCTAGTTGAGGGATTCAAGCACTGGGTTTTAGGCGTCCAGCACTTTAAGTGCGCTTCGAGCAGACGGTGTCCCCATGTCAACTAAGATCGTTCGGATGGCCTCCATGAGGGAACGTAGCACCGAGATGATTTGACGACCTGTTTTAGGTGAATCATCAATGGCCAGAGAAGGTTCCGGTGGGGCCGGGAACTTCTGAGGTTCCTTAGCAAGGCAGCGGCTCTGTACGTAGGCCATTCCTCTAAAGAAAGAGTGTTATCTGATTCACTCGTGGAAGTGGTGGGCCCTTCCGCGGCGCGACGAAGTGGTACCGTAGTGGAGCGGGTACTATCGCTTCGCGCATGCGCCTTCTTTGAAGGCGTACGACGGTGCCGACGTCGACGCCGACGTCGGACTACTTCGGCTGCCTCCCTGTGGGCCGAATTGTCTCTGGCCATTTGCTTCAGAACCGCGCGCTCCCTCTTGATGCGAGGACAGTCTTTCGACGAGGACGCGTGAGGACCGCTACAGTTGGCGCACTTCAGAACTGTCACACCACAGGTCTTTTCTGCATGAGGTTCAGCACAACGGGGACACAGTAGCGAGTTGGGACACACGCCCTTGACGTGTCCTAGCCTGAAGCACTGATGACATTGAAGCGGCGTTTGGATGAATGGTCGAACCGGATGTCGACAATGTCCGACTTTAACGTGGGATGGTATACAATCCCCCTTGAAAATTACTTTTACGCAGCGCGTATTCCCAAGACGGCGCACTTGCGTAATGATCGTGCCCTCGTTTGCCGCCTTGATGAGGCTAGGTAAATCATCATTGGGAATGGTAATGTCAATGTCGTAAATTACATCGGCTATCGATGTGTCGTCGATCGGGATGAAGGGGCGCAATTTTATTCCGCTTAGCTCCGTGATTTCTTGAAGTTTTGCAAGCGCACTCGCGGTGTACACGTCTATGGCGAGTATATTCTTGCGTGGGTTTATTCTGATGTCTTTAATTTGATCCGGCACCGCATGTTCTAGAAAAGGGGATAGGGTTTGCCTGTTTAGCAACCGTAGGCTGCGTGACGGTTCTTCCGGCATAAAGATGATGACGTGTGGCCAGCGCGCAGGCCTTGACTTCATAGTCGTAGTGCTCGCAGAAGTTGACGGCGCTGTGTTGGCGATCTTTCTCTTCGCCCTCTTACTCCGGACGGGTATGAAGCCGTCGTCGGATGAGTCGTCTTACGACATAGAGTACAGCTCGGTGTCCTCGGTATCGTTGGGGGAGCCAACTCGCTTCCTTGCGGCTGACAGCCGTGATGACTTCTGGCCAGGCGGGCCTCTGGCATGCTCTGCGTCCATGGCCGCAAGACGGGGAGGTGATGCACCCCGAAAGGCGAAGTTTTCACCAAAAATTCAGATATCACAGAAACTAGTGTTCTGTCAAGAAGTCACTTCGTCGTCTTCCGTTGAAAGGTGAAAGGGATACCATGCACCCAAGGGGAATACTGCGTTGCCATGGCGAAGGCCGTTGGTACCAGGCTAAAGATGTAGCGTCACTGAAGCTGAAATTGACATCGTATCCCAACCAAAGCTGACTATCAGAAACGCATCGTCGTCCGCTATTACTCTCGTCAAAAGAAACAGGAATTTGTATCCAAGGCACGCAAAGCTAAACTGAGCACGACAGACCTCGGCTTCACTGGACAGAAAAGTAATCCAGTCTTTGTGAATGATCATTTGACCTCCGATAGCAAGAGTATCTTTGCCAAAGCTCTAGCTTGCTTTGAAGAAATAAAAAAAATGGCAGTATCTTTGGACGGATAACTGCCAGATCAAAGCGAGGAAAACTAGCGATAGCCGCGTTTATCGCATTTCTTCTGAGGATGACCTGTTGGTGTTTGGTTGGGCCCTGCTACGTCAGGAAGACGTCACTCCTCATAGCCGGTATGCCGCATGGCGTCCTATTTTGCGTCAGAGGGACTAAGCTTATTACCTGCGCATTGCCTATCGGGAATTCATTTCAATGACCGAAGTTATCGTAAAAAACTGCGGCAACAATGACTCTTTCTAGCTTTCCATAAACCACTGTTTCACCTTCGTTGCTATTCCGAAGGGTGGTTATTAGAACACGACGCAACATGATCTTGTTTACCTGCTTGCACAGGAGTACTGCTCTTGCCAGTCAAGTAACCACACTGGAGAGGTCATTTTCATTTCCTCACATTTTCCTTATACGCGAAGGTGCGACATGAGCGTTTCTTTGTATGGCTGGGAGTTTGTGTGGCTAAAGGTCACTAGTCCATCCTTCATTATTGGCTGTGTTTATCGCTCACCGCCCTCGTGATAGTTCTGTAGCCAATTTTGTAGCCAACTTAATTCGATCCCATGCGCTTTAACAATGGAAAGGAAATATATAATGGTTATGGGTGACATCAATGTAAATATCCTGGACGACGCGCCGCAATGTTGCATTGCATACACAAATTATTTTCCAGTATGTAATTGGGAACAATTGATTGCCCTGCGTACCAGATGCGTACCAGGATGAACTACAGTACCTTCTTTGACCACATTCTTTCCAACGTTATTTCTTCTGAAAATTTTTGTGTTGTTGGGCTCAGCTTAACAGGCCATTATCCCATTTTCTTCCAGTTTCCGAGTCGCTTGCCGAAACCACCGAACACTTATGTATGGTCCCCAACTGAAAATGAGTCTGAGACTGACGAAAGGGATACGGACACAAAATCTGAAAATTTTACGAAAATGCTGAAAATGAGTCCTCAGTGTGCGAGTACAGCGAGAACAAGTGGCCACTTAGCTCATTTTTCAGCGGATGGATTTATTTTTGGCGTTTTTGTGAGCGCGCGCAACGCCGCCCGGCCCACGCGAGTCGGAAGGCGTGACGTCACGACACCCTCGTCGGATAGCCAGCCGGCCTGCCGCGGTCATTTGAGGCGCGCCGCCGCCGTCATCGCGAGCATGGATACGTTTTCTGGCGCCTCTACCAGCGATGAGTATATCTCTGGAGACGAGCTTGGCAAAAAATATAATCGCTTACGGTTACGAGCCTTCCGCGCCAAGCGACGAAGAGGAGCAGGTGGCCGTAGACGTGCCGGTCAGGCAGCCCGGGCCAGCAACATGGTAAGCCTTTTTTCTAGTAAAATTAATGTGCAGCGGCAGCAGTTTGGAAAGTAATGTTATGTGGGATGTAAAACGCCTAGTTTCGTGACCTACGCCGAGGCAGAGTGGCAGCTATTATGGCTGAATCGTAGAGCATCGTAGCTCGTCGCTTTGTGCTTACCTACGCGGTGGGCTTTCGACCGCTACGCAGTTCGTTTTTGCGTGACGAGGCACAACATATGTGGAATTTTCCAGCTGTTTCACAGCCCTGCGTTTACGGCTACTGTCACATTCACGCCATTAGAAGCCATTTACTGGTTGAACTCGTTGAGATGAGCGGCTGCGCTAGGAACCCGTCAATCATATCACTTAGCTACACTGATTCTGTGGCCATAGAGAAAGGAAAAACTTTGGCTGTAACAATTACTAGGGAAATGCTGCGCGAACAATCAAGTCATGAAATCCGAGGCTTGATCATGCAGAGACCTATGAAAACCCGTCATATTTTGCTTCAAGTTGAAAAGGAACGGGTGAAAAAGCAATGTAGATAAATGTGCTGTGCATTTTAAATTATTACACACGGATGCTATTGTCTGCCGTTCATTCACTCGCTTTTTGTGTATATTTTATAAATTAAAACGGCGCTCATATGCTTTCATTCGATATTAGACACAGCGAAAGTGTACATAACATGACTATTTTGTTTTGTGACAATAACATGCATCCACAGGATGAACAATTTTTGTCACAACCCGAGAATATCTGTTCTTGCACAGCAATTGAAAGGGTAATTTTCCTTCTTTCAACAGGTGCTCCTGCAGTCACCGCTGCGGCGACATGCCCACAGAAAAAGAGAGGGTCTGTTGTACAGAGCAGCAAAAGGTAGCAAACGCCGCTGAAACTTACGAATGCATCACGAAGCACCCGCTTTTTCACTTGTGTGGTGAAGACGAAGACGAAGAAGGCGCTCTTGTGTCGGCTGTGCGCGTGATCAGCTTTCGTCTACTGCCAGTGCTACTAGACTGGGCCTAGTGCCTCATAATAAATCATCTTATTACATTTGGTGGAAGGTGCTGCACTCCCCGACCTCAACCTGGAACTTCGCAGCCGAACTTTAACATCTGCTCCAGCCGCTACTATGAACGACGCTCCCAACAATCCGCTTGGCGCATCTGCCGTTCCTGTCATGTGCGGCGCCGTGCAACGGCAGCGGGACCCTCCTGTTTATAGCGGATCAGGTGAGACTGACGTAGAAGATTGGCTCTCTACCTACGAGCGCGTCAGTGAACACAACAAGTGGGATGACCCGACGAAGCTCCGTAGCGTCATCTTCTATCTTGCTGACGTTGCGAACCTCTGGTTCCACAATCACGAACGGGAACTCCAAACTTGGTCCGCTTTCAAAACTGCATTCGCGGAAGTCTTCGGTCGCCCAGCCTTGCGAAAACTCCGTGCTGAACAACGCCTCCGCCAGCGCGCTCAACAGCCCGGCGAGACTTATACTAGTTACATAGAGGATGTCGTTGATATTTGCGCCCGCGTCGATTCCACCATGCCTGAAGAGGACAAGGTGAAGCACATCCTCAAGGGCATCGAGGACGACGCATTTCAAATGCTCCTGGCGCGGAACCCTACTTCTGTCGCAGCTGTCGTCACTCTTTGCCAGAGCTTCGATGAGCTGCGTCGACAGAGGGTCCTTGCGCGCAGCGCTCTCGCACCTGGCGACTCTCTCTCGGGCCTCACGCTTCGCTCACACACCACGCCAGCAGCATCGCTCTCTGTTGAGATTAAGGATTTCATTCGTGAGGAGGTGGCGCGCCAATTGTCTATGCTGCCTCTCAACGATGGACCTCCCCAGCCTGACACATCTTTGGCTGCTCCCATTAGGCGGGCCATTCGCGAGGAACTTGCTGGGTCTTTACCTTTCGCCCAACCCTGCCCTCCCGTGGCTGCACCTCTGACCTATGCCGAAGTCGCCGCGCGACCTGCGCCGCCGACGTTCTCGTTTCCGGCGCCAATGCGACTTCAAGCTGCACCTCCTCCCGCGTCGCCTGCCGTTCCATCTCGACGCCCAGTTCAGACCCCTTGGCGCACACGCGACAACCGACCCATATGCTTCGCTTGCGGTGTCGCCGGCCACGTTGCGCGCTTCTGCCATCGTCGTATGCCAGCTGCTAACGCTACTGTCGCACCGCCTGGATATGCCTATTCCCACGATACCACCGGGCATGCGCTGCTTCCCGACCACGAGTTTTCGCCGCCTCCTCGACGCCCTGTCGGCACCCATCGTTCGCCATCACCACGTCGTCGCTCACTTTCCCCCTTACGTCGCCGCCAGTCACCTAGCGAGGGAAACTAGTTGCTGCAGTTCCGCAGGCACGAACTGCAAGCTTCGCGACTTCTACAAGGCCTGCACAGTCGCCACGCAATTTATTGGACGTTTTGGTCGAAGGAACCGCCGCAATTGCGCTTATTGATACTGGGGCTGCAGTTTCTGTTATCGACGAAAAGCTTTGTCGCCGCCTCCATAAGGTCACAATGCCGTTGTCTGGTATGCTTCTAAGCACCGCGACTGCGCAGCATATAGCCCCGCTCGCTCAATGTACTGCAAGGGTGGTCATCGACGGCATTGTCTATGTTGTTGAATTTCTCGTGTTGTCATCATGTTCGCATGACATTATTCTCGGCTGGGACTTCTTGTCTCACCATCGTGCCATCATCGACTGTGCCCGGGCCGAAGTAGCGCTTTTCCCGCTTGCCGATGCCCCGCTGCCTGACCCCTCTGAACAAACAGCCTCCAAGCTCACTATTGTGTCCGATACGGACATACCACCCGACATGTGTGTGCTTGTGCCCGTCTCTTGCTCTACCGCGCCAGACGCTACAGTACTTTTTACACCATCGCCGATTTTTCTACGTCGCAAGGCCCTACCTCTCCCATTTGCCGTACTCACCACTGAGTCTGGATTATCCTCAATGCTTGTGTGTAACCCGTCTCACTACCATGTGACGTTACTGCGCGGCGAATCCCTCGGTCGTGTTCAGCCCCTTGACCCGCTTCACATTCTCGATGTTTCCGACGACACGGCCTGTTATGAACTCGACGCCCTCACTTCTCCCGTGCCGTGCACATCATCATCATCATTGTCGTCGTCAGACGTTCTTGAATCTGTCGTAGACGCCGATCTGCCGCCTCCATATCGCCAACAAGTCTTCGCGCTTCTTCAGAATTTTCGCTCGTCGTTTGACTGTGACCAACTATCTCTGGGGCGTACGGCAACCGTCACTCACAGCGTCCACACTGGTTCCCATCCTCCTTTACGCCTGCGACCATACCGCGTGTCGGCAGCCGAGCGAAAGATCATCAACGAGCAGGTCGCCGACATGCTGCACCGTGGCGTCATTCGCCCTTCCCACAGTCCTTGGGCGTCTCCTGTAGTATTAGTACGCAAGAAGGACGGGTCAATACGCTTCTGTGTGGATTACCGTCGACTCAATAAGATCACTCGTAAAGATGTCTATCCGCTGCCTCGGATAGATGACGCCCTCGACTCCTTGCAAGGCGCGGAGTACTTCTCATCTTTGGATCTTCGCTCCGGCTATTGGCAAGTGCCGATGGCAGATGATGACTGTGAGAAGACAGCTTTCATCACGCCCGATGGCTTGTACGAATTTACCGTAATGCCATTCGGGCTCTGCAACGCGCCCGCTACTTTCGAGCGTATGATGGACACCATCCTTCGCAACTACAAGTGGAAAACATGTCTGTGCTACCTTGCTGATATCGTGGTGTTTTCGCCAGATTTCCCGACGCACCTCGTTCGCTTGCATGAGATACTGACCTGCCTCACCTCTGCTGGCCTCCAACTTAACATCAAAAAGTGCCGTTTTGCTGCTCGCAAGTTAACAATATTGGGTCACGTTGTATCGAAGGACGGCGTGCTTCCTGACCCAGCCAAGCTTCGCGCGGTCGCAGAGTTTCCGACGCCCACTACTCTTAAGGCGCTCCGCAGCTTTATAGGGCTCTGCTCTTACTTTCGGCGTTTTGTGCGCAATTTCGCGACTATCATCGCACCACTGACCAATTTGCTTACCGCTACCAACGGCATCTCCGCGTGGTCAACTTCCTGTGACGAAGCCTTCCAGCAACTACGTCGCCTACTTACTTCGCCACCGATTCTTCGACACTACGATCCCACAGCGCCTACAGAGGTACATACGGACGCCAGCGGTATCGGACTTGGTGCAGTCCTCGCACAACGGAAAGACGGCTATGACGAGTACGTCGTCGCGTATGCGAGCCGCACTTTAAAGAAGGCAGAAGCCAACTACTCAGTAACAGAAAAGGAGTGCTTGGCCATTATTTGGGCGCTCGTCAAATTTCGTCCATACCTATATGGTCGCCCTTTTGACATTGTCGCCGACCACCATTCACTTTGCTGGCTGTCCTCGTTGAAGGATCCGTCAGGTCGCCTAGGGCGATGGGCACTCCGCTTACAAGAATATGATATCCGCGTTGTCTACCGATCGGGCAGAAAGCACTCTGACGCCGATGCGCTTTCCCGATCGCCGCTACCTTGTGATGTGGCTTCAGTGTCTCCGCTCTTCGCATCCATGTCAGCCTTCAACGTCGCTGATATGCCGGACGAGCAGCGTAAGGATCCCCTGCTTTCAACTATGCTGAATTTCCTCCACGACCCATCCGCCACACCCTCTTCTCGAACACTTCGTCGCCAAGCCGCTCACTTTACTGTCCGCGACAACGTTCTTTACCGCAGAAATTATTTGCCTGATGGTCACAAATGGCTCCTGGTGATACCACGACACATGCGTTCTGACATCTGCGCTTATTTTCATGCTGCTCCTCATAATGGTCACGCCGGTGTTCTGAAAACGTATACTCGGCTAAGGCAGCGTTTCTACTGGCACGGCATGTATCACTTCGTGCGCCAGCACGTACGCGCTTGCACGGCGTGCCAACGGCGTAAAATTCCACAGCGCCCTTCTGGTGAGCTACAGCCGCTGCCCTGCCCGGCTCGGCCCTTCGATCGCGTCGGCATAGACCTATACGGGCCACTTCCCTGCAGTTCCTCGGGTAACCGATGGATAATTGTAGGTGTCGACCACCTGACGCGCTACGCCGAGACTGCCGCACTCCCGGCAGCCTCTGCGCGCGAAGTTGCGTTCTTCATCTTGCGGAACTTCGTTCTTCGACATGGCGCACCACGCGAACTGCTCAGCGACAGGGGACGTGTCTTCTTGGCCGAAGTCGTCCAAGCCCTTCTCGCTGCATGCAGCATCGTTCACCGCAAGTCTACAGCCTACCACCCGCAAACGAACGGCTTGACAGAGAGGTTCAACCGCACACTCGGTGACATGTTGACTATGTACGTCGCCTCGGATCACAGTAACTGGGACACTGTTTTGCCTTTCGTCACATATGCCTATAATACGGCCACACAAGCTACCACTGGCTTTTCGCCCTTTTTTCTGCTGTATGGACGAGAGCCCTCGTGTACTATGGACACAATGCTCCCATACCGACCCGACGCTTCCGAATGCACGACTGTGTCTGAAGCCGCCAAATACGCCGAGGACTGTAGGCAGCTCGCGCGAACCCTTACGACCGCTGCTCAAGGTCGTCAAAAGCTGCGGTGTGACAGCGACGCGCTTACACCAGTTTTCCCGACTGGTTCCCTTGTTTGGTTGTGGGTCCCGCCTCACAGCCCTGGCCTTTCGACCAAACTCCTTGCACGCTATGATGGCCCCTACCGCGTCATAGACCGTACCTCCGCTGTCACCTATGTTGTGGAACCTGTGACACCTTCACCCGACCATAGGCATCGCGGGCGTGACACGGTTCATGTCAACCGACTTAAGCCGTACTATGACCCCCTCATCCTACCTACGCCGTAAGTCGCCAGGATGGCTCCTCTTCTCTCCCGGGGGCCATTGTGGTGAAGACGAAGACGAAGAAGGCGCTCTTGTGTCGGCTGTGCGCGTGATCAGCTTTCGTCTACTGCCAGTGCTACTAGACTGGGCCTAGTGCCTCATAATAAATCATCTTATTACACTTGTATTGCCTGAATAGGCCCAAACTCGACCTGGAATACCTCAAGTTGAAGCATTACAGCCCATACCACCTTGGACAACGCACCTTGAATGAGTAAGTACAATAAGAAATCAGTAATCAGGCGAGAAAAAAAATCCTGAAGCCCTGTTCCCGCTGCATATATTTAGTGCTATTGGTGCATAGCATGAACGAGACAGAGGAAATGAATCGAAGGCTCGTTTTATTTGTTAGATGAATTCAAACGGACAGTGCATGGCATGTAATAGAAAAACACGAAGTGAATTTTTTAATCTATATTGTTGTGTGTGTGTTTCTTTTTTTGCAGGCAATACCGATACACTGCCTACCGACAGTTTGTTTGGTGGGTGTACAGGCGACTTGGTCAAGGTAACCGGGTCGTTTTGCCAAGCTGTGCTGTCCACAGAATCAGGAAAGAGTTCCCTACGCCAGGAGGGCATTACACTGGCTACCTGGACGCATGATGGCAGTTTCTCCTAAATAAACACCAAGAGTTTCCTTCTCAGAATGACGTGTCTTGTTCAGTGAACTACTGCAGTCTGTAACACGAGACAGGGAAATATGTGGTTACAGAAGAAGCTTCAGTTCCAGATGCAACATGAAAGGAAAGTAGCCTTACGTTGGTAAAATATTAAAGCGCCTTGTATGTGCTGCCACGAGAGCTTCTTTGTCAGCCCGTTAAAAGTTGCTTGAAAGTGGAGGGGGCACGTTCACACTTGTACGCGCCAATGCCTCCCTGTAGGAGCTCGAATTCTGGCACAGGTCCACAGCACACTTCAGCAAGTCTTTCACATAGCCTGGAACAAAGCATAGTAAATGGTAATGTGTGTGCAAAAACACTCAAACCGAGTACCGTATGTGCAAGATTCTTTCACTGGTGCGACAACGGCAGCCTTTTTTGCCTTCGGGTATTTGACCAGCCACCTCTTTGTCCCATTGTCAGTGGTTGCTTGCTGCCTTGTACTATTTTCATTATAGTGAAGTGCGGCAAGGCGTGTTCTGAAAGAAAACAGGACCATATCCGATTACATCACAACAGTCCACCTAAACAGCTTAGGCACAAAGTATGTTTTACCTTGCTACCATGCTGGAATACCTAAAATGGGTATTTTTCGGTGCGAACTGAGTGATGGTGCTGTGAAAGCATTCAACAGCAAATGTTTGTGTTTGTGCGCTCGTGGATAGTCCAGGAATGTCTTTGAGCAAAGCCTTGTTTAGGACGATGGCTTTCAGTTTTTGGTGCGCTGGTGATCCTAAAGCAATTCATTGGAAATAATGCAAAAATACTGAAAAAACAAAATTTCAAAACCACATACCTTCTTCCAGCCACTTCTTCTTAGGCAATGGCTCATGCTCGCACCTCGGATAAAGGCTCTCATCATGTACGTGAATGTCAACGACATGACGGACAAGGGAGCACCACTTAGCAAGAATTAGCTCAGGTTGCGCCCGGCTTGAAAGAGCGCACCAATACAGGTGGTTGATGACAGCAGGAATCCAGAGTCAGCTCCTGAAACTTCTGGAGCTTCGCTGCTGCTGTCAGCTTCTTTTTGAGCACTGTACAAAAATAGAGATAACCAGATGCATCATGAATAAAAATTTGAGAGCCCAGATATCTTACTGGTACTTGTGCTTCTAAAAAATTTAATAATGCAGAACCTACTCTTGGCAACGTGCCAGCAATCAAAGCTGTGCTCTATGCAGGTCTCCTTTGATGTAAATGCCTTTATCTGAGAATGACGGTCAGTAACAAGAGTTGAAATCTCGAGGCCATTAGCCTCGCATATTTGCAGTGTCCTCTTGAGTCCTTCAAGCTCCATATGGTTGCTTCCCTTGGTTTCATTTGACTGCAACATAAGCATCATTAAACCAAGCACATGTGCATGTAGTCATGAATGCTTGCAGGTTCCTTGGGAAACAACAGTGCTGTCTTATTGACAGCGCTGTTGTTTCTCAAAGGTTGTGTACAACCAACTAGCCTACCCATTACCTCCTAAGCAAGCTTGCAGATTTTCCTATAGCACTCTCTCATGCAACAATAATAACTGCCTGGAGAGTTTTGATGTGCAACACCTTGTTCTGCTCTATATCCAGAATAGAGTATGTGCCATACTTGGCAGAATGTCCAGGGGAATCTGCCCTACCATCCCCAGCAACCTGGAGTGGACGGCCAATGGCTTCATCAAAAAGCACATTTTGGTGGTGTGTCCAGACCTTGAAGTAGTGAACGTGTACGGCTCATGAATCTATATGCATACACTGTAAGGTTGGTCACATGACCTAACCAATTTGATGAGCCTACGCACCTTGGTGACTGCAGGAATGACGAATGCATTTTGGACTCTGAAGTGTGTTTTGTCACTGCCGCAGGCAACACCCACACTCCTTAGTGCCCTAAAGAACTTCGAAGCCTTGCAGCCTCAAACAAAATACTGCCGCAGAAAGCAGCAAGCTACCAGCTGCCTTCCAATTAATTATTGGCTGTGTTGCCCACGTAGAGACATGATGGTTTATACATATGCGTGTCACCTGCAATAATATGCCTTTTACAGTTTTGTCAATGGCTCTGCATGGATGTGAACACAGAGGGCAGACCGAGAGCAGTTCATCCAGACTCGACTCGAAAACAATGAACTTCCTCTCTTCATAAAGAGGCACCGCTGTGTTATCAGTAATGTCTCTGAAAAAAGAAAAAGATCTGTTTGAGCACTGCACAATATTATATGATGGTCTAATACATACTTATCCAAACTGACATCAGAGAGTACATAGGAAGGATCATATTGATTTCGGTTTTCAGTTTAATCCATTTCGTCTTCAGATGCATCCGTCCATTCTGGCAATGGTGTCGAAGACCGTGGTGGCATAAAGGAGCTAGTTGAAATACTACGTCGGTCCCCGTGGATGTTAACCTGTGTTGCTAGAAAAAAAATAGCATAAGCGAAAATATAATTTAGCAGCAACAGTAGAACTGCTCCGATATGCTATTTTCAACAAAACGCCAGGAGCAACACGGATACAGAAAAAACAGACGCGGAGGTGCACTCGCCTGTGTCCAGGTTGTTCCTAGTGCGGTTGAAAACGACATACCTGCACCATCTGGCTCAATGTGCCAAAAGAACTTTAGATGCGTCGATTAGTAATGGCAGTGCAAAGATTTTATGCTGGTAGCTGTTACGTATATATGCTATGCATAGCGAGGCTAGTTACAAAAGAGCAGTCACAAAAGGATGCACATTGGTTCCTCTGATACACCTACCCCAGTCTCTACAGATCAATGATGTCTGAACAGCTGCATCAGACTGAAGTGGTTTTGCTGTAATTTGTCTTTCGTTGGCGGTGTGAGGTTCTGCTGCAAATTGCTGGAGAAGTGCTGCAGAGCATTTCTCCTGATGTGCCTCACACTCACTGTTCTGCCTGCTATTTGCACATGCCTCTGCACTGCGTTCACAGGAAACTGAAAGAGATGGAAACAGTTGACCAAACTATTTAATGAACACACACCAAAGCATAAAATTTTATTAACATGACCTGAAGACTTTTACATGCATTTTTGTTTTCTTCCCTCTACACCCACGCAAGGAAAATCGCTCTTTTTAAGATAAAACGCTCCATTGACAAATATGAAATACGTTTGTTATTCGTGAATTATGAAAAGTACCTGCTTGGGTGACTTCTGCAAACAGAACATGATCAATTGGAGGTGTATGCATTTCGCAAGCATCACGCTGTGGTCCTTGGATGTGAACTGCTTCTGTGTGGCAGGCTTTTTCTGTGGTAGGTTGTTCTCGCAATATTTGATCAATGATCTGCAATATAGGAATACGAGAGTGCACATGAAAACGGGGCACAAAACACGTAGGTAGAATGTACAGGTGACGAAATTGTGTATTCAGTCATGCACGCATAGTTATTTATGCCGTCGTCGGGAGCAACTACACAAGAAGGCTGCAAATGAACGAAAACGGTACCAACCTCTTTTCGTCTCCTCTTTTCAAACGCGCCGCTGATCCTTCCTGCCTTGCGTTTTCGTGAGAAGACCGAGGGCACAGCGTCAGGCTTTAGGCGTTGCCTTTTGAGCGGCATGCCGAGGCTTTTCAGCACAGCCGGGCTTGTCGCATAATCATCGTCGACGAAGTGGTCCGCGCAAATGAAGTCATTCTTCAGAGGTTTCCAGGCTGGGCGTGATGGCTGACAGGCACGTATCCAAAGTTTACGCACCTTCTCGTCTCTGGGAAACGTGCGCGATGGTGTGTCACGACCGACGATGCTGTTATAACAGCCGTGGGCGCAGCAGTGTCTGAGCATTTCCTTCCACCGCGACGAATGCGTCGATAACAATCGACGACCGTGGGAACACACGTGTAACGCACTACCTGTGTGGAGCACCGACGGGGATAACGTTTCAGACGGACCACGTGCGAAGATCGCCGATAGCGGTGAACAAACGCGGCAAGAGACCGACACTCCGGAAAGACTGAGACGGCTTTGGCTGGCCTTGGCCGCGCGCGCGCGCGCGCGAGGGTGTCATGACGTCAAATTTGAGCTTCCGCCGGCGGCCGCTTGGAGGCAAGGCGCAACAGAAAATTGCAAAAGACAGATGTTTCTCGTTCTTTTTTTCAAAGCAGCTTGTTGTAATCGTCATTTTCAAGAGTTCAACTTTTGTTCTCACGCATAAAATCACCCACCAACTTTTGTGTCCGTATCCCTTGAAGTTTTCATTTGCTATACAACAATGCGTAAACCTGTCTTCATCGGTGGCAAAATGCCAGAAATGAACGGCGGCTCCACGTAGTCCGTGGCTGTCTGGTACCTTATGAAGAAGTAGGCTTAAAAAAGACAAGCTGTATAAAATGTAAAAAAAAACGCCCTTTTAATTTTCGATTGCAATCTCGCTACACTACTTAA
The DNA here is from genome assembly GCF_050947875.1 of Dermacentor variabilis. Lineage (NCBI taxonomy): Eukaryota > Metazoa > Arthropoda > Arachnida > Ixodida > Ixodidae > Dermacentor > Dermacentor variabilis. The sequence goes on from NC_134572.1 coordinate 150,216,802, forward strand.
TGCAACATTCTTAACAAGTTCTTAAAGGAGGCCAGAAGAAATTACTGCGAGATGAAATAAAATAATCTGGTGACGATACTAAGCAACATTGAAAAATAATGATTACTTCTTCAATAGAAATTCTCGTCAAACCAGTATTACAGAAATAAAAATCACATGGCAGTCTCTATAATCATCCCCTCGACATTGCAAACCCATTCAACAAAGTGTTTTCAGCCGATAGTGATAGACCTGCCGTCATAATAGGAAATTCCGTACAACGCGCGCCCCAATCATTCTACTTATTCTCCGTCGGTTCTACCGAAGTCATCGACATTATACGGCAATCAAACTTAACTGGGACAGGGCCTGATAAACTTGTTCTTGGTACCATAAAATTGGTCACCCATATTATGGGCTACCCTCTCTCACGTATCATTGACCTCATGTTTAAGACAAGGTAACTTCCACATTCACTCAAGATATTGTAAACTATTCCAGCAAATAAAAAAGAAGACAGATTATCTGCATTAAGCGAACGGCCAATTTGATTTTTATCATCGTTTAGTAATGTAATAGAAAAATGTATGGAAAATTCTTTACAGCTACACAAAGAAAGTCAATATTCTGTAAAATCACCAATTCGAATTTAGAACAAGATATTCGACTGACCTACTCTTCTTAACAAACAAAATTAAGAATGCCCTAGTGAAAAAATAATTTTGCCGATGCCATGTTTGGCTTCAAAAGCATTCGACTTTAAAGATGTTTATTGGTCACCAGCGTTTGGGCCAACCGTCAGAGCAAGGCACGGACTCCGAGTATGAGTGGCGTTCCTTGGGCAAAAGCACTAGAGACGATGGCCCACTATAGCGTTCCTCTCCTTGGCTACAGACTTATTAGCTTACAATACTTTAATGAACAATAGTGTCGCCATTAGTACTGCTGCACCCGCATCACTAATTAAAAGTTATTTACCTCGTCGGCAACAAGCTGTTTGTATTCAACGTACGTTATCCGATTATTTACCCCTGAACAAGGGTGTGCCTTAAGAATCAATCCTGGAGCCTCTTCTGTTCTTAATTTGCATCAGTGATCACCCTAACAACCTTGCTAACACGGAATCTATATTTTTATGCAGATGATACCACCCTTCTAGTTTTTGACCACTCAGTTTCTCTTGTTACAGATAAACCTAATTCCAACCTCAACAACATCTTAGCATAGTGCCGTTTAAGTGGCCTTAACATCAGTCTTGCTAAAACAACCTACTTGCTATTCCATTCCAGTCACGAAACTCCGCCATACAAGCCGGAAATAACGCGTAGCAAAAATTTCACTGCTGCAGTAACCCAATGTTCATTTCTCGGAGTAAAATCGGATTGTGACTTGAAGGCCCACATTGCTTTCCTTAGACGTACATCCATGGCATGAGTATATTGCTGAAATCTCGGCATTATTTCACCCAATTATATTTGATGATATTATACTTTGATTTCATGCACTGTCATTTCAGTTATAGCATCTCGACATGCGGAAACACCTATCGAACACACATATTGCCACCAGAACACATTCAAAGTAAAGTTATCCGAATAACTTCATTCAGTCCTTACCGTTGCGATGTGTCATGCCTTCTCATCACCCACAACTTTCTGTCAATATAAATACTTGTAAAGTTTATTCTTGTGGCTTTTTTTTTCTTCAGAATCGTACATGATCAGAATCCACCTAAAATTTTAGGGAACATTTTTCCAGTAAACACAAAGCCGACTAGATTCTCTTGTAATAAAGATGTGTTGCCAAAATGCAGTAGTCATTGAAGGCAGACAGCTTCATTTACTCTACCGTTAATTTTAAATAACCTACCATCACAGTTTAAAAACACGTCTTCATTACCCGCGCTTCACTTTGCATTTCACGTTGCACTGGGTGATCTGCTTTATATTTTATTCTCTGGATTGCTGTTGTGTTTCTTCTGTTGTTCTTTCCTCTGATGAATATAAGAAACGTATTATTTGTCTTCATGTCGAGCTGCTGTCTTATTTCACTTATATTTTAAATAGCTACTTCACAGGAGGTCCCCATAAAGCCTTGTGCTCAAGGACCTCTTCCTGTAACGTCACGAATGTATTTTTTTAATGCATGCACAAAATAAGTAACTAAACTAAACAAAAAGTCGCGGTCGCAACGGCCGCATTTCGACGGGGTAATAGACGCATGTATGCTTGTGCACGTTGAAGGACGTGGCCTGTTCGAAGCAGATATGGTATCCTTTTCGTTCGATCATTACAGTGCTCGGAGCTCCCCAGTGACTGGAAGGAGGGGAAGGTGTGTGGCGTCAGTGCCGAAGCAAGGTAGATCCCACAACCCTTACATCCACAAACCCATTACCCTCACTAGCATTACATGTAAACTTATGGAGCACATGATTTGCTCCAACCTAACATTGTTATTTGAATCCAACAACCTTTTTACATAGCAGCCGCATGGCTTCCGAACGTACAACTCATGTAAAACGCAGCTTCTATTATTTACTGATGACTTGTTTTCTACTATATTTACCGCGGTTCTGTTATTCAGTCTGTTTCTCTTTACTTTCAAAAAGCTTTGACACTGTCTCACGTCGTCGTCTTCTTTTCGAACTTAGTAAACTTAACCTTAACCCTAATGTGCTAAAATGAATGCAGTGCTTTTTTGCCTTTTAGAACATAATATGTATAAGCCAATGACTGCGACTCCTCCCCCTCCCCCGTTTAATGACATCTGGTGTACTTCGAGGCTCAGTATTAGGGCCCCTTACTCTTTCTCATTGACGTCAATCACCTCCCTAACCATGTTTCTGCAACTATATGGCTTTGCCGATGATTGTGCTATTTTCCGTGAAATAATAAACTATTGTGACACTGCTGTTATTTAGGCTGATCTTAACTACGTTTCATATAGGTGCACTGATTGACTAATGCGAGTGAACATTAACAAGTGTAATGATGTGAGAATTTCTCCATGAGGCTGTAAATCTAACACCCCGCTTTCGCACTAACTTAACTATCGAGAGTTCTTATAAGCGTCATGGTATTCACATCACCTGTTATCTGTCATGGCATGCACAAATTGACTACATAATTAACAATCTTAATCGCGCACTTCGTCTCATATGCCGAAATTTTTTTCTCTGCTCCTAGGCCTCTGGAACTGGTGCTTTACAAAACGCTCGTTGGACCCAAGCTAGAATACCCTTCATCTATATGGAATCCTCATTTAGCATTACTTTCTTATTCCACCGAAACCATTCAAAACAGCTCTGCAAGATTTCTCGTCGCCAACTCTCCCGAACACTGTCACAGGCGTTGTAAGTTCCCTTGACCTCCCTGACCTAGCCCATAGAATAAAGGTTCCCCGACTATGCCTGTTCCATAACATAAACATGTCTATTCCAGACCCAAAAATTTCGGCACAGCCCACCTCACGATGCCTGTCGACGGTAATGCGTTGAGCATTGTATCAATATAGCAGCACAACCTAACCTATTGCCACCGTCGAAACGAGTTATCTATAAGGCGTGTACTGCAGCGGCACTCCTGTTTCGCGTTTCCCTAGGAACACTCAGCGCCATCTAGCCAACGCGTGGCCCCCGAAATGCGTGCTGCTCCCGCATGTGCCAACGCTGAGAAACGCGCATATGGCAAACTATGGCAAACGGGTTCCTTTCTCACGCTTATTTCTGGACGCGCTGCGCCATCTCGTGGCGCTGCTGAGAAGTCCACGCGCGGCCTCCGAGCATGGCGCGCTGATGTGTGCGAACGCTGAGAATTGTTCCCTCATTTGGCCGCCCACTAAGTGGCACATACTCAGTGATCCCATTTGGCGAGAAGTCCATTTAGAAGCGGCACATAACCAGGGTATTAATGGCGCAGCTCGCTATATAGTACGTTGGCGGGAAAGACATTAATTGAAAAGCGGCACATACTATGTGCAATTGTGACGCAGCCTGCCAAAGCGTCGGGTTGTTGTCCCTGAGGAACCCTTGTGGTGGCGATATACCTGCTACTTCAGTGAGGACAGATGCTCAAATCATTTTGCCTGCTACAACATCTGCGCAAAAATGTTCACGAAGATTCCCAGCGCTGTATTTGCAGAAAAATAAGTACAATATACACCGCAGCTGACAAACGCTCCTCGTACTCTATATGTGTGGTCATCTTTCTCCACCCTGAGGTCCTCTTGTAAAATTAATTAATGAAGGGTAGAGAGAGATAGAAGAGAGGAAAGTCAGGGAAGCGCACGTCCGGTTTGCTACCCGGCGGCACTGCGGTAAGGGGGTATAACCATGAAAAGAGAGAGAGAGACCACAGTTTCACACACATTTGAAAGTTGCACCGAGTCTACCAACGGTCGCCAACACCTGTCGACTTAAGGTACTGCAATAACCATTTCGTTACTTTCGGCGCCATCGATGCGTGCGGTCATGATCCAAGTATGTTCATTTCCGAAAATGGTCCAGAGTTCGGCCTGTTCAATGCTGTACGGAGAGCTTCACGCTCGATGCCGTATTGGGGACAGAGACCTGTGTTCAATCGTTTCTACTATAGTTCCACACTGGAGGTTATCGTACTTGCTAACGAAGCACGTGCCAATCAAACAGCGATTATTGCCATTTGAAACACCTTGCTCTCTAGGGCACGTTCTGGCCTCGGTCGGGTCTCGTTTGCTGTCGGGACCGGCCGTGTTGGGTCGAACAGGTAGGTTAAACTTTTTTTATTCTTGGGCAGGGCCCAGGTCTCGTTTCGAGCCAGCGGGACAGGCTCAGGTGGACATAGTTTTACATATGCCTGTACCAGTCCGATCATAGGACGCCAACAAACGAAGACACCAAGGACACGTACTCGTGACGTCTGTGGCAGAAAGGATGTCCCACATCCGCCGCCAAGTTTTGTCAGTGGTGGCTCTGGCTAACAGGCCCAGGTTTAGTTCTAGTAGTAACACACAAATACCCCAGAAAGTGGATGGGAAGACAGCGCTGGTGGTAGCTCAGTTGGTAGAGCATCGCACGCGTAATGCGAAGACGTGGGATCCATTCCCCACTTGCGGCAAGTTGTTTTTATATACACCTTCAATAGCATTAATTTATAATTTCTTTAAGTTCAAGTAATCTCCCCTGTGCTGACCTCGGTGTCTTTGTTTGTTGGCATATGTTCAATAAAAATCCGGCCCCTCGGTTAACCCTCTTTCTTTTCGTTCATTGGAGCAGTCCGAGAATCCCGGCCTGTGCAGTGCTAAACATGCCTCGGGCACTGACCGTTGCTTTAACTCGGCGATTTCGGTGCTTTCTTTGAAATAATTACCATGGTACTAGGCTTCTATAGCTTACTCATTACTATTGCTGTGAAAGTGATGTCAGCCTCTTCATTTTGTCTAACGAAAACACTACGCTCTAGTGGATGACAGCGCTGGCAGACTCCGGTCAAGGCGAGAGTTTGCCGTCAGTGCCCCGTCTGTCGTGCTACGGTAGAGATGTCCTAGCGTTGAAGGTGTTACAATGTTCAAATGTTACGTGGCTGGAACCATCGTTAGATCGCGAAACCATTAGAAAAAAACGTCCTCAGAAACGAAATCATTAGAAACGCCCTTATACCGCTCGATGTGCTACGCTTTCGCAACGGTCAGCAGTTGACGCGAATGACAACACGGAGCATTCAAGTGGACATATTTTTGTGATCGCGTACTTCGACGAAGCTGGAACTGGTAACCCAGGACATTGCGTGCAGGCTGGCGCGCGGGCGAGAGTGAAGCGCTCGAACAGTTTGGGGACAAAAGTGTTCATTTATGTACATGCATGAGAAATGTCATCCAATACCACTCGTATTGCAATGCATGGAGATGCAGTAACTCCGGCCAGAATGGAAGACAGCACTTCTTGCAAGTGCCAACAACAAGAAAGCAAAAATATAAAATCTTTTTTCAACAAGCACACTATCGACATCCGCTTGAAAGGTATAAGTGCATCTTCTTTTCACGTGTGCGCTCTACGCATCATTTTTAACTTTTTTTTTTTGTTGCAGGCACAATAAATAGTTTGGCTGCGCTGTCTGCTCATGTATTTCTGTAGCAGCGGGTTCGATGCCTGAACGAGAGGGCCGCTTTGCCAAGAACATGCTCACGCTGTGCGCATTATTCGTTCGCGCGGAATCAACGATGCAAACGACGGCAAATCACAGCGCATGCAGCGGATGTGGAGCACTGCTGCGTGACATTCGCCCGTCGCTATATTGGACATAAGTGCCTTCGTCTGTGTGCATCTCGGAAGAGTGTAGGCAAGCGGTTGGCTATTTTCTTTTATTCAGTTGCATTGTACGCAGATTTAGCAACTTTGACATCACTAATGGTTACTGGAATGCAATATTATGCGTAATGCTGCAACACATACTCTGCATTACTTCTTTATTAACTTACGTGAACAATGTTTGTAGCCCGGCCATATGTCGAGAAACATGTACACCTACAAAAACCACAGGGCGTCTTGGTGTTCCACGAACTGGCCGCCACCGGCTATATTGGTATGTCTTTCGCCTGGCAATAGTGTTGACAGTGCCCCTTGTATAATTTTGTCTTCACTGCGAGGAAAGCAGCGCAGTAACCAAAAAAGAAAGTCGCCAGCTTACCGCTGCTGAAGCTCTATGTGCACATAAAGTTATTTTAAAGGTAAATAACTTGAGCTGTAATACTAACTTACCCATCGACGATGCCGAAGAATCGATTTACCGTGAGCTCAATCGTAGAGAAAACGCCTAAAATAAGAACCGGGCCAGCAACGCCACTTTGAAGTACCCACACCTGCTCACAGTCACGTCAAGAATCTTGACTGCATCTCTTCTCGTCATGGTTTTCTTTTTTATCGTAAAGGTGAACTTCTGGCGTGTGCCAGTTATGGCGAGCATCGGAGACAGCCTACGTAGATAGCTATGCAGACAGCCGCGAGCCCAAGTAATGGAATGCATCTGGAAGTATCTGGGAAGGCTCCTCGACTACCCGACGCCACTTCTCGGCGACTAGAGAGAAAGTTAAGAGCGCACATTAGTCCTGCATTTTTAAATCTTTGCGAGTGCTAACCAATGAAAAAACGTACCGTCCCTCGCAATGAGCGCATGGGAAAGCATTATATTCTTGTCTTACGTGGCCAAACCGCGATGATTATGAAGTGTGCAGCAGTGAGGTATTCGGGATTAATTCCAATCGCCTAAGGTTGTTTAAAGCGCACCCAATGTACGATAAAAGGGAGTTTTTGCATTTCGCCGTCATGGAACTGCGGACGCCACGGCCGAAATTCGATATCGGGTCGTCGGGCTTAGCAGCGCACCATGTATAGTCTATGCGCCACCACGACGGGTGTAAGCGAGTAGGGAAGCCTGGGTGCGTTTTCTGCTCAGACGACCTCCCCGTCAAGCTTAGTTAGCTTACTGAGCGGCAATATCGTTTGGACAGCACCGTAGCCTGAATAGTTTTCGACTACGAAGCTGTCTTCGCGTAGCTGTCGCTGTTTTTTTTGAGGTCCTCGTCAGAATTGTAACGAGGCTTAAGGTGGCCGCTGATCACTTAGCAATCTACTTTGCCGCTTACGGGGAGCATTGAAACACCGCCCACCTATTACGCTGAAGAAACGAAGGCTGGAATTCGTTGAGGTCGCAGAACATTCACGGCACCCCAAGGGCACATTGCAAGAACGAGAATATACTTCGAAATCCGGGAAGAGACACTGATGTGCTGGCGCTTTGGCTCGGCCTTTGACATCCATTTCTTCCTCTTTTAATAACACATAATCGATAGCTGAATTAACGAACCGACTCGACTTACTTTACCAATGTAACTAGATTTAGTATTTATCATTAGTGTCAATTTTGCACTCACCTTTGAAGTCCGTCACTTGGCCATGCCACGGATTCGAGAAAGCACACTTACCTAAACACGTTTTATTTCAGAAATGCATGAAAAGCATGCCATGTTTGTAAAACCTCGAAGTCGTTCATTTTTGTGAAGAAATTATATAACCGGGTCGCGGAAGCAGAGTGACCACGCTGCTTGACCAGCAATAGAAACAGGACCCGGAGTGCTGCGCGGCAATTTTCAGGGTTAAAAAAAACGTACGACATCCTGAAATGGGCGACCTTTACATCCTTGTGCCAAGAAAAGCGAGCGACTGAGTTGTGCAGCAGCAGCTCAGGTTTGTTCTGGCGAAGACAAAAAAAAAAAGTTGTGACCTAGAGCAGAATCAAAAAGAAATTCCGCTCTCGACAAGTCCACTGTTCTAAAGCATAAAAATTGCGAACAACATTAGATCGAGACGAAACACTTAAAAAACAGTTAAAACGAAACAACAACGCCAACTTTCCTCGAACGCCGCGACTGCTCACAAGGAAGGTCTCGAAGATCACGCACGCACCACGTAAAGTGGCGCCCCCTATCGGCTCACCAGCGCCGCACACCGCAATGTCTTCGCGCAATAAAGAAAAAAAAAAGAACCGATAAACCACTCGCACACCACGGCAGTCGTTGCTCCTTCGAAACTGTCTTCACGTCTGAAACGTGACACAGATTGGTCCGCAACGCACGGGTTCATCGTCGTTGAAGCCGCACGCACAGCAGCGGCCTCGCTTTTTCTTGTATTTGTTTTTTTCTTTCGACGACCGCGCAAGCGCCGCTTTGAGAGGCGCGTGCCGTCTGGAACGTCGACATCGGGTCTAGTAGATGTTGGACGATATCCAATCGGACGAGCTGCTGACCCTGTGGTAAATGCCGGGCTGGTAGTTTTTGGCGCAGGAGTAGCCCGCCGACACGATGCCGATCAGGTAGTAGACGCCGTAGTCGTTCAGCATCAGCGGACCACCCGAGTCGCCCTGCAAAGAAAAAAAGGTTACAAGGAAACAACAGTGTTTTAGTAGATCTGCGCCATCGTGTAGTGAGCGTATATCAAGGGACGCGTCAACTGAGTGCGTTTCCCTGAAGGGCCTAAATGTCCGTAATGCATGTTGAAGCACTTTTTACTCGCAACCCAACCTGACATCACGTGCCAAAGCTATAGTTTCCGCGTGCACCTAATTTTGGTTCACGACAGCGCCGTCTGCCATCGGGTATACTAGGAAGCCTAATTGTCAGCAAGGCCAGGCGGTAGGTCCCGAAATAGCGGTCTCAACGTGTCACATTTTTCGCGTGGTATCGCGTGGTAAGTGGCGGTGAAATATATAGGAACGTGAACTCTTATAATCTACATATCAGGAATGCGAAGCCGGTGACTATTCGCGCTTGTCAACCCTTCCAAGCGATACTGAATGAATGAATGAAACGCTGCCAAGATGAAATCACGTAAGCGCAAGAGCGACGAACCCCGAGACTTGAGGATTATAGGCGTATCTGTCAAAACCGTATCAGCTTGAAGGGCCGCAGGAGGTGGCAAATGAAACTCGTGGACGCGTTTCGCTCTGTATAGTGTACTGCAGCAACGCCTGTCAACGCACACTCGCGTTAGGTATGAGCTGCTACACAGCGCCCGTTTTCTTTTTTTTTTTCATTTTCGAGAAACGAGTCCCAGCACTGCTTACTACTACGGGTTACACTGAACGACCGGCACCACGAGTGACGACTTTCAGTGAAGAAAGATGGCAGTATTGCGATCAAATGTCATTCTTTTCCAGATAGCGAGCATTATCCGCACTCGCACTGCCCACGCTGTCGCATCGAACCTAACAAAAACTGTGCTCAGACTTCCTTCTTGTCACTAAGCACGAGGCGACTCTCGTTGGTAAAGCAAGTGCGGCGGTTGGCAGAGGCGGCAGAGAACATTAGGAAACGCACACATGGCAGGATTGGTTGTAGAATTATTTGACCAATCGCAATGGGCAATATTTTTTTATTTATTTTTGAAGCACTCCTATCGAGGCTGCACACTTCGACGCAGTGAAACGAGTTAGACGAGCGCACTCACTGACGAGTGTGTCCAGCGCGTGTCACTAAAATTTACCTTGTAACAGCCTGCTAAGGACACTAACAGCGAAGTACTCTTGCTCACAGTAAGCTAAATTTGCCAGTGTGACGGAATATAACGCCTCATCCGCTTTAAAACAACGAGGCTCAATACTAGAACAAATGTACAAGACGGTACGTACGGTAATGCTTTGAGAAAGTTTGATACACTGACGACATGACACCAGTATCGCTATGTCTGCGCGGGAGCGATTACAGCGTTATACCAAGTCACGCTGATGGAAAAGCGGCAAGCGCGAAATCCGACGACTGCGTCATATCGTAAGTTCCAAGTGAAAACAATTGTGGAATGAACCCGCAAAGCTTACGAATTGCGTAGTTAGGCATGTGGCCGAGCAGTCGTTCGGAACAACGCATGGTCGATTTTTGCCACATTTTATTCCCGTTGTTGGCGTCACAAGACCAACCGCGTATTTCGTTGTCTTCAATAGAGGTCTTCAAGTGATACGTCAACGTGATACGTTAGGCTCTCTTCGCGTGGGCTGCCGAACCGCGGAACCACGTTAAACGTGCCGAGAGATCAACGTTTGTAGCATGCCGTGCTCGAGTACCGTGTTAAAGCGTAGAATCAAATTAATGGGAACAGTGATCTAGGATTATAGAACGTTCCGCATCACTAACGCATCACGAACGCTAATGCTGTTGCGCCACCTGCTTCGTGGAAATCAAGACGTTCTCCTGGCTTGGTGCCATCTCTAAAGTTATCGGTGTGAAAACAAGCAGTTGATCTCACTAATAAGGACAGAACATCTCTAATACTTTGTCTTCGCCTTGAGACGGGACAAAGTTGTAGCGATTTTGCTTATTTATCTCTTTTATGTCACATGCGAGAGAAAGTAGTAAGTGCAAATTCTGATCGAAGCTAGTGACCTAGCGAGTGACCTATACTTGCGTGTTACGCAAGTATAGTAACCTCCTACTGTATTCAGCAGCATAAAACGCGTATGTGCACTGAGCCTAAATTATCGTGAATCACGCACAGCTAAATCTCTAATGGCACCACCTTGTGTAGTTGCACATGTGTGACTGTGCGTGCTAAATAAAGAGGTTGCAAGCAACGCACATTCAGTTGTTTCATTTCACTCATTTGTGCTTCACCACAGAAAAAGAAAAACAACAAGGCATGTGCACTGGCTGTTAGCATGCTACGCCATGCATACAGTTTCGCGCGCGCACTTCATAGTCTCTTGAACTTTGCTACGAATTTGAATTTTCACGCGACGGTTGACTTTCAAATGTGCCACCGCTCCGAGAGCCCGGTTGGTAGTCGCACGCCATTACTTTGAATTGCTACATTGATAGAAAATTCAAGGGCACTTAGGTATCTGTAAGTGGATGAATGCGGAAGCATTGCGGCATCTCTCCGACGACATCTCGGCTTCGTTCGCGTACTTGTGTGGACGCCCAAACGAGCTGGGCGCAGCTGCTGACTGATAAGTCCAAGTCGAAGGTTGACCCATCGAGCGCACGACAGAAGTGACGGAAATCGCCGTCCACACAGGCAGCGCCGCGACGTGCGGCGCTGCGTACTCACCGGACAGTTTCTGCTTCCCGGCAACTACAGCTTATGCTACCGTAATCGTAACCCGGAAGCGCTTGCGGCGAACGCTATGAGCGAAGACGAGCTTCCTGGTTCGTTTTTTTCTTTAACGCGACAGCGTTAAGGAGTCCGTGTCGCAGAAAATCCGGCATTGTCCCGCATCGGCGTCCTGCATCGGCATTGGACGTCGCTTCGGCAAGAATAATTTCGAACCAAATTCCGAACCATGCATGCCCAACCACTTCTCTACCACGAAAGTTGCTCATACCTTGTATTCTCTTCCTTACAAAGTTATTCCTCGGAATTTTGACAACTGAAGGGAGCACTGAGGCGAAAAAAGAAAGACAAAACTCATCTGCGCAAGCTCAGGAGTGGTATCACTACGTGTCAGTCGGGTACATGTGCCGGTCTACGTAAGAGATAACTGTGAAGGCACTTAATATCTTCCTTATGTAAAGTAATCGAAGGCTGACACACGCATGCACTTCCACCATTACTGACTGACTCACCATGCGTGAGTCAGTCAATTAGAAAAGCTTGATTAAGTAAGAAAAGCCTGAGTAAGAAAACTAAGTGAGAAAAGTAAGTAAGAAAGAAAAGCCTGATAGTTGGCGCATGCGCACGGTGCGTCACGATATAAACAGCAGCTACCTGTTCTCCAGCTTAAGTATGATTTAAACATGTGCAAATGCCACGTAGCTGCACCGAAACAAGGGAATGTTTCCCGTCGCTTGGAGAGTATTTCTTTGCGTTAGGTCTAATTACATAGTCTTAATTAATCGGGTTATCAAATAATATAGTTAGATGAAAAGTGTCAATGAGAAACATGCAGATACACGAAAACCTCCCTATACAGCTCCCTGTTGCTCAGTGCGCGCTACACACGTAAAGTACGTCGAGCAGCCGGTTGCGCGGCAATTTTGCGTGCTTTTGCGGGCTTTTTGCACGCTCATAAAAAAACACTTACGTAGCACGTATTGAGCAACAGAAAGCTGTATCGGGAGTTTTTCATGTTGCTCTACAATTTTCTCATTGACACTTTTCATCCAAGTATAATATTTGAGAAGTTGAGCAATTCATTAATACTAGTTATGCAATTAGGTGGAATACAAGAAATAATCTTAGTATCTCCAAGCGACGGCAAGCAATATTACCTTGGTTCTGTAACACCTACGTGGCATGGGCATGTTTCCTTTTAAATATTGGTGCATGATAGCTGGGACACCCTATATAAATATTTTCCCCACTGAGCTAACGAAGATGGTGACGTTTATTCTGTTAATCTTTTCTTACTCGAGAAGTGTCAGCCGATTATCTAGTTATACAGGCATTTGTTGGAAAGAAATGAGAACGACAGACGCCTGGAGACACCGTGCAGTTAAGAGGGACAGACGAGGAAGTAAATGCAATGAGGCTAAGCAAGACCGAGCCTGGTTGTGTACCGTACATTTGGAGATGAAAAAAAAAAGAATAGATCAGAAAATGGAAATATAGCGAAGATAAAATGGCAGTCATTGGGAAATACCAGTTGAGCAGTTCGCTATATTGGCCCAAGTACCGCAGCCTAGCTGCAAGCGCTTTTCGCCGAAACTAGGCCGCCATAAAAAAGAAAAAAAAAGGGGGGGGGGCAGCGGTCAACGGCTGCGGGATACCTACGAGTGAAAATTCAGTGTATATGAAAGCAAGAGGGGGAGGAGTGACGGACGAAGTGCTGATGACCACCCAAACGCCTGCGCGCGCCGTGTCACAACCGGCCACGGCCCCAAACACCGAAAGAGGAATGCAGGGACGAGGTCAGTGGCGCTATATATCGCACGACCCAACGCGAACGCCGCATACCGCTACGCGATAAGAGGGAGAGAGTGCCGCCGAAAGCGACGACCCTTTCAAGGCACCGCCATTCTCCCGCAAGGCGCCTTTGTCGGGGCGCCGAAAAAAACACGGAGCTTATATAACCGGGTCGGGCGCAGTACCCCTTTTTCTTTTCCGTCTCACCGCCGTTATTTTCATCGCGCCGTTTCACGCCGCAGGCACTCAATTTTCTCTCGCCGAGCACGTTGAATGCCACATAATGAGAAACCTCCGCCGTAAGAGACCGAGGGTCCCTATACGCACCTCGGAGACGTCGCCCTCCCACACGCCCTCGCGGCGACCCATAAGCGGTAACGACTATATACGGCGAGGCACAGGACAGGCGCCGACTGGACACGATGACGTGTAAGGATAGCTCACGCCGCGCTTGCGACGCGTCTGTCGATGCGTAGGACCGATAGCGAGCGGCGCTCGTTTCGGGGGGACCGGCCGAGCGTGACGCAAGTTCGCGACCGGCGCTGAAGGGTGGCTACTGCGTGGCGGCGCGCTGCATGCCCACGTGCGGGGAAATAAACAGCGTGCCGGCGAGAACGAAGGCACACGTTAGGAGTCCTTGCCTGACAGGAGTCCTTGCCGCCTCGCTCGTAGCCGGCGCACAGCATCTCGTCGTGGATGCGAATGTTGATGCCCTGTCGCCGGTGCCAGTTCTCGCAGACCTCGTTGGGCAGCACCGGAACGTGGACGTGCTGCAGGACGCGCGGTCGCACCTTGGAGCCTGAAGAAGGAAAAAGAAAAGGGCGCCATCACCGGCCTGTCTGAGCCGTCGGCAACAATAGCGACTGCCCTGAAGCAGTTGACGTTGTCCATGCAGTCGATCGACTGCGGCTAACGTCAAGGTAAACACGGTACACGGCATCAAGGGCAACGACTTCACGACTGCCTCGGTTCAAGGCAGTACAATTAGCAGTCGCGTTCGAAGCATTGAGCAAGTGCTAACAGCAATTTTCGAGACCGAATCGAATTCGAATCGTAACGCACCAGGAGCGAATCTAATCGAATACCTTCTGAAGAGTTCTGAAAAATGAAGAGTAATTAATGCCATCGAATTTCACACCCTGGTATATCAACAATATTAGCAAGTTTCTGCCACTATACAATGTGCATTTTGTTGCGGTCTTCTTCAAAGCACCAAGTGGAGCATTAACAGTAATCAGGCAGTTTATTCGCTTACTCGGGAATCATTGGTGAGTGCGAATGACGTTGGTTTACTCGGAAAGGTCTGGCTTCCGCTATATCGTGCTCTGCTGCCTCGTTTCTCTTTAAGTCTACAGTGGCCACACGGATAGGATTTAGCGCAGAGTTTGCGATCTGAAGTATTTGAAAAACATTCGTGTTTACCAATAGTGACTATTCAATTCCAAGAGAATCATATTGAGCAATATTCGATTTCTTATTCGAAACTTTGGAATATTTGCATACCCCTAAAATATGGCTCTTGTTACAATTGCAGCAACCATTATTCGCTTTAAAAGCATTATAGCGGGGGGAGGGGGGGGTGCGTTGTGTGCGTTTTCTTCTAAGCAAGGAAGCGGTACATAGTGACACGCAAAAAACAAGGCTACAAAGAAATAGCGAAATAGTAACTGTATTAGTAATTAAACGATATTCGACGTTTCATGTTCAATATTCGCTTATTGCCGTACACATGGGCGTATTAGCAACGATTCTTCGTCACAAATTTGTTTGCACAAGCAAAGACCGTATAAGCGAAGGCTTAAGTGACTCACTGCGGAATCGTGGAAGTGGGTACTTGCTTCCTAGATTGCATCCGTAAACCAAAATCGTAGCGGCCGTGCTGTAAGGTTTCTTTTGCCGGTTTTATTTGCGCTACAACGGCTTCACCGCCCATGCGTAAACGCCTCTCTTAAATCAGCTCGACCGAAAAACTCTGCAAGTTTCATTCCAAGCATAAATATTTTCCACAGATGACATCCCTGTGTAGACAACGCTTGACGAACTAGCTCTCTGAACAACTAATCGCTTTCACCGAAACATGCAATGAAATGAGCATTCAGAGTCTTTAAGAATCGGAGGTAGATTTCTTTTGTTTTTACGTGACGTTCATTTTCATTGGCATAAGGTCCCTTGTGTCTGTCTACGGCCTGATGTGTGGAAGTGTATAGCAGATTTATACCATTGTCCGCATTTTCCATTCTTAATCCGTAAGTTAAAATATGTTTGCGTCCCGCGCCCTCTCATGCAAACTTATGTAGAACGAGAGTGCTGTAGAGGTAGAGAGGCTTGACGGACGGCATCTACTTCCTCGTTTAACACAAAGTACCGCGCACGGTTTGCCATAAGTCGTGCACTGCGCCCTGTGCTTCAGTTTTATCGCACATGCTTCCACCAATGGTCGGCCCACGGTATCAGTCATTGGAGTTGCTCATAAAACTCACAATAAATGTGCGAAAACTTGGGAAAACTTGAACACAAACTCGCGACCCTTCCGGCTCACAATACAGATCATTGTTTTATACAGCGTAGCACGAAATGCTCCAATAAGTTCTTCGAGAGAGACAACAAAAAGAGGGAAGCCAAGGAGGTCAAGCGATAAACCGTCCACTCGGCTACGTTACACAGGAGAAGGATGAAATAGGAATTAAGACGACAGAGAAAAAGGTGTCCTGAACAGATGCTCACACAAGGTATACGCCAGGCGCTGAAATGCGATTGCCATAAGACAGTACATCTTTAAAAAACCCAAAAGCTATTTCAGAGCCCTGTGTGGGATGTCAAAAAAAAAAAAAACTCGCAAAAACATTGCCGCAGTGTGACAGCAAGACTGCCAGCTCTGACCGAGACTGACAACTCTGGACCGGCATGCGGTTCCAGTGTTGCGTCTACTCCTAAAAATGAATTTGCCAAAAAAAAAAAGGTTCAAAATTGCTGGCATCTAGGAAATTCCAGGTGCACGGCCTCTTTGTGAAAAAAAGTGATCCTGTGCTTGTCCATGGAAGTTGTACTGTATAGTTACCGGGCGGATTGTGACCGCAAGTTTGAAGGAAACAGTTTTAGCCCGCTCGCACGAACTCGTGCCGAAAAAAACGATGCACCAGGAGAGCTTCAAGAAGATCCCCTGTTCACTATACGACCGCACATTTCTTTAGTTTGGCTTGAATATGCTGAATAAGGTAGCCTTCGTGTGTCGCGAAGATTTATCCATTTAATCATATTTAGCCTGACGAAGCACTTGGTCACTTCCTTTACTTTCACATGAGCTCTATACGTGGAGGTTGTTTCCAGAGAAGGGATGAGCCGAATTTCTTTGTTTCAAAATTCCCGAATCTTCCAAATAAGGTAGTTTAAAGGAATTAACTTCGCTTATTGATTTGAAGGTGGAACGACTGTTGGGCTATTGATACTAATAGTCCATGCATATCGGATTGCGTCCCGATTCCCACTGACTATACTGTGGGCATTCGTAGCAGTAACACGAAATTTGTGAGCCGCCATCATAAGTCGGGTTTTTAAAGCAAAGCCGTCTGAGAACCCTCAAGGACTAGCTGACAGTGGCTGCTGCCGTGCCTGCCATTGATCTTGCAGGATAGCCTACATATAATACCACAAGAATAATGAATGCATTTATGTAGTAGACATCTGCATACTGTTGCTACAGATGTGACAGTGAGCTGATCTGTGACGCAATGTAGCAACAAGTGGTACCTAGATCTCTTCGCTGCACAAAAACATGCCGATTCAGTGCATATCTTGGAATATATTAGGTGAAGCTTTCGTGAAGGGGTTATTTAAATGCTCTAAAACTCGTATTCGACGCGTTGTGCAGCATAGGGAGCATGTGTCTTGCCGGTAAATCAGCAAGAAGCGGATCCCCCTCCCCCAGGCAACCACGGATTACACAGTCCGACCCCAAGATCAGTGCAGTTCTCTGAGAGCAAGAGAGAGAGAGAGAGAGAGAGATTGGTTGACAGCAAAGTGGGAAACCTGCTCACAGCACCGTATGCATGTCTAGTGCACAGCCAACAGTCGAGCATCTGTCAGCAGTATGCTCAAGGGAGACTGAAAAATTCACAGCGACCGTGTAGCCGCGCCAAACCATGGAAACAAAGGCATAGAAAACTCCGCTTTAATTAAGAAATTGTAGGAGTGAAGGCGTGTTTTTGCTGCGCTGGTAATATTTAGGCACCGTTTGTTGCACCTGCGGTGGTTCTCTCGGGAACGAGATTTGGTAGAATCGCGCAGGATGTGAAGGTTTAGAAACATTTCGAATGCCACGCGTCATTTATGTAGCTAAGTTCTCAGTCATGGTGCAGCTAGGGGGGGGGGGGGGGTTAGGCAAAAATGAAAGTGCAGGAGACTTTCGGCCAGAATCAACAGGATTTCGCAGAACTCGTCCATAACTCGAGAAGCGTACGGCTGGTGAAATGCGCATTATGTAGTCTGGTAGCAGTATATAAGTACTTTTTATAGTATTTTTTCGCAGAAAAGAACGCGAGTTTCAAGTTTAATCCGATGCAGCGCCATGTGCTTCACCTGCGTTGATCCTGCGAGAGAGGGCGCGTGAAATTTATTATACCGGGTGTCCGAGCTAATTTTGTCAGAGTTCAAAAACATGCAAATGCTACGTAGTCGAACAGAACCGAGGTAATGTTTGCCGTCGCTTGGAGGTACTCAAACCATATTTTTCGTTCCGCCTAATTACATAATTAGTCGTAATTAATCAACTTCTCGAATATAGATGAAAAGCGTCAATGACAAAATTGTTCAGCGACATGAACTCTCGATACAGCTTTCCGTTGCTCAATACGTTCTACATAAGTTTTTTTTTCCGAGAGTGAATGCAATCCACAAATGACGCAAAATTGCCGCGCGACTGGCCTGTTCAGGCGCTCTGCGTGTATTCGCAGGCTTCTGTCACGCTCGGAAAAATATGCAGCACGTATTAAGGAACAGAAAGCTATATTAACCGGGAGTCTCATGTCGCTCTACAATGTTCTCGTTGACAATTTTCATCGAATTATAATATTTGAGAAGTGCACTAATTAATTAAGACTAATTAACCAATTAAGCGGAATGAATAAAGTAGTTTGAGTATCTCCAAGCGACGGCAAACAACATTACCTTTGTTCTGTCGAGCTACGTGGCATTTGCGTATTTTTAATCTAGCTAAAATTAGCTGGGACACCCTGCATAGCGCCGTGGTACTCAACACAATATTAAGTGGTTTACTGTGTTTGAATTTCCAGATGCTGCCGCACACAACCGAACAAACGAGCGTTTGCCATTCGCTTGGCACAAATTCCATGGGCTAGTTTTCCAGGTTTACACAAGAGTTCTCTCGCACTCACATCTGCGTTCTCAAAATCATTCCAACCTACAAGAACAGAAGATGAGAGACTCGGCAGCCCCGAGTCGGTTGAAATTAAATTATGGGGTTCCAAGAGCTAAAAAAACGATCTCATTATGATGCACGCCGTAGTGTGGCGCTCCGAATTAACTGACCAAGCTGGTGCTCGTTAACGTGCTCCTCGATCTAAGTACAGAAGCGTTTCTTGCATTTCGCGCCCAAATAAATGCGGCTAGTGCGGCCGGAACAGAGCCGGCAATCTCGTGTTCAGCAGCGTGCGACGCTATAGCCACTTAGTTAACGCGGCGTGTCAGCCCCGAGTCGGTGCGCGACTCGCGCTAAGCAGCTCCACTGCTAAGCACCCCTTCAGAAGCACCTAGAAAACCCAGTCAGACACGCAAAATTGATTTTCACTTCAATGCCACGGTGCACTGCTAAGTAACTCGCCATTATGTGCCACTTCAAGCGGGCAAATTCATAAGTGGTGGTTCGGGTTACAGTTGGCTTGGTGAAGCAAGTACAGTTCTCGCGTGCGTCGGGTCCACGAATCTGGAAGTGCTCCCCCAAAGCTTGAACAAATGCGTGGTTGGCCTGGCAGCGCAAGTAAGGCAAACAGGAAACGGCACGCAAACGAGCTCCGATTCGAATTAACGTAAGCCCTAAATAAACGCCTTAAAAGGAAAAGTGAAAAAGGCGAAATATAGCAAAAGAAGTCGTAGCCGGTCCAGGCTCTCGGAGCAACACAGATCTCTAAAGGGGCCTCTTGTTTGCACATTGCTTTACATTGTGGCGAATGAAACCGCAATCGTTGCACACTTCAGTTGTGTTCTACCGCCGAGAGAAGTTAAATTGTTGAGGCCTTTTCATGTTCCGAAAAATATAGCGCCACGTCTGGTATGCATGCATGAGCTTGTTAAGCAGCGAACTAGCGTTATATGAAAAGTCGTTTCAGGTATCACTTTCATATTGTCCGTGCCTTATTACGCATGCATGCGCTGCGACTTGCTTTGCTATGTTTTGTGACAAACGTTAGAATCTTAATTTTCTTCCCTTATAGCTTTAGGTTAGAGCCAGCGGTATTCTGGTTCTCCTATCTTTTCTGTTTCCGTATTACTTGCGCTTTTAGGCCAAGCATGCCTCACATCAACACTGAATTAAGGTCCAACTGCACCCATCATAAATTAGAGGTCGTAATGCGAACACCCCAACGCTAAGCGTGCCCGTTGTGGCGGTCAATAAATCTTGTGCTTGCACTGCATGTATTGATTTTGGTTGTTTCCCAAATGTGCTCGCGGAATCCTTGAACCTCAATGACAACCTTAGTCATACGTTTATTAAGTTCAATAATTAATTATTCCACGTTCTGACTTCCGAAAGCGTGAGGACTGCGCGCAGGAGGCTGTATGTATCCAGCACTGCGTATTGTCATTTACATTGCAGTGAAATCAGCGACTGCTATAATCCCGAACTTGCTTTATTATAACAAAAGCAGATGATTCTGGACTTTTAATACCTTCCCAAAGCTTTACAGTCTGTCCTGAGGGACGCCGTATTCGAACGCTGGGAATAAATTTTTTACCACCTGCGGTGCTTTAAGGCGTAGCTAAAATGTACTTAACGAGCGTTTTTGCGTCAGGGAATTCGCCAGAAAATTCTTAAAATACGGCTTACGCACAACTTACATGCATCATGGCATCGAATTGCAATTCGAATATGCGAAAAACAATTCTGTTACGCGGAAACTCAAACAAAGCCTCAAACAAAGTGACTGTCATTTCATTACACCTTTACCATTCTGAATGTTATTGTTCTTTCTTTAGTCATGACTGTTTCAACATTGTTTTTCTGATGTATGCTCCATCCTTATGTAATACCGGAACAGGTGACTAAGGGTCAATAAATGATGAGTATGATGATCTGTCGTTTGCTTTTGTGAGAGCAGAACCGCGCACTCTGACGTGAAAAATCCCGAACAACTAGAGGCTGACAGCTTGGCTGTGAAAGAAAGAAACGACTGGCGGCCCAATTACGTGCATACACTGCACGAGGCCCAGCACTTCTACAGTTGGGCACCCGAGTCGTTCGTCTTGAGGTGGTATAGAAAAGCTTGTGTGGCTCGCTGGGGCAGTTCTAAATGTAATTAAGAGGCACAGACACACTGCAAACGGCAAAAGAGCGGGATATATGAGAAGCGGACAAATAGGAAAGATATACGTGCCAGGTTCGAGGGCTCCCCAACCGGCGGCCTCGGCGACTCGAGCCACGAATTGGGCGTCCTTTGGCGGTAAGCATATGGGCATCACGTTCGCCCGGTAGGTGACCGGCCTGTCCAGCACAAGCACGGCCACGTCGTAGCGGTCCGCCTGGGGCGTAAACCTGAAGTCCGGGTGCACCCGAATCTGGCGCACGCCGAACGTCTCGCTGGGCAGGCTCTCGACGTCAGAGTTGAGCACGTAGTCGCCTAGCGTGACGCGGATGCTGGACGGAGTGTACTGGTACCTGCGACGATCGAACGAAGAACGACGACGAAGACAGCAGTCTCGTCATTTAAGGTCTCCGGATATAGTCACTGCGGGAACAGGTCTATTAGGAGTCCGGTTAAACATTCTCCTCGGAAACATGGCTCGTCTCTAAACTTTCCATGTAAATAAAAAAAAGAATCTCGGACATACTGTTTAGAGTCACCTGCATCGCCAGAACGTGTTACTCAAGCGAGTTCTTTCTCGCAGTTTAGTCATTTATTCAAATGAATCACTTTTGAAATGTAAAGTGGTTGCGATTTGGACGCACATGGCGACGGCTGCTGCTTTTCACGTAATAGAAATATAAAGAAATATTGTAATACAAAGAATAAGTGTCGCAGGTTTGAAAATCCTACAGAAGAGTTGGCTAAAGGAAGGTAATGAAGTTCAGTTGTATTTTCTTTTCTACAGGTAAGCTATAACATACAGACAAAAGGCGCAGGTAAGTTGCATCACACGCGCTATACTGAGTCCGGGCACACATTCGTATACTGAGTTTCGAGCACGTACAGTGCCGTCCACTACTGTGTAGAGCGTGCGAACGGTTGGCGATGATTTATTGGCAACCCTTTTGAAACGGGGCAGTGGCGAATGGTCATCTAGCCTGCTTGATTTAATTACGTCTACTGTACCTGTTCTTTATTGTAGCCTTTCTGCATGCATCTCCATAATTTTTTTTCTCAGAACTTCTGTATCTACCTCATATCGCTACCTATGCCTGTAACAGATCTAGTCGCATTAACTTCTTCCCTGCTTTTGTTCCACCTTTAAACGTCTCTTGCTTAACTAGACTGCTTGACGGTCGATCCTTCAGACTACATTAAATCCAAGGTGTACGTTACCTCCGCTTCTCACTCGGTGAATACCTTCGCATGGAATTATGTATGCTAGTGGTCTCCGGATTTTTGCTGCAGCATACACATGCCTTATCTTGCGAATATTTGCGCCGGCTTCGCTGTGCGGAGTAGCACCTTGTAGCAGTTGCTGGCTCCGAGATAGTATGCCCAGGAGCGTGCGCGGCCTAATAAACATGCAAGCTTGAGCGTGTTGCATTTTAGCAGAGGTCCGTGAATAGGAATATTCCGTGAGGGCACCGGCACACGTTATCAACCCATACGCTTAATTCTGCGGCATTTGCGTTACCGCAAGCGCATTCAAGTCGAGGGCAGATTCAGGTAAAAGGAGTTTTAAAATGCCCCCACTAGTCAAAAGCAGTTCTGCATGTCCATTAGGCCGCGCATGCTCCTGGGCACAATATCTCGGACTCAGCAACTGCTTCCAGGTGTCGCCCTGCTGAGCAAGAAAGCACGTGTCGCGGGAACAGGAAAGACCTAAGACGCGATCTTCTTGCAAGGCTAATCTTCCAGACTGTTTATTTTCTTTCGAACACCAGAGCTCGCGCCTCTCCTGCCTCTTCCTTTGCCGGCACCGCGCGCTCCGTGACCAGACTTCGCTACAGGGGGCCCCCGCCTATAGAGATAGTCTTTGTTTGCCAATGAACGCGCTTGTAGCGTCGAGGGGCTGAAGACGATGGTGAGGAAGTGGAAAATTGATAAGACGGGGCAATGTCAAAACTAAATTGCAGTGTTGTCGATTAAAGCAGGTTTGAGTGTCAACGGAAACAATTGTTTGCTCGTCACCGACGTTAACTGTGAAGGGTTTGGGTTTGCGGTCTAAAAAAATACGGTCCTGTATACGGAGGCCCCAGCGTCGGTCGAGTAGCGTCGGTCTGCAGAAATACATGGGATGTCGCATTCATGTTCTTGAAGGTGAAGGGTGTTTCTGGGGGGTCTTGTACGTGGCGAGGCTGGACAGGTCAAAGCGCAGTGAACGAGTGTTGCAGTCGCAGGAGGAATGAGGGAGCGTCCCAGGTCGTGGAGAGAGAGATGGGCTACATGGACGAGTTCGGCTGGAAGTCGCAGGGTGGTACCATAAACGAGCTGGGCTGGGGAACTCTGCGAGTCTTCCTTAAAAGCAGCACGGAGACTAAAGTACTACTGGAAGGACATCAACCCATTTTGCAGAGTCGTCATGATGGGCCATGAGTGTCGCCTTCAGTTGTCTGTGTAGACGCTCGGTAAGTTCGTTGGCTTGCGTAATGAATACCGAAGCGGTTAGTCAGTTTTGGGAAGAGTGCGCTCTCGAAATGTCGACCTTTATGAATTGTAATCTCGGATGGGAAGCCGAATTGGGATATCAGTGTGCTTACAAGAGCATCTGCAACAGCTTCTGCCGTGATATCTGGCAGTGGCGCGACTTCAGACCATCGAGTAAAACGATCGACCGTGGTTAAGGCGTAGGGATCTTGTCTTGATGGAGAAAGGTCCGAAGATATCAATATGAACATTCGGGAAACGTTCAGTGGGCGGGAGGAATGACTGTAGATGACTTTGAATGTGGCGATGTACCTAGCTCATTGGCAATCCATACACGAGCGTGCCCGGGCATGCCCGCACGTCGATATTGATACCTGGCCAGACGTAGCGCTCAGCGACGAGCCTTTGGGAAGCCCTAATTCCAGGTTGAGCGAGAGAATGTAAATGTTCAAAGATGCGGCGTCTGAGATGTGGAACGAAGGGGGCGAGAGTGAATACGTAACAAGTGAGGAGCGCATCGTCCTTGCACTGAAAATGTCGCAGGTCCAAGCTGCTTGTTGATCTTAGGTGCTGAAGTTCGTTTTGCTGCGCGATGGCCAATACTTGCGAAACACCCGTTGTTGCGATGGCTTCGACTCGGCTGAGCGCGTCTGCTAAAATTTTTAATGCTCCTTTGACGGGTTGAAATTTCACAGAGAACTCGGCGAGATAAGCTAGTTGCCTTATTTCGCTAAGGGAATATGTCACTCTTGCAGAGCCGAAAACACGGATGAGGGACTTGTGGTCTGTAAACAAGGTGAAACGGCGGCCTTCGAGGAAGCAGCGGAAGTGCTTGACGGATAGGTAAGCTGGTAAAAGTTCGCGTCTGGAAGCGCTGTACATTGTCTTTGCTTCTGACAATTTTTTTTAGAAGAAACCGAGTGGATGTCAAGCGCCAGCCATGTACTGCTGAGGCACTGCACCGACGGCAATGTCAAAAGCATCCATCATGACGGCAGTGGGGGCCTCCGTAGGTGGGTGTACAAGCAAAGTCGCGTTCGCCAGTTGCGCTTTAATCTAAGTGAAGGCTTTGTCTGATGGCTCTGACCACTTAAGATGTGGGCTTGGGGGTGTTGAGGAGAGTCGGAAGGTTTGATTATAGCAGCGCAAGATGGAATAAAACGTCCCTAAAAGCTCACCAAACCAAGGAAACGTAACTGCCGCATTGAAGTGGGGCGAGGAAAGTTGGTGATAGCCTCGACTATGGAAGGAAGCGGTCTGATGCCTTCGTCGGCCAGGAGATCACCGAGTATTTGATAGGAGAAGCACCACAGTCGCGCTTGGTTGTCTATGACTAGACCGTGAGAATGAAGGCGATGGAAGCGAAGTCGTAGGTGCTTAACAAGCTTATTTAATGAAGTATACTAGCCACGAAGATGTCATCGACTGAGGCGCAAACAAACGGCAGCCCGCGAACCGTCATCAGTGAAGCGCTGAAATGTCTGCGTGGCATTCTTCAGGCCGAAAGGCAACCGCAGGAACTCGGAGGCCGAACGACGTTGTGATCGCCGTCTCTGCGATGTCCTTTGGAGCCATAGGAATTTGCTGGTACGCTTTGGCTAGGTGGATCTTGGAAAGAAATCTGGGCGCTGTGGAGACTGACAGTTAAGCCCTGGATGTTTGTTAGACGGTACCGATCAGGAATTGTAGCAGAGTTCAACGTGCGACAATGTCCGCAAGGGCGCCAACCTCCGGTCTTTTTGGGCACCATGTGAAGGGAGCACCAGGAGCTGCTGGAGGGACGAGCAAAGCCGATTCTAACAAGCTCGAACTCGTTCCTGGCGATGCGTAGCCTCTGGTGCGAGCCGGCGTAGCGATGCTTGGCATGGTGGGCTTTCGATAAATATATGATGCTGAACACTGAAGCACTAGTTTAGTCCAGTCGAGGAACGCAGTTAAAGACGTGGGCTCATGAAGGAGGGCGACAAATGGCTACACTACCGCACGTTGCACCGTCAAGGCTAATGGAGCGACCGGAGAAGGTTTGCCAGCTATGCTGGATGCGGTAGTGTAATCTAGAATCCTCTTGCCGGCCATTTCAACGAGGAGGCCGAAATGTGAGAAGTCGGCACATGGCTAACAGAAGAAACAGAATAGCCGCCGGAAAGGTTAACGAGGCCGAGGGTGAGCGATTTACGACGGGAAACGGGAGTGCTCGAACTATTCACGACTCAATTGCATAATGGATGTGCAGCGTTTGTCCTCCGCTTTTGCCGGCAACACGTTCACCTCAGCATCTGTGTCAACGAGAAATTCCAGTCAGAGCCAGAGACGAACAAAAGGCGGCTGCAGTTTTCCGGGGTTCACTTGCCATCGCTAGTGCTACTGAAGATAGTTTCCCGTCCAAGAACAAGGTCGTCTGCACCACCATGCCGAAAGGCCAAAACGTCGATGGTACCAGCATAGGGATGAGACCTGGTTAGGAGATTGCTCGTGAGAGCAGCGGTGAGTCGGCGACGGTGACCTACGTAGGGCGAACACGTCGGTTGGTGGACATAAGTGCAGTAGCGACGAGATTCGAGGGGTGATCAATATCCTTGTGAAGCGCCGAAAATCCACCGTGCTGTAGGACCGAAGAATCGGCAGTGGTATGCTGATTTGGAAACGATCGCGAAGTAGGTGGGTGAACCTTGGCGTTGTCGGTTTCGGCCGCGGTAACTTGGGGAAGCGACGAGGTTTGCAGATGACACCTTGCAGAGTTTGTCTGCCAAAGACGCCAGAGCAGAAAGGCTACAGTCTGATGCGCCTAGTAGCACCATTTGGAGAGCAAGTGGGAGGCGCTTGAGAAGCGACTCATCGAAGGTGGCGGCTTGTGAACCAAGTAGATGCTGCACATGTCGAAAAAGCTAGGATGGCTGATGATCGCCGAGCTCTGTGGGGGATTGGAACTTTTGCAGGCAGCGTCTCTGAGAAAGCACCGTGCGCTCCAGGATAGCGGTCTTGAGGGTGTCGTAAGGCGACGTCACCAGGTAAGGCAAGCTAGTAATTGGGCGTAGTGGGTCTGCTGAGAGGTTACGTGTGCGACTTGTAAGCTTGCCTCCACTTGAAGGAACCCGTTGTCAGAATGCCGGTGGCTGCACGGCGGCATCTTGACAGCGTAGTCTACCACAGGGATAGAAAGACGAGCAGCGATGCCCAGCTGAGCCGTCGAGGCGTCGTCGGAAGGTGCGGCTGTGTCCGTGGTCCGAGGTCACCATTGTCGCGGAGACGGGAAGACCTAAGGCGCGACCTTCTTGCAAAGTTAACCCTTCATACTGATTATTGTTTCGGACGAAGAGCCCACGCCCCTCCTGCCTCCTGTTCTTTCGCCGAAACCACGCGACCCGTGGCCAGACTTCGCCACAGAGGAAAGAAATTGTTACAGGCACAGGTAGCGATACAAGAAATATAGAAGTTTTGATTAAAAAAAGGTTATGGAGGTGTGTAAGAAAAAAGGCTAGGACGAAAAACGTGTACAGTGTACTTGATTAATTCAAGCAGGCTAGGTGACTACCCCCACTCCGATTTAAAGGGGATGCCAATAAATTATCACAGGCCATTCGCGCGCTCTACACACAGCAGTGGACTACACTGTACACAAAGCCGCGATGTGGTTCAAGATCACGAAGGCGTACAGATGAAAATCCATAGATGACAGTCACGCACAGAAAACAGGAAAAAATCTGCTTCATCCCACATGGCATACGTATTAAAGACGAGTATGATACACATATTAGACAACAATTGCACATGAATACATATGCTGAAAGTTGGTTGAGCTTGCGTAACTACGCCAAATGTGGTGCTTAGTGCGCGATTACTGTGCATTTTTCTCGAAATAGATGTTCCAGTGCGTGAAACGCTTTTCAGTGTGCTGTTTTTGGTGGCCAAAAGCCGAGCAATCGTACGAGGGTGAACGGTCGACGGGGTTTAATTGAGAGACGCTTTTTTGAGTCCTCTTTAGTAGTGATTACACCTGTTTGGTGTCTCATCTGTGAAGAGTCATTTCTTCCTGGTTCTATAATGTTTACCTGGAAATATATTTTGGTTAATTAATGACTCCCCTTTGTGTTGCCTTCACTGTACTACACATGCTTTGCGATTCGGTGGCAAGCTTGCGCTTCGGATTATGTTCCAAGAGATCTCATCTCATTATCGTTCGTGTTTTCCACCCCTCTTCTGTTGTGTCCGTGTCTGCAAGCCTAACCCCCTTTTCTGCATTATGAATCCTTGCCAACTAGCTCAGCTTTCTGTCGTTTTATTAACTCATTACTTTACGTATTAGGATATGGCAATACTGAATGACAAATGGACGAGTAAATCGCCGTCTGCATGAACTTTATGGCTCTTGTGCACGTGGGCAGTCCTGGCTCAGAAGCAAAGAGCACCGGTGGGACGCGTTGAGCGCGCGTGTTTTGGCCGTTGCCACGCTCTTCCTTCCGCGCGCGTGTGTGTGTGTGTGTGTTCTTGACACTGCAACGCTTTTCGTTACAATCCAACAGAGCCGCAAACAGGCGAGAAAGAAGGCGGCGCCGACTCACTTGGCAACGCAGTGTCCGGCGGTGACCACGTGCTGCCGGGAGACGAGCGTTCCGCCGCACCGGCTGCCGGCAACTTGGATGAACGCCTGCCAGGGAAACTGGCCGAACTCTGCCTCCTTGCCTCCCACGATACGGCTGATACGACCGCCACTGCGGCCGCAGTCTGCAAGAAGACGCAGTAAGACGCGGCAAGCACACTGCACAACCCACGCGTTGACACCGGAAACCGCATTCTAGATCGATAACCGTCTTTCATACTAGAGGTTATACGTTCAGTACTCGGTGGCGTGACGTCCACTGCGGATGCGACGATGCATGCGACATCTATGTGGCGCGGAAACGTGGGGAGTGCGTCATTGCTTTTGTCACGTCCTTTCCGGCTCGCTTCAGCCGATCATTGTTCCTTCAAAGTGGTAGTGTACGAAAGTGAAAAAAAAATTAAATTATGGGGTTTTACGTCCGAAGGCCCACGATACGGCGGTAAGATTAAACCTTACTGTCCCGACGTGGGAGCCGCCTGCGTCAACGTAAGGGTTGATCTTCAGGAACTCAATAAAGTTCGTCATACCATACATGTGGTTTCACGTGCCAAAACCACGACATGATTATGAGGCACGCCGCAGTGGGGGACTCCGGAAATTCGGAGCACCTGGGGTTCTTTAACGTGCACGTAAATCTAAGTACACGGGTGTTTTCGCATTTCTCCCCCATCGAAATGCAGCCGCCGTGGCCGGGGTTTGATCCTGTGACCTCGTGCTTGGCAGCTCAACACCACAGCCACTAAGCAACCACGGCCGGACTCCGAAAGTGTGGAATTGATACGACACCAAGTTAAATTAATTTAAAGGGACACTAAAGCGAAACAATAAATCAGTTTAGACTAATGAAGCATTGTTTGAGAAACCTGCAGGCAGTCATTTAAAAAAATAGTTTGATCATTAGATGAAAAATGAAGGTCCAAGTATCAGTATTTGAATTTCGTGCCGAAACCCCAGCGCCTGTACGTCAGCGTGATGTCAAGGATACCAAAGTATCTTTTCGCATTTGGGCAGCGTTGGCTGAATAAAGGTTCCCGAAACTTGCCATGCTTAATATCTGGTTCCTTTAGAACACAATGTAGTCAATGTACCGCTATATATAATTAGTAGGCCCTAGAAGATGCCATCAAAATCCAAGACGTCACAGCCCCCAGATGCGGGAACTTAAGTAGGCGTCGCTACCGGTATTTCATTCTTGCGCTTTTTCTGGCTTACCAAACGTCTTCTCGTTCTAAGAGTGATGTTTTTGGTGTTGTGGAACGGTAATTTACTGATGTAGAAGAAACCATTTTTCACTTTAGTGTCCCTTTAAAGCACTCCAAGATGAAACATTCATACTGTGCGGAAGAAGGAGTGGCGGATCCATCGTCACGTGACGGCAACTTCTGGCAGTTGCATATCGACTGCTCTTTCGGCGAATATTTTTTTCAGATTATATACCCTTAAGAAAAAAAAATGCGTTTTTGTTCATACCACTCGCGAATCATTTGCATCGATGTCGCCGATCGACGCCACTTAACTACATGGGAGTGCTAGTATTTGCAACGCTACTCAACTAACCAGAACGCT
Source organism: Dermacentor variabilis (assembly GCF_050947875.1). NCBI lineage: Eukaryota > Metazoa > Arthropoda > Arachnida > Ixodida > Ixodidae > Dermacentor > Dermacentor variabilis. The sequence goes on from NC_134572.1 coordinate 150,246,317, forward strand.
AATCAGATGCACGCGACACTATGAGACTATATACACTTCTTCCATTCACTGTCACGTAAAGAACGACACGCAGTTTCACAATTCCCGATGCAAGGTGTTTGGGGAGAGCAAGAGCGCTATTTCTCTCTCTCTCTCTCTCTCCGATTCCCTTCCGACACAGCTCTCCACACGGAAAAAGAGTGCGCGGCGCAGACACCTAACGCTCCCTAAACACAACGCGAGACCGTCACCTGCATCTGTCAAGTACCACGCTCAAAGGTGCGTGGGTCAGTGCCAGAGCCCGTGCAACATGGCGTCAACCAGCAGCCATCTTAGTGGCTTAACTACGTTGCTTAGTGTTCAGTAACGTTTTGTGCAGCTATTGGTGCTCAGGGCCCGTTTTATGCTGCCTTAAGATTAGTTGAATATTTACCGTTCCTGTTTTGCGAGTACTTGGGGCCGAAACTGCCCGTCTTCTATACGAAATTTTCTCGTGTTATAATCCCGTACCACAATTCCAAAAGAACGCTCGCTTTTTCGGCCCCGTCAATAAAAGCTGGCTTCGGATTATGTTCCACAAAAATACTCGCATCAGGCTTTGCGCGTGGAGACTGGAGCCAAGCATAATGCTGAACTAGGGAAGGATAGGTGGGCTGGTTCGTTATGCATTGCAGTAACGAAACTTTGAGCGCAGCAAAAGACGAGCTGTTGTGTTCTTTTTTAGACTTTTGCTGCGCTCCAAGTTTCTTTACTGTAGCCCTGAGGTTTTCAGGAAAGTACGCGGTTAATGGACTATGATAGCTTATTTCACTTATCGATAATGTTCATATAGCAAGATACGTGTGTTAGGCAGCAGCGATGTTATGAACTGTAGCAGTGCGCGATTTGAGAGGCGAGATTTATCTACAGACAACCGCACAAGGATGGTAAATGTATGCAAGACAAACTAATTTTTAAAAAATAACCCTGGAATTCTACGTGCAAAACCATTGATCTGATTATGAGGCACGCCATAATGGGGGGGCTCCGGAAACATTTCGATCACATGGGGTTCTTTATCGTGCAGCCGATGCACATGGAAGACAGGAACGTTCACGTCTGCTTTTATGTGGCCGAAGGACTCTCACACATGGAATGACGAGGTACTATATATATTCGAGTATGTTATAAAAATATTGAACAGAAATGGCGCACAATTAAAATGCTGAACACCTTATCACACGCCATCAGATCTCACTCATTGGAGTGAGCAACTCAATATTATTACTTATGATCCGAATGTTTTCCAAAAAACGTTCTCAGCAGTTTTACCGTGACTTCCCTTCCTCGCTGACAATCACGTTTTATTACCTCTTTACAAAATATTGCAACAGATGCACGTAATTCTAATTTGTTGGTTTAGATTTTTATGTCCTTGCTTGAAAGCGCAATGTACGCTGACAATCACGTTTCATTACCTCTTTACAAAATATAGCCAACCGGGACTATAACAGGGGCCACGCCACCGCAGTTGCGATGTTGCTCTCACCGTTTGCATTTGTACAGGTGCTGGTGACTGGGCTTGGTCTGACGCCTATTGCTTCGACTCGGCTCTTCAAGATAAAGGACTGATGGTGTGCTGACGCATCAACTAGGACCGCCGCCCTTGGAATGGAACAGTGCGTCCTATCCTCGAGCCGGCCGCTACCTACACCGCCACTTCTGGACACGGGAGCACCCTTCGTTTGGCAACATGGAACATTGTCAGCTGATCCGCAGTGTGAAAAGGGCGCCAACATCTTCGACACATCGGGCCACGCCACCGCAGTTGCGATGTTGCTCTCACCGTTTGCATTTGTACAGGTTAGCTACCACGATTCCTACGCCTTTCGTGATAACAATGTCTGTCTTGTTGCGGTGTCGTGGCCACCCGATTGTTGCAAGCGTTTTCGTTCCGCGGCTTTGTACCTGTGGCGTCGTTTGCTCTTAGGTGGTGATATTGAGTCGAACCCTGGTCCGATGACAAAGGCGCAGGAGGAGAAGCTTGACTTAGTGTGCAATGCAATTAGGCGTCTCGAGACAAATAACGCGAGCCTTCTAGAATCTGTAAATAAAGTTCTAGAAATGCATAGCAGCCTTAAGAATGACTTAGACGCGCTAACTAAACGCGTCGATGACCTTGAATCTAAACGTGTACCTATGCCTCCAACGCAACTTCCAGAAACCTGTGACAGCAACGTTCGCAAACTCCAAGAGAAAATTGATGACCTCGAAAACCATTCACGACGATCGAATGCACTGTTTTTTGGCATTGCAGACACCGACCATTCAGAAACGTGGGACAGTACCGAGGCTATAGTTCGAGAATTTTGTAAAAATAAACTGGGGGTTTCAGTACAGTCTATTGCCAGGGCCCACCGCCTGGGTCGGTTCTCAGCCGAGAAAAATCGGCCAATAATAGCTAAATTCTACAATGAAAAAGAAATCGAGACGCTGCTCAGCAATGGCAGCAAGCTGAAGGAAACATTTCAGGATAGCACGGGACTACTCTGTTGCCGTGCGCGATAAGCGCCGGAAGCTTTGGCAGTTCTCGAAGTCAATAAAAAAGGAGGGTGATCGTCCCCGCCTTGCTTTCACCAAGCTCATTCTAAATGACGCTTACGTCTGGGACACGGATGCCAACTGCGCAGTCCGTTTACAAACATCTGGAAATGATGCGCCAGAGGCAGAGGACGGCGCCCACGGAAGTGCTGATGAATGACACAATCATTCTCCTGCCTCAGCTCAAGTAATGAACCCTTCTTTGCCGTCAGTTCATAAGCCTTGCCATAATGCTGCATTAACTTTCCTCTATACAAATACCAGAAGTATCCTCTCTAAAGCTGTTCCCATTTCCTCGCTTATCGATTCATGCTCTGCATCCTTAATCGCGTTCACGGAAACGTGGCTTACGGACAATGTTCCCGACGACAGCATTTTTGTTACCGAGGCGACGTTTAACATATTTCGCTGCGACAGGTCAAATCGGAGAGGTGGTGGTGTTCTGTTGGCAATAAAAAAAGAATTATCATGTGTACCCATCATAATTTCTACGTTTCTTGAATGTGTATGGGTGTTGTTAAACGGTAGCAGTACTGACATACTTGTTGGTGTTTTTTATCGCCCCCCTGATATGGCCGGTACTTTTGTTGAAGAGTTCTATCGCATTTTGAGTGAAGTGTGTAACCGATTTCTAAAATGTGTGTTACTAATATTTGGGGTTTTTAATTATCCACGCATCAATTGGGCAACTCTATCTGTCACGGAGAGTGAAAGAGAATCGAATGCATTTCTTCAGTCATGTCTAGATTTTTCATTATCCCAACTTATCATGCAACCCACACGGCGCACTGCCACATGCTCCAGTATTCTTGACCTAATCCTTACTAATATCCCTGACATTTGCGCCAACATTGGTCACCTAGATGGGCTCTCCGATCATGACGTCATTACTGGGGACATTGTTTGTCGGCATAACAGTAGGAAGATCATTGAAAAAAAAAATTAAATGCTATAGCAGAGCTAACTTTGATGGAATGAATGCACAATTATCTCTTTTTGCCGACCAGTTTCTTAATGACTTCTTGTCCCGTACAGTTGAAAACTGGGTGGCGTTCAAAAATATGTTTACTGACGTCGTTAACAAATATATACCGTCCATAACAATTAGGAGTAGGAGTTCTACGCCATGGTTCAACAAGCAACTTCGGCGTCTAAACAGCAAAAAAAAGCGATTGTACAGGCAAGCCCAGAAATCCAGTCTTGCACCATCGTGGCTTAAATACAAACAGTGCGACGAATACCAAGAGTTACTTAAATCCAGTCGCCGTCACTTTTTCAACCACGACCTGTCATCTATGCTGACTAACAATCCTCGTAAATTTTGGCAAGTAATAAATCCAAGCAATCACCCCGATGTTGTGCTTACCGATCCCACAGGCGCCACTGTTCCCGAGTCAAAGTGTGCACAAATATTAAACAATGCATTCTCGTCCGTGTTCACCCGCGAGGACGTCACTTCATGCCCAAACATAGGTACACTTTCCGATATCATCATGCCGCAGATAAATATTACCGAGTCCGGTATCATGTCACTAGTTAATAATCGTAAGGTATCATCTGCATCTGACCACGTTGGGTTCAACAACAAGTTGCTCAAAAGTACATCGCAAAGCATTTCGGGAATCTTGTGCGCTCTTTTTTCACAGTCATTATCATCCGGCCAAATTCCTAATGACTGGCGTACAGCCAAGGTCATACCAATTTTTAAATCTGGCGATCGCTCATCACCGCTTAACTACCGGCCTATTTCGTTAACTAGCACCGTTTGCAAACTACTCGAACATATCATACATTCTCAAATCATAAAACACTTAGAAGAACATAACATAATCTTCAAATACCAGCACGGCTTTCGCAAGGGATATTCATGCGATGGGCAACTTGCAGGGTTTACTAATGACTTGCTTTCATGTATTGACGCTGGCAACCAAGTCGACGCGATATTCTTAGATTTTTCCAAAGCTTTTGACCGCGTTCTTCACCACAGGCTACTACTGAAACTTAAACATTTTAACATTGACGCACAAGTCATTGCATGGATAAAAGATTTCTTGTCTTTTCGAACTCAATTCACAAATATTAATCATTGCAACTCCCCTTTTATTCCTGTCACGTCCGGCGTTCCACAAGGGAGCGTGCTTGGCCCTTTGCTTTTTCTAATTTACATTAATGACTTGCCTAACTGCATGTCGTCCAGAGTAAGACTGTTCGCCGATGATTGCGTAATTTACCGTACCATTTCTACTGACACTGACCATCAAGCTTTGCAGTCAGACCTCAACGCAATAAACAGATTGTGTTCAGACTGGCAAATGACCCTAAATCACACTAAAACTAAGTGCATGTCATTTACGCACTCCTCTTCCCGTATTCCAACTTCATACTTTATAGGTAACAATGTTGTCGAACTTACTACCACGTACAAATACTTAGGAATCAACTTGCAATCGGATCTAACATGGCATCATCACATCAACGTTACTCTTGCATCTGCTAACCGTACTTTCGGAATCATGAAACACAGACTAAAGCAAGCGCCTTCACACCTAAAGAAACTCGCGTACACCACGTTAATCAGGCCTAAAATTGAATATGCATGTGCCATCTGGGACCCGAGCCAAGAGTACATTATACGTAACATTGAATCCCTGCAAAGCCGTGCTGCTCGCTTCATTTTTTCAGATTTTTCTCCGTACTCCAGTGTTACATCTTTAAAAATTCGTGCCGAACTGCCTCCGCTATCACTACGACGGAAACACGCCCGCCTATCTCTCTTTCACAAACTTTATCATCATGATCGTTTGCGCGACGACTTCTTTCAGTCACCCCCTGTCATTTTTCCTCGCCGTGATCACCCCTGCAAAGTCAAACGCCCAGCTTGCCACTCGGCCCATTACGCACAATCATTCATCCCCAAAACCATAGCTGACTGGAATAACCTACCATCTGATATTGCCACTGAAGTTAACACCGATCAATTTCATCAAATGCTGTGGAATCATATCAGAATTTGACGTCTCTACGCGTCCTTGGTGTTAGCTATTTCTTTTTCGGGGCTAATTTAATACCTTTGTATCTTGTTTGACATCGTATTGCAGTTTTTTCTCTTTTTGTGTTATCCTTGAACCCCCGGTGTATCAATTTTCACACTTTATTCTTATCTTTATCCGAACTTTAATCCACTTCCAATATTGGTGTATGCGTATTTTGTGGTGTTCCTACTATGTTTGCTGAATTGTTTATTCTTACTATTTTTTTCGCATATTCTTATTAGTATGTTTCGTGTGCCCCCCCTATGTAATACCCTCTCCAAGAGGGCCTTTAGGGTATTTGAATAAATAAATAAATAAATAAATAAATAGATAAATAGCAACAGATGGACGTAATTCGAATTTGTTGGTTTAGATTTTTATGTTCTTGCTTGAAAGCGCAATGTACGGGTGCAGACAAGTAAGGAGGTACTTTCTGGAGGCTATTCCCGTTATCAAATCTTAGGTGGAGCTCGAATAACGCAGTTATACCGCAGAACCATACAAAGAAATTCTAAGTGAACCTAAGGACTGCAAAGCGAGCAGTGGAGAGCGAGTCCATGAGGATTACGAAATGGAAATACAACACTATGAATTATGGGTCGAAATCTGAAGGAAGATTAGATTAATGGAAGCCTATCTTGACTGGCCGCATGTATTGGGGGGGGTAATATAGTGGGTGCCAATGTAAAAAAATAAAGGAAAGCGCGGGAGGTAGATAATTAGATCACGTCAGGTCAGAAAATGTGCAGTTCGGATTCAGCAAAAATTAAATTACCTGAATTTACGTCTAAGTACGACTATCCCGGAGAGCTGCCGCAGTTGGGCCGCTGAGTAACGTACAGGCAACTGGGCCAAAACAGCAGGATCTGCAAGCGCGTGCCAAACTGCATTCTTGCGCCTTTTAACGAAGTGCCTTCTGTCAAGACATGACAATGCGCATGCGCGCCCTGCAATGCACGTGCGCATGTCCCTACGCCCATTTCTTGCTAGCGTGCCGTAGGAATCGTGATTGCAGAAACATCACGCTTGAAGAGCCTGCCCTCCTTTTCAGCCGGGGGACCCTTACAAAAATGACTTTAGACTGTCTATAGAAAGTCTATAGACTTTTCATAGACGACCTTTCCTTTCTATAGATTTGGACTTTTGTTGATATAAAGTCTATAGACTGTCTATAGACGAAAGTCGATAAAGTTTCTATTTCTTTTTGTCTATTCGCAGTCTATAGACGGTCTATAGAAAAAAGTCGATAAGGTGTTTGTTTCCTTTTTGTCTGCTTCCCCTCTATAGAATGCCTACAGACGAAAGTCGACACAGTCTCTATCTATTTTTGTCCATACTTTGTCTTTAGACTTTCTATAGACGAAAGTCGATAGGGTTTCTATTTCTTTTTGTCTATTCGCAGTCTATAGACGGTCTATAGAAAAAAGTCGATAAGGTGTTTGTTTCCTTTTTGTCTGCTTCCCCTCTATAGAATGCCTACAGACGAAAGTCGACACAGTCTCTATTTTTGTCCATACTTTGTCTTTAGACTTTCTATAGACGAAAGTCGATAGGGTTTCTATTTCTTTTTGTCTATTCCCAGTCTATAGACGGTCTATAGAAAAAAGTCGATAAGGTGTTTGTTTCCTTTTTATCTGCTTCCCCTCTATAGAATACCTACAGACGAAAGTGGATACAGTCTCTATCTATGTTTGTCCATACTTTGTCTATAGACTTTCTATAGACGAAAGTCGATAGGGTTTCTATTTCTTTTTGTCTAATCGCAATCTATAGATGGTCTATAGAAAAAAGTCGATAAGGTGTTTGTTTCTTTTTTGTCTGCTTCCCCTCTATAGAATACCTACAGACGAAAGTAGACACAGTCTCTATCTATCTTTGTCCATACTTTGTCTATAGACTTTCTATAGAAGAAAGTCGATAGGGTTTCTATTTATTTTTGTCTATTCGCAGTCTATAGACGGTCTATAGAAAAAAGTCGATAAGGTGTTTGTTTCCTTTTTATCTGCTTCCCCTCTATAGAATACCTGCAGACGAAAGTGGATACAGTCTCTATCTATTTTTGTCCATACTTTGTCTATAGACTTTCTATAGACGAAAGTCGATAGGGTTTCTATTTCTTTTTGTCTACTCTCAGTCTATAGACGGTCTATAGAAAAAAGTCGATAAGGTGTTTGTGTCTTTTTTGCCTACTTCCCCTTTATGGACTACCTATAGACGAAAGTGGATACAGTCTCTATCTATTTTTGTCCATACTTTGTCTATAGACTTTCTATAGACGAAAGTCGATAAGGTTTCTATTTCTTTTTGTCTACTCGCTGTCTATAGACGGTCTATAGAAAAAGTCGATAAGGTGTTTGTTTCTTTTTGTCTATTTCCCCTCTATGGACTACTTTTAGACGAACGTCGATACAGTGTCTATTTATTTTTGTCCATATACTTTGTATATAGACTTTCTGTAGACGATAGTCGATAAGATTTCTATTTCTTTTTGTCTACTCGCCGTCTATAGACGGTCTATAGAAAAAATTCGATAGGGAGTTTGTTTCTTCTTTGTCTACTTCCCCTCTATATGGGCTACCTGTAGACGAAAGCCGATACAGTTTCTATTTATTTTTGTCCATACTTTGTCTGTTGACTCTCTATATTATGGACAATAGTCGACAAGGTTTCTATTTTTTTCTCTACTCCTGGTGTATTGAATGTCTATAGAAGAAAGTCGATAATATGTAATTCCGAGTTCCCAACCCCCCGCCCTCTGCGAACGCGATGATATGGCACTGGTTCATGCACGACGGCACCGCAACCCTGGCGCGGCGGGCAAACCGTGCAGACTGCTAGTCTGCGTTCGGTGCAGCTGCAGCGAACGAGGATCGCGGCGGAGCAGGCACCGTCCGAGTCACCAAGGTCTTCCAGGCACCCGAAGGTCCTAAACCTGGCTGCTTCCCGGACGTACACTTCGCGAAGACCAGGTGGTGAAGATCAGATGGTGAAGATGTGGCAAAGGGGGTGAATAAGTGGCGAAAGCCCGCAGACCAGGTTTTGAATTCACCACCTCTGAGTTGTCGTGGTCTTGCATGTCTATAGATTAACAATAGACAAACATCGTTAATCTGGGCCCAACCCGTGTACGCTGTAACCAAGCGCAGGTACCGGTGGATAATACATAGCTGCATTTGATATAAGCCACTAAAGTTGTATACTGCTGAGATTGCTATAGAGCCTATTTGTAGACTTTAGTATACACATAGTGTATACCTCCGCATTTGTTGACCACATATGATCTACGTAGTCACTCTCGGCAATCCCAAGACAGTCTTCACAGTTGTCGCATCACTTTTGCGGCAGTAGAATAACGGAAGCAAAACGCCGATCCAATTGTTAAAATATATGTTATGAACGCCAGCTTCAGATACAAGTGGATTCGAAACAGGCATCAAGCTAACAGCAAAGACACTCGTAATGTTTGTAGCTGACAACGCGGACTTTGTGAATGTGCCATGAACCGATGTCGCGCATGTGGTGTTCGCGTTGTGTGTCGTCCGATTCTCGGATACTTTTCACATTGTCTTCATATCTCGGCTGCGTCACTAACATCGGGCGACTTTTGTTGCCTAATATCCTGCACTATAAACTCATCAACGTTTCTCATTCACTTAAAATAGGTGCCAAATTCTCTGAGCCCACCCAGTATTTCGCCGGCGGTATGCCTGCGCAGCCACGCATATGAGTACCTCAATGCTGTACTGATTGCTTTGACCTATCATCGGAACAGAAAATTAGCACTAACATACGTGCGGGCATCACATTTGGCGGTACGCTGGAAGATATGCTACAAATACGCTGTATTACTCATCGACGCTGGCAATAATGCGTCTAAAACGGCTGAAGGGCACCGTAACGGCTTTTACAAACAGCGCATTCATGTTAGCGTTCCAGTCTCATACGACAGCCCACAGCGTTTGTTATAGAACCTGCCAGCGCATATCCTTCGTCCACGGAAAAAATGCATAACGGAAAAGAAAAGCCACCCGTTCCGGCGCGCATGGCGCGCAGAGAGAGAGAAAGAGACAAAGAAAAAAATGAAGGAGGAAAAGGCGCTCACACTCCTCCGAGCGCGCACGCCCTCCGCGCGGAGCTCCTGCGCATGCTCGGAGTTCTTGCGCATGCGCGGCGGTGCGCCGTCTCAACGAGCGCGCCAGGCACGTAAACGGTTGTGCCGGTGTGCGGTGTCTCCCTGAACGTTGGTGTCTGTGTATGCGTGTCTTCTTTGTGGCATCACAAGTCAACTACATTGAATGGTAAGCTTTATCAAAGACGTTTTGCGTCAATACCTCATGATTATGTGAGCGCATTTCGTGGCGCGAACCGGCTGCACGTAGCGCAGGCGACTCGGGTATAGTGTCGGTTTGTCGTTGACATGGTTTGATAACGCGCTCCTGTTCTCGCTTCTACTATACGGAATGTTTTACGGCGAGCGATCGCTCGTGCTTGTTGATTTTATCATTATAGCTTAGGTGCGTAAAAAAGGAAGTACACCATGTTTTAACTTGATACTGAGCTACCACTAAGCGGATTGTGTGTGTTGGGCAGCCAGTGTGGTAGATCTCATTTAGTGGCGCTTGATCCGGCCGCGATGAATGCTGCACCGTATGTGTAGCGAAATTCTCGTGACACGCTTTACGCATATATCTCGAAATTGTGTTAGCATCAAGAATTTTCAAACAGACAGGCATAGTTGAATAACTGCTAGCGTACTAGGATGAAAGGCCGTGTTTGATGGGCTTGCATCAGCAGTGTGTGCGCTGCCGTTTTCGCATAGTTTAAAAGTAGCAGTATCTTTATGGTTCCTGGCAACCAATCTAAATAATTTTGGGAAGTTACAGCAAGCAAAACACGAGACTTGAAGAAATATCTAGTAGAAATCTCTAGATTCACCCAATCTATTTATATGCAACCACAAACGCTTTTGGAGCATGAAACCTGCGATAAGCTTAGTCACTTGCAGCTCCGCAACTTAGCCGAAAAAATTAGAGAACAATAAATTAGTCGCTCCGGGAACACCTTTACACGTTTCAAACTGAAGGCATTGCGTTTGACGGTAGTTGGAAGATTTGTTTTTTGTCTCTTTTTTAAACAATTTAGCAGCAGAAGTTATCTTTCGAGCTATATGAAAAGCGTTAAGCGGTTTCCGATGCTTCGGCGTTCTGTAGTTTACGTGCTCTTAATCACAAGGCAGCTGCTGGCGCAGATTCGCATTGTGCTAATCGTGCATGGTATGAAGCCATTGTCGTGCGTAATAAGTGTTCCGGTTTTCATTACTGTTGCATGTAGCGCCGTCGTCTTGGACAGACTGCATACGATATGCGCTGTACAAAAGAAAAAAAGAGCCAGATTATCAATTTGGTGGTCTTTTCTAAGTAGATAACGCACAGATTATTCAAATAATTCAGTGGGCATTGCATTTGTTCTACCCTTATCAACACACCTAAGAGATCGTAACATGTTTTAGTTGATAAGTAACCTGATCAGTACGCCCCCATTCATGTGCATTCTACTGAAAGTGTGGCAAATGTATTCATCTCGAAGTATGAGAAAAGAGACATTGCAGACTGTTCTAAGCGGAAGTAAATTGCAAATCTTAACGTGATCGTTCAAAACTGCAGTCAGTATGCTGAGCATGTTCGTTCGGCACGGGCATATTGTATTAACACCTGAAAAATGTGCACAGTCCAGCCGGGTATCTTTGTTTCAACAAGTATTATTATAGGAATCGTTTGAGATTCTCGCATTTCTTTTATTTTTATAAGTACACTGTGTGTCACATGAACCTGTCCTAAAACGAAACGTACCGTTGCTGGCACCGGCGACCATTACGGTTGTCTAACTGCTTATCATACTGTAGTATAACGAAACATCATAATGGTACTGATTAATATTCCCATGTAGTCTTTAGTCAGAGGTAAACAAAGTTAACTAGAGGCATAAGTGATGAGAGCAAATTATATTGAAAACTACTACTGAAGCGTAAAAATAACTAATTGTATAACTCATTGTATAGTTTTTCCTCACATTGTTGCATTTGCTTTACGTGTGTCTCTGTCTTCCGTGCTGTACTCGTGTGGCCATCAATTACGAACTTGCCGAAGCCCTTGTCAGCTTTATTAATCAAGGGATTCAAGTCAGTTGAATCTAACACTGCATGTCAAGTGACTGACGTGTTATTCGTTTTATCTAAATATTATGGGCTGGCAGTACTTGGCAAGCATTAAACCACAATATTTTTTTTATTGCACTTAAGCTGCAGGCGTCATAGATTGCCAGAAAATTTTCATGAGAACAGCCAGGGAAGGCTTGGAAAAAGATCGGGAAATTTTAAAATGGCCACATAGGTATGCTGTCTTGTTATATGTCATACAAAAATTCCAGAGAATCTCTGAGTTAAATATATTTTTAAAACGTTTCACCTGATAAAAATTGAAGGAAGTTGGTTCCATTTATTGAAAAATAAAAGAAAGTCAAGCTTACTGACAAGGCATTTCTTACTCAATATGTGTTTTTTTTTTGCGTTAACTAAACGTCCTGAACCTCGATAGCCTAGAAAAAATTTTCATCTTTCAAAGCACCTTAAATAATTTACTGTAATAGAATTCATTCGAACTATACTATCAGTTCTGTTTCCTAGGAGGTGCATATCTGTCGTGCCATGACACAAAGTGCTCGTGTGGTATTTCGGGTGCTCATGTGGTATACCTAACTTGGAAACGTGTTAGCAAGCCCAAGAGGCCTCATTACCTGTAACAAATTAAGTGACCATATCGATACAATCAGCCCATCTGCCTTCCGTTGAAGTTATGGCCAATCACCCATTCATTTAAAAGTATGAGAAAGACATTTAAATGTGCATTAAGCAAAATAAATTACAATCTTAGGCATGATACTGTGAATATTCCAGTCACGTCTTCTGAAAATATCCCTCTGCACGGGCATACTTAACTACCAGCCAAAAAACATGTACAGACAGCCCAACTGGGTAACGTTTCAGCAATGAATATAGAGACCATTTGGGATAAGTACAATAATGCATCATATATGAACGTGTCATAAAAGGGAACATACTGTTGCTGGCACGAGCAGCAGTTGTGACTGTTTAATTGTTCACCATACCATGCAATAAAACATTCTATAAAGGTGCTGATTTGTATTGACAAGCAGCCATTAGTCATAGTTAAACCGCATTAAGTATTGACTTCGATGGTTTGAGCAAATATATTAAGCTGCTTAATGAACACACAAAGAATATACACTTGTTATTTTTGCCTCATATTGCTGCATCTACTTATTTGCAGCATACACCTGCAGCACCTTTGGGACTAATGACACAAAGGTCAAGGCCAGCCTGGCGACCATGCTTGCCAAGGAGTAGTGTAAATATTTAATCTGTTTCCATAATAGCATACGACATGAATTTAAGGAATTCATCTATTATATCGAGCAATAAAAACGGTGAATGCATTGCTGGCGCATTTGTTTTATTTTTCGCACTGCATGATTCAGCACTATATAAATTCTTTCTGTTTGTGCAACATACATGAAAGTACAGCTGGTTCAGAAGCATTATTAATCTACTAACGGTAATGCATAAGTGCAGATGAAAAGGAACAGGTGCACATGCATAAATACATTCAAAACTTTTTGCTACCGCATGTAAACAAAAATGTAAACTAACTTGTAGATAGCCGCTATGGAGTTATGGCCTTATACACTCTTTGTAGACTTGTCTATAAGATGTCTGTGTATATAGAGTGCCTATAGATTAAAAAAAAAAATCATATTTGTTAACAAATGTCTGCAGAATGTCATAGAAAAAAAGTGTATCGGACTATAAAGTTCTGTTTTTGTAGACTGAAGTCTATAGAATGTCAGTAGACTATATATACATTTGTATATAGACATTCCATAGACTTCAGTCTACAAAAGTAGAACTGTATATATAGTTCTACTTTTGTAGACTGAAGTGTATAAAATGTCTACGGACAAATCTCATCTGTAGACATTCTATAGACTTCAGTCTACAAAAGTAGAACTGTAAGCCTATACACTTGTCCATAGACAGTCTATAGACAGTCTATAGACTCAGACTTCTTATAGACTAGTCTATAAAAAGTATGGCCATAAGTCTCTAGACTGTCTATAGGCAGTGTATAGACAGTCTATAGACTCAGACTTTTTATAGACTAGTCTATAAAAAGTGTATGGCCATAAGTCTATAGACCGTCTATAGACAGTCTATAGACTCAGACTTCTTATAGACTAGTCTATAAAAAGTGTATGGCCATAAGTCTATAGACAGTCTATAGACTCAGACTTCTTATAGACTAGTCTATAAAAAGTATGGCCATAAGTCTATAGACTGTCTATAGACAGTGTATAGACAGTCTATAGACTCAGACTTTTTATAGACTAGTCTATAAAAAGTGTATGGCCATAAGTCTATAGACTGTCTATAGACTAGTCTAAAGAAATGTCTATAGACAGTCTATAGACTTCATAGACAAATGTCTATAGACTGTCTATGGACTTTCTATAAAAATTTTTGTAAGGGGAGTGTGCAGTGCATTGTTGCACGTCACAACGGCAGATTCAGACCCCGCTCTCCTAGCGTAATATTGCGCAACATTCGCAATTACCACAGCACGCTGGCAAGAAATGAGCGTAGAGACAGGCGTACGAGCATAAAAGGGCGCACATGGGCAGTGTCATGTCTTGACAGAAGGCCCTTGCTTTGTTAAAGGGCTCAAGAATGCAGCTTGGCACGCGCTCGCGGATCCCGTGTTTTGTCAGTTCCTGTACACTTAAGGCGCAGTATGCGAGAGCTTTCCAGATCCGCCTCCTTCGGAAGGCGACCGCTCAGCTTGAATCGGTGCATTGAATCCGCGACCTTTTGCTCAGCAGGTTAAAGCAACAGCCGCTGAGTTGCTGTGGATGGTGTAGGGTAGGATTCACGCAAGGACAAGTGTAACTATCGAACTCTCAGAGGTCTTTGTACTGAGCTCAAGTTAGCCACACAGACTGTGGAAGTCGACAAATCCCGAGCTGCTTACAGGGGTCGTTCTTGACGGGTCCGTAGTAGCGCGGCTTGATCACCGCGTCCGAGGGCGTTATGCAGCACGAGAGGAGCGGCCCGCACGAGGAGCCCAGCGACCCGCCGGCCATCCAGCAGTGCAGGAAGAACGTGCACCGGGAGCCGCCGAAGCAGGCGTCCGAGCCGCTGCCCGTCCTTCCCGGGCGTGCGAAGGGAGGCCGCCGAAGGAACTTGGTGAGGCCGCCCGACGACGCCGCCGGCTGGTAGGCCGACGAGGAGGGCTTCGGGGCCGCCTCCGCGCCGCTCACCTCGGTCACGTCGCCGGTCTCCACCAGGGGCCTCGCGGAAGACGGCGCTGGCGCCGCGGGGGGCCTCAGCTGCGCAGCCGCTTCCAGGTGCTGAACGGGCTTCGCCACGAAGGGCGCCGTCTCGTACGGTGGCCTGCGGAAGGCGAGTCGTGAGTGCGCGCTCGCCAAACACGGCACGCAGCGCTGGACTTCGCACTCCGGCAGCCCTCAATCACGCGCGCACGGGACAGACTTCGCGGAAGTGGTGGCGCGCGGAAGCGGCCATGTGGGTTGTGCGAAGGCGCGTCGTGGGTGTTTCGCGCGTTGCCGAGGAATGCATTGCAGCCCTACTGAGTAGTCTGTAGATTCCAAACGCATTCCAAGGGAGAACCTTGATATAACGATGGAATTCCGGGACATTGGCTTACGTTTATTTGCTTATCTTCGCGTGTGTGTAACGATGCTATCGTGCTTTGGCATTTCAACCAACAGCAAAATACGAGACTTTAGGAGTTTGCGTGCTTAATCACGATCTGGTTATGGGGCACGCCGTAGCAGGGGACTCGAGGTTAACTTTCACCACCTGTGGCTCTTCAACGTGCAACGTAAATCTTAGTAAACGAGCGTTTACTGCATGTTGCCCGCTTGATAAACTCTGTCCTCTAGTGTGTTAAACGAAACTCGAAGTGGGGAGACCCGTCCCTACTGGTGTGTAATAACGAGTCGCGCCGAACGAAATGCGGCCGCTGTGTCCGAAATTGCACCACGACCTCAAGCTCTGCAGTGCAATGCCATATCTACTAAGCTGCCGCGGTGAACATTTGATGGAATAGAACCGGGTAAGTTGGGGCTAGCTGAACAGCGTAAATAATCTAAGGCCGTAAAAAGAAGTCTACGACAAAAACAAGGTGCTGTTACTTTCGTGCTCGGGACGTTGACCACCGTACCTTGGCCAACTGGCGCACGTCAGAGTACACAAGTGAGAAAAGAATAGAAAACAAACAGCGAAAAAAATCAATTGCACAGCTACAGCATGTGCAATAGTGCTATTTCACTACGAATGCTGGCTAAAGACCGGTGACTGCGTAATTTAAATGATGTCGACCATTTAATGTCTCTGTTTACGGTTTAAATGTCTCGCAATATATTCCAGGAGTATCACTACTGCAAATTACGTGCTTCTTTTAGCATAGTTTTCAGGGCCTAATCAAAGGAGATTCCGCGAATATTCCAATTTATACAACGTTAGAAAAACCTTAAATTGCAAAGCATGATAGTACTAGTACTAGTTGCTGTGTTTCATCGATCCATCTGTCATTGACGAGACATTGACAGATGAGATTGACAGTTAAGACAAACCGATAGCTAGCCTAAATCCCAACTTGTAGCATAGAAGCTTCACGAGTTGCAAAGAATCGAATTGAAGTTGTTATAAGGGGGTAGCCGTCGCTTCGACGGGTGCCGCCATGTTCGTTGACACAAAGCTTTTGGGGCACGTTTGGGGTGGCGCGCTACATCTGAGAAATAGTGCGTTCAACGCTAACCGCAAGCGCCTTACGCGCATGACGCATGCGCATTGGTGAAGACTGTATCACCATAGGGGCCCCCCCAAGACATTCGTGGCCTCTCTTCTGAATTTCTATTTTGAACTCCCAAGCTCAAGGGATCCTCTCGCTTTACGACGCCAATCTGAACAAACATGAAAGTTAAATCGATAACAAATTCGCGGTTTCGAGGCAGTACACACTATACAGGGGCTCCCTAGGCTCTTAGCACAATAAGTACGCGCACTACAGCGTAAGGTACGCGGGAAGCATCAGCCAACGGAAAAGGAGAAGTATAAGGGCTGCTTGACTGTCCTCTGGACACCGAGTGACGTCGTCCCCATTATTGACTGATGCATAGGTTTATATTGGGATGGTTGGCAACTTTCTTCATCGGCTTTTGCACATTTCATTACGTAGTGAATGCACAGACATGACAAGAGCATGCATAGGCACTATGCTGAGAACTTATCGTTGCTTAAATGCGTGCAAAAAGCAGTGCGCAAGACAATACATTTGGTGCGATGAGCGCACAACTGTTCAAGCGAAAAAAAACGATACATTGAAGAAAACAGGTAACTGCAAAATGAGAAATCAACGAAAGCTTCACGGAAAGATTAGTAGCACAAAATGGGTGAATTGCCTTCTGATTGAACATGTAGCCCGTTCTCGTAACTGATTGTCTGACACGCCTTCGCTCCGATCCAAGACAACGTAGTATATGCACATTCGGCCACAAACGTGCACGGGACACTGGTTCCACGACAAATCTGAGCTGCTTGGTTGAGGCGTGGCGCTTCTAATTTAATGGATCACTGGGTGGGTCGCAAGGAGTACTGTTGATTGAAAGTGTTCATTGGAGACCGTGTCTTGAGGCTTCCCGAAGCTACATCTTTTCGCAAATTCAGTGTCTCACGAATTTTTGTGGCCGACCGTAATCTCAGAAACGATATACTGCGAGAATACCTACACTTTGCTCATACCCGTTAGTACGTTTTCATTTTTGGATAACAAAAATGCACGAACTCCTCCTGCAGCGCGCTTAGTAACCTTACCTGTACGCTGGTGGTCCATACGGTCTCAGAGGGGGCCGAGGTATCGTCCGAAGAGGTGGCTGAGGGTAACGAGGCTTGTAGTAGTAACGAGTCTTTGGCCGAGGCCGGTACGAATTGTAATAGTAAGGGGCTCGGGGCCGATGGTACGATCGATGGTGGTAGTATGGCCGCGTTGGAGGCTTTGGCCGCCAGATGGGGTGCATGGGGCGATAGGCGAATGGCGCTGAGTAATAAGAGTTTACGTACCCTGGAAAGGGAGAGAAACAAAAACGGCGGCGTAGGACGAGCGTCAGCTTTGTGCGTCAGAAATATACGTGTGGCCCCATATAGCGAAACAGTGAACCAATCTACGGCCATAGATTTCAACCACATTTGACCTTCGTATTTTTTGGGTCAATAATGTACACTTATTAGCAAAATGAAAGCCGCACGTTCCCTTTTTAATTTCGCTTCCAAACCGCGCTGCCGATAGTAGTCATCTTGACGCAACTTGTTTCTCTATTTTAAGGTATCTAGGAGCTTTCTGCGCAGGAGAGCACGCAAATTTTTGAAGCTTGCTTTTTGTCCTCAACTGCATTGTACTCGTTCTTATTAAGATAACGTGAGAAAGAATGAGGAACCAGTGAAAAATGGACGCAGTATGAAATAAGTGAGCAGAAAGCTAATGGGACAAGCGAAGATGTATGCACTGAAAGATAAGCAGGGTAATAGTTATTTCCAAGATATAGTAAAATAAGGGATAGATTTCTATACTGACCTGTACAGTAGCCATGGCAGCCACGTTACTGCCATTCGAAGTAGTAATGTACAGGATACAGAGGCTCCTATAACTAGCGGTGACGTTAGAAGGGCCTCGCAGGACATAAACCGGGGAAAAGCGTCGAGAGCAGATTAAATAATAGTCGATTTAATAATAGATTGAGGAGATATCATGCTTAAAAAGCTTGCAGCCCTTTATACGCAATGTCTCACGACTGCAAAGGTTTCAGAGGACTAGAAGAGCGCCAGCATAGTAATCAAAAAGACGGGAGATGTTAAAGAAATGAAAAATTATAGGCTGATTAGCTTACTTTCAGTATTGTAAAAATATTAAGCAAGATAATTTCTAATATGATAAGGACAACGCTTGACTTCCGTCAACCAAAAGAATCGGCTGGCTTCAGGAAGGACACTCTACAATGTATCACATCCATGTTATCAATCAGGTAATCGAGAAATCAGCGGAGTACAATCAGCCTATCTATGTGGCTTTCATAGATTACCAAAAGCCATGTGATTCAGTATAAATACGAGCAGTCAGAGGCATTACGTAATCAAGGAGTACAGGGGGCTTACGTAAATGTCTTGGAAAATATCTGAATTCCACAGCTACCTGAATTATACAAAAGAAAAGTAGGAACATACCTATAAAGAAAGGGGTCAGACAAGGAGACAATATTTGCAATGCTATATATTGCGTACTTGGAAGTATTCCATCTATTAAGCTGGGAAGGCTTAGAAGTGAGGATCAACGGCGAATATCTCAAGAACCTTTGATTCGCAGATGACATTATCCTATTCAGCAATACTGGGGACGAGTTACAACATGATTGAGGGCCTAAATAGAGAGATTGTAAGAGTGGGGCTGAAGATTAATATGCAGAAGACAAAGATAATGATCAATAGCCGGGCAAGGGAACAAGAGTTAAGGATCGCCAGACAGCCTCTAGAGTCTGAAGGAGTACGTTTACATAGGTCAATTACTCACAGGGGACCCTGACCACGAGAAGGAAATTCACATAATAAAAATTGGTTGAAGTGCATACGGCAGACATTTTCAGATCCTAACTGGAAGCTTACAATTATCATTGAAATGAAAGGCGTAAAATCGATGCATTCTACCGGTGCTAACATATTGGGCTGAAACTTGAAGATTGGCGAGCAGCTTGAGAACAAGTTAAGGACCGCGCAAAGAACGATGGAACGAAGAATGTTAGGCGTGAAGTTGAGACGGGGAAAGAGCGGTTTGTATCAGAGAGCAAACGGGAATAGCAGATTTTCCAATTCACATCAGCAGAAAGAAATGGAGCTGGGCAGGCCATGTAAAGCGTAGGATAGATAACCGGTGGACCATTAGAGTTACAGAATGGGTACCAAGAGAAAGTAAGCGCAGTCGAGGACGGCAGAAAACTAGGTGTGCCGATAGGATTAGGAAATTCGCCGAGGCAAGTTGGAATCAGTTGGCGCAGGACGGGGGTAATTGGAGACCGCAGGGAGAAGCGTTCGTCCCGTACTGGACATGAAATAAGCTGCAGCTGATGACGACGAACTATCCGTGGGTAAGATTCGCCAAAACCAACTAAAACTGCCGCCGGAGCGCATGATACCCAACTTCAGAAAAGTGACTATCGAGGACCACTTCGGTACGATATTAAAACAGCCAACATGACCTGTGGGTATGGACTACACGGTAGAGTACTGTGATAACAGATTTATTGGGAAGCTGGCGGATTTGATCTCTGGTAGGGGGCTTGTTGATGGAGATCGAGGTGGTGTTTATGTCTAAGATTTGGTAAGGAATACCGTAGTACATAGTGGAGTGATCAGAGCATTATTGTGCACTCCCGAGCATGTCCGGCCATTGAAAGATTGCTAGATGCTAGTAGTGGAAGAGCATATTTGACAGGCAGCAGCGCTAAAAAGACTAGGACGAAGAGAATCGCGACACAGTGCTTGCCGTGTGATTCTGTTATTCGTCCTCATCTTTCAAGCCTAGCTACTTGTCAAATATTAAATGCCACGACTTCGCCCAAGTTTCCCGATTATTGCTGGCAGTGACTTTGACCCTAGTTATCAGACGAAAGCTTATGATAACGTCATTCGAAGGAAGCACAGCCCTGCGAATAGGTACAATCAAGAAAAATGAGTTGGTTACGACGGTTAGTATTAACACGACAGGGCATTGAGGAGAGCAACGTGAGTGGCTCTTGCTTTCTATAGACAATGTGGTGCCAATACTATACAAATGAGACTCTTTAGCCACTCAGCAACTTGTCAAAGCAACTTTTACTCACGTGGCGTGCTGTCAACTGCGTTGATGGTGATGTTGATGGTGTAACCCCGGGCTAGGGAGGCAGCGTGGACAATCGTGGTCAGGCATAATGCTCGGAGGTTCATCGTGCAACCAGTTGCCGGGCGACAGCAGTCCTGCGACGATCGTCATGAGGGGTGGGGACAACAGCAGCGACACGCTCGCGGCGGACACGGCGACTCCGCTGTCATCGCGTATCAATCCACACCGTCACGTGCAGCAGCGACGACACGCGACAGTACGCGCCCCCGCACGCGGACATCCATGCAACCCGCGATGCGACCACCCCACCGCCCGCGCGCTCCACCCAAGCGTGCGCTCAGCTTCCTCCCATTTCGTTTTTCATCGTTCTCGCCTCGCACGTGGCGAGGCAGGCAGCAAGCTCATGCCGCTGTCCTCCATCCCAACCACCCAGACAACCTCTAAACGCAACCAATTACTCCTATAGGAAAGGGGCAAATTTGAAAGGCAGTCGCTTTCAATAGAGACATATCCGTGGGGCTGCACGCGATCCACATAGCCGGTGAACCGTTGAACGGTTGTTTTGCGTTGCCTAAGGACGCGCCGGCAGCGGCGGGAGGGGGGTACGCTCGTTGAGGGGCGGGTGCTTCTTTGCACGCGCGTCGGACGCCGGGTCGTTGACTGTCACTTTCAGGCGGGTACGCGGAACACATACGGCAGCGCGGCGCAGCCGCTCGCAGGCAGTGCCAACGCGACGCAACCCGGTTTTGACCGAGCCGAGCGGGGACAACCGCAGCGATGTTCGCGAAACGACAGGCGGAATCGGTTCCGCACTCGCGAATCGGTCCCATCATGCGCGGTGACGCGCCTCTTCTGGCCCCGTGAGCATAGACGAAAAAAAAGTAGAAATGGAAGTTGGCAATGTCTTCCGCAGTTGTGAAAAGAGGATTTCCTATGCGTTTGACTGCGCGCGGTTAAAAAAAAACGAAAATAAAGAAAAGTGAGGAAATAAGAGGTAGTTTTTCTCTGTACAGGCGGACATGAACCCCCTCCCACCCGATCGAGGCATCGGATCGGGAACGCGGCGTCATCGGTCGGGAAAGCCTGCTTTAACTCATCGCAGAGGGCTTTCCTATCGCGCTGCCTGGAAAGAAGGTCGCGAAGGTTGCGCTCATGATGCCGTTTTTAGACAAGGTTAACTTCCGAGCCACCGGCACGTCGGTCTTCCTGAAGAGCGCGGTTGAGTCCCGAACTCGGAAGGCTCCTCCGAAACGCTGTTCTCGGACCCCGCGAGCGCTGGTGGTACTACACTTCCTTCTCCACCGCGTTCGACAGTGTTGCGTGCGTGTTCGACAGGCGTGCGCTATGCTTGGCAGGGCGCGATAAATATTTGAGCTACACCTCACCTTCTCCCTCCCTCCCTCCCATTACATCTGCGCGCGTATTTTTGTCGTAGAGATCAACGCGGACGCGGCCGCACGCGCCGCTCATGCAGATGAGGAAGTGGACGTCCTGACGCGTGCTCGGCGCCGTTCCTTTATCGAGAAAGCCGCACCGAGCGGCCCGCGATTAAAGAGACGGCGAGACAAATGAAACGGTCCCGCCGTCGGATGGGCTACGGGCGCCTCTTCCATCATGCCGGTGCAGAACAAAGGCCGGCGTGGGGACCGGGACCGGCTCATTACTTTCACCACCGTCGCAGAGTCGCTTATTAGTCTCGGCGCTGAAAAATTACAGGTGTTCCCGAAGTGCCCCCCCCCCCTAGAATTCTAATTAAGGCTGATACTGGACTCAGCCGGACGTGGTGCTAATTGCGGGTAGAATGAATAAAGAACGGATAACGCTTACAACATCGATAGAGGTAATATGTATAAGGCAGGGAAAGTGCTTAACACGGCTAGGTGATAGGCGAACCAATTTTTTTTATAGCACACAATAGAGTGGAATAATTCGCACCGCGTAGTAAATTGCCGATTCAATCCGTGCATGCAGCAGTATAATAGCTCTCCGGCAGCGCATAATTCACTTCGGGTAAAAGATGACCAACTTGCCGTGGAAAGGCGCTGTGACATGCCCTGTGGTCTGGTTAAACAATTGCAAGGGCGTACAGAAGTGCTCCGCATTCCACCCCCAACGTGACGCGGCCGCCACAGCCGGAGAGTTGGACCCGCGACTTCGTACTCTGTAGCATAACGCCACACCACCCGAGTCAACACGTGACTCCTATGACCAGGTTCCCTGAGCGCTTATTCGGGCCCGCAGAAGCACCCGCGTCCATTTCACCGAATGAATCACCGATTCGGTTCGTAATGCGACATCCAGCTTAAGTAGCTGCATGTAGCAGAACGTATGTAAATGAAAGCATGGACACCCTCGCTCCTCTTCCTTTTTTTTCCTTTCATGTGAATAAAGGTTTCGTTACGTAGCTTGCCAGATTAGCATATGCGGTCAGAAGCAAAGTTCGACTGATGTGCGGCATTCGCGCAAATATTTTAAGCGCGTCATGACTACAGGCCGCTGCTCTTATAAGTAACATGTCACACAAACTGAGTTGCCTACCAATAATTAGAAAGCAGCGTTCGAGTGCGAACCTTATAATTCAAGGTTCTACGAATACAAAAAAAAGGGGGTGGGTGGGGGGATGCAGGCGTAAGTGCCAGAATTAGAGTGAATACGGTAGTTGCGCGCTCCCTTGGAATGCTTGCGCCTCGACGCTTGGAATTCGACGTTACGAAGCGGGCTCCGTTCATATAAAAAGTTTCACAGTGCGTTCTAATACGCGGAAACGAGTGTTCCACTTATCTACATGCTGTAATGTCCACAGACGGGCGTACGTTGCAAAAAAAAAAAACGCGCAAGCCTCTCCGTGCTAGATGCGACGCTGTCCGCGTTCGAAGCACTTCACGCAAAAGTATACGAAGAATGCGCTCGGGGAAGGTACGAAACGGAAAAACACGAAGATCACGTATATGATTCTCTCCATATAGCGCCCAAACTGCTCGAGCCCGAAGCCCTTTACTCGCCTGCGCTTGACACACTTCGCTGCCGGCAATTATAAAGCAAGCACCATAACGTCTTAGCGCACTGTTGGGCTGCCCACCAAAGCATTAAATGGCCTTACCTTGAGCGCTGGTAAATGAAATCGTGCCGGGCATTCGTTCCCACGTTGCACCGCCCCCCAAAAAAGAAAGAAGCCTCGTTAGCCTCCTCACCGCACCGACATCGTTGCACCTATACAGGCTACCGCCAGTCTACTGAATGGAAGTGCGTGAATGCGTCAATTTCTCGACCAGCTCGTCCGACATCACGTGTCCAGTAATCTTGATTTTGCGCGCTTGCCTGCGCGAACTTGTAACTGCTACGACGCGCGCAGGTGTCAGTAAGCGTTTCAGAACTGCTTACTGCGCATCATAGATTTTTTTTTTTTTGATAAGGGGTTGCCCCGCTAGGCTGGTGAGTGGTCTTGTTTGTGCGTTCTGCGCATATTATATTTGTCCATATATTGCCACGCGTTGCCGTGAATAAATCAAGGGAAAGTTACTGTCGTCGTTTTGTGTTCGCTTCCCCTGTCCTAGTCTTTTTTAGCAATCAATATGATAGTAAACATGGTTAATAGGGTCGGCTGTCATTCAAGCACTCGCCGCTACTTAAAAGCGAGCAAACGTGACTTTCATGTTACGTGTGCAACACATGCCTATTGCTTATTTGTAACTCACTCGTGCACCACGAGCGTTAGCAGCAGGGACTTACCTTGATACACGAGGGCTAATACCAGTGATTTGCTACAGCCCTAGAAGTGGGGATGCAATACAAGCCACGAAAGCACGGCTGTAATGCTTGCGTCACTCAAGACTTACAGACATTCTTGGATGTTGTGTCATCTGTAATCCCTATTGATTTATTTCTTTGTGCATCCCTTTTTTTTTTTTTTTTTGCTATTCGTATTGCTTGAATAACTCCATCTGAAGTAGCAAGCCCTGCACACAGGTGGGCTGACTCCTTCGTTTTTCATTACACCATTTCTATTTTTGTCTCAGTGTCTCTATTTCTCTCGCGCTTACTCGATTGTGGTACGCGGTATAACATCTGTAATGTGCTCATGTACGAGATCAGTGTACTTTGAATGTAGGACATATTAGTGTATCGACAAAAGGGCGCCTATGTCTTTTGTAGCAGATCCTAATAAGCTGACGACAGTGCGTGGCGTGCAGGTGTAAAAACTCTACACCGTGTTTATAACGTGTGCTAGGCTGACTACTAGCACTCACTGCAATTTTGCGTGCTCACGCCATTTCCCCACCCTCTCTTTCTCTCTATCCAAGAACCTATTTCCCAGTCGTTGAGTAGCAGACCAGAGACAAGCCCGTTCGGCAGACCTATATATCCACCTTTCCTTTTCAAAAAAAAAAAAAAAATCTCTAATGCTATGAACTGCTTTAGTTTGCGGAAGGTTGGCCGCTTATGAAGGTGGGTTTATGAAGGCGTCGGTGAGTGCGAGCACAATCGATTATATATTTCTTATTTTACCTGTGATAAAGTGGAATACGTTGACCCTATAGATGATTTGCTACATTCGTATGTTTACCAAATATAGCCATGCAGAGTACGGTCGACTCCCGTTAATTCAACTTTTGCGGGAACTGAAGTTTTGGTCGAATTATCCGAAATGTCGAATTAACAAGACAGCAGCAAAAGGAACGAATTCAAGCAATCTTTTTCGTTGCTTGAAGTAGTCTGTCGTTACCAACACACTTCTTTAAAATACAGTATCAAAAGCACGTCGTCGTTCGTAACTGGCCCACGTACCTCATATGTCGTTGGCAGGGACAAAACCTTCAAAAGAGACATCGCCTAGGGCACAGCGAATGTCGTTATCTTCAGTACATGACAGGTTGCAGCCATAACTGTAGATCAAGTAAAACTGTCTGCTGAATTTCTTGATTAAGCTTTTAGTAACTACTGTGCGCATGACGGGGCGCCGGTGGGGGGGGGGGAGGCGGAAGGGGGGGAAGATCACGCAAAGCGACGCACTTTCGGAATCCAACTTAGCGAGTTTTGCCTCTATAGTAATATATGGTTTCGCCTCGGGACTTTCGAGGGCATTAGAATCAAGCGATAGGTCGAATTCACCGAAGTCCACCATTTATATACAACTACACTACCTTAGTAAACTAGAAAGAAACGCTGAGCGCGCTTGCTCGCTTTGTATGTTCAGCATCCTATGCCTCTTCAAACAATATACGTAATCTTAGAGCGAGCGCAGCCATGCCAATGCACTCAAGAGTATTCCTGTCAATAGGAGTGAAGTTTCTACTGTCTGCTAAACTTTTATAACGGATTTACTCTGAATCTTATGCAATGCTTTAAACTGCCTACGGGCATATTGAGTTGCACTTTCTTACGACTACGGCAAGAATACTTCCAGCGAAATTCAACTTGCAGGCACGTGAACCATAAAAGACCGCACTGAATAGACTTGCTCACGACTTCCATATACACACCGTCTGTATTATTTCTATAATCATAAAAACCAGTCTATGATAATTCTTGATAGTCCACTTCTGGCTTACAGATAATCCGTGTTCATTATCTGCATATCAGGCAGGCGGGATGGCTGCCAAATTAAGGTGATTTGAATACGGCCGTATGTGAACGGACGACTCTCTGTGTAACGCTGTTGGCTTGATTTGTAGAGTTTAACATTGAGGAGCGACAGAGGGTTATTGGAAGGCGCCATAGTGGAGACTTCCTTAATAATTTTGACTGCATAACTCCTTTAAGTGCACGCCCAAAACCTGGCACACTAAAGTTTTTTTTTTTGCATCCCGATTAATTGTAATACGGCTGCCTCGACCAGGTATCGATCCTGCGACCTCGCGTTTTGCAGCAGCAAGCCAAAACTACCGAATCACAGTAGAATATTTTTACGACTGGCAACAATGACAAGGGAAATTTTCCTTCTCTCTGAAGTTGCATGCAATTGAGAAATGGCTGAACGGGGTTACGGTATACTACGGGCACAATCAGAAATTTCGGTGAGTTTCTATATTGGAGCAAGAGAGAAAGGTAGAAGAAAGGTGGAGGGCAAGGAGGTTAACCAGAAGTGAAGATCCGGTTTTCTACCCGACGCTGGGTAACAAGTGAGGGCGAGGTAGAGAGACAAGAAAGGATATATATATATATATATATATATATATATATATATATATATATATATATATATATATATATATATATATATATATTTACACACAGGGAGGTACAGACGCACAACCACAGCCGGTCACTGTCACCGCTGACTATCAAAGCACGTGATCATTTGTGGCACAACGAACACCACTTGCAAGTTTCTGGCTCCGCTAACGGTGCACGCTGCGTAGTATTATCCCTTCGAAGCTCCCTCTGTCCGGCACACGCGCCTGCGCCAGGCCTTCTTCCAAGCGGAACGAACGACTCTCCTTCACTTCGCACCTTGTGTTTGAACAAAGTTACACTTTTTTTTTGTCCTTTGCGTTTTTGTCGCCTGTTTCGACGCCTGACTACAGACGAGAGGAACTCGTTAGACACCATTTCTCGACTTTATTTGCGAGAACTTTGCGATCGTTTCTTTTCGCTCTGGCCATCCAAAAAAAAAAGAAAGAAAAAAAAAACACATTTCACTCCCATCTGTACCCTGCGTTTCACTCTGCATCTTTGTTGCACTGAGAATTCTGTATTCGTTTCTGTATATTTATTCTACGCGCAGCTTCGAAAAGCGCTCTTTTACGGTCTACTGGTCAGATAGAGACTTCGCGAGCTCACGGTCGGGCTTCCGTTTTCATGCTTGCCACAAAGTTTTAGATTTGTTGCACTCTGTGCTTCGTGAGCTTTTCATTGTCTCATTTTCACGATACAGTAATTTGGAATTTAACTGCAGGAAACTAATGGGCCTTTGCATGATAAGCTGCTCTGTTTTGTTTCAGTTTACAATGGACGGTCAAAACGTTGCTGACAGCCTAAAGGAAATGGAACGCGACCGGCCCGATACAAATGAAGTCTTCATACAGCTAGGGCACGATTCTTATTGCTTAGCGTGTAGCCAGTAGCTTGTTGGTGGGTTTGTTTAGTTATAAATTATGGTGAATGCTCAACAGTGCAAACAGACTAAATACAGGACTGGAGTGCAAGCACAACATCACTCGCGCGTGCAGTTTTGCTCGTATTGTCATTCGTCAGTCCACGCCGTTCAATGTGTGCCCGTCGTCATGATCCTCATCATCAGCAAAATCATAAGTAGCAGCAGCTGCTGCAGCCTATTTTTATTTCTGCTGCAGGACGAAGGCCTCTCTCTCTCTCCGATCACCAATTAGCTCTGTATTGCGCTAGCTTATTGTTGCGCCTGCAAATGTCCTAAGTTCTTCAGGAAGGGATATTCAGGCTTAAGGAAGGAATACTCTGTATGCGATGGATCCCAGCCATGTAATCAATCAGAAAATTGAGAAATCTGCGGAGTACACACCTCTCTATATGGCTTTCATAAATTGTGAAGAGGTCATTCAGTAGAGATACCAGCAGTCATAGAGACTTTGAGTAATGAAGAACAGGAGGAATACATGCATATCTTGGGAAATATCTATAAATTCTACATCAACTTTGGTTCTCCACAAGAAAAGCATAAAGTTAATTCTCAAGAAAGTGATCAGGAAAGGAGTCACGATCTGTCTCCAATGCTATTCACTGCATGCTTAGAAGAAATATTCAAACTATGAGACTGGGAAGGTTAAGGAGTGAGGATAAACTGCGAATCTCTCAGCAACTTTCGGTTAGCAGATGACATTGCCCTGTTCAGCGACACTGGGAATGAATTGCTCAAAATGATGAATGACATTAATCGAGAAAGTGTAAAAGTGGGGTTGAAGATTATATGCGGAAGACAAAGACAATTTTCTATCGCCTGGCAAGAGAAGAAGAAATCAGGTTCGCCAGCGAGCCTCTACAATTTGTAGAGGAATCCATTTATCTAGGTCAATTACTCACAAGGGACCCCGATCATGTGAACGAAATTTACTAAAGAACAAAAATGCGTTGGAGTGCATACGGCAGGCATTACAAAAATCTGACTGGGAGTTTACCACTGTCGTTGAAAAGAAGAATGTATCATCATTACATCCTACCGGTGCTAACATATAAGGCAGAAACTTGGAGGTTAAGAAAAAAGCTCGAGAATAATTTATGGGTGACGAAAAGAGCGATGGAACGAAAAATGTTAGGCGTAACGTTAAGAGACCGGAAGAGAGCGGTGTGGATCGGAGGGCAAATGGGGATAGCCGATATTCTAGTTGACATTAGGAGAAAGAAATGGACCTGGTCAGGCCATGTAATGCGTAGGGCAGATAACCGGTGGGCCAGTAGAGTTACAGAAAGGTTGCCAAGGGATGGAAGTGCACTCAAAGATGGCAGAAGATTAGGTGGGGGGATGAAATAAGGAAATGTGTGGCCGTAGTTCTTTCTAGTTAAAGATTCACTTGACCCCCAGGTTCAGGTTTGAAGGGAGGGGGGCATGAAAGGTGGTGCTGAAGCAACCGTCTGGTAAATTAGAGGTGGTTAGCAGCGATTCGTATCCGCCGTGGTTGCGCAGTGGCTATGGTGTTGGGCTGCTGAGCACAAGGTCGCGGGATGGAATCCCGGCCACGGCGGCCGCATTTCGATGGGGGCGAAATGCGAAAATACCCCTGTACTTAGATTTGGGTGCACGTTAAAGAACCCCAGGTGGCCGAAATTTTCGGAGCCCTCCACTACGGCGTGCCTCATCATGAGAAAGTGGTTTTGGCACGTAAAACTCCATAATTTTTTTCTTAGCAGCGACTCGTTATAAATCCGGCGCTGAGTAAAACGAGCGCTGTTCGTTTATCGGTGGTATGTAGGTTGACAAAAGCTCTAATAAAGCTGTCTGTGCCAATGAATGCAATGCGTTTAGTTGAGCCACTTAGGTTTTTAACAGTTGTGGGGTTAATATACGTCGATTGACTACGGTGTAGCTAGTGCAGCTTTGAGAGTGTCCGTTGATTAATAAAATGAGCCTACAATTCCCGAGCACCCTGTCCCGTTTTTCACTCTTACAGCGACACACAGTGTGCGACACTTCATTATATGATCCAGCATGACCGAATACACATATGAGCAAGTAGAAGCAATTTTAGCAGGTTAATTATCCTGCAAGTCGGTTGATGGAAACTTCGGTTAAGCAGTGGTTACGCGGCTATCTTCGCGTCAGAAAGCAAAGGGAACAGGACTGGGGAAATTTTTAGAATTGATGAAAGAAAACTGGATTCGGGGTATTGTCTGACTGTAGCTACAGATTCGTGAATGATATGATTGTCTTAAAGCGATAAGATCTCGGCTTGTTGGTAACTCATCTCCTACGAAGAGCACATGCTCGTACGATCCAGTCCGGGCTATATGCGATACCCGCCTTTGTTCTTTTTCTCGAACTGATCTGATCACCCGAGTAACCAGAGCAGATACGCACAAGTCATTTCGGGCCTCGCACCGATCAGATCAAGGCCACTGCTGCTCCTGTTTATGGCGCATATCGCCAATCTAAACCGCTGCGAAAAAATTAGAGCCTCGCGCAAACCACCAACCGCAATGTGTACGCTTCGTAACCACAGATGGTTCCTTCGTATGCCCGTGCGCGCTGCGCGTGCGCAGCGTTAGGAGAGCTTGTAAAGGACGTTCTGTAAAGGAGCGCTCCCGAAAACTTGGCTCTCGTTTTGCTATTCTTGCGTTCTGGTGCGCACGCGACGTTAAGCAAGCCATTGTGGTCTGTGATGCAGAAAGACGGAAACGTGCATCTGCGAGCACGGGAAGGGAAGGGAGGGGGGAGGGGGCGTGCTCCTTCTGTCGCCGAAACAAGGTCGTTCATCTCAAGCGTGACACCGCCCCCCTTCTTCTGGTGGCTGAACATGCATCCGAAACGTCGGCTCTTCTTTGGCCCCCGAACTACACGCGCGCGCGCTCGCACGTGGGCGGGCGGTCGGAACGAGAAGACATGCTTCATAACAGCGCGTAACATTCGCTCTGTTTTCTCCGGCCCGACCGACCGGCTGGCCGGCGCGGGACCTCGGAAAAGCACGGCACCGGCACACGTTGGCTTTCCTTTCCCGGCTCTTCGCCGCTTAAGCGCGCGCATTGTTACCTCATGGCGATTTGTTCTTGCCATTTGCCTACTGTGGCTTCGCGTGGCTTCTATTTCGGTGATCGCGTGAGCTAACCGCATGCTGCCGCGTAGAAATGCCTGGAAGGGGCGCCTTCGAGACGCTGCGTTCGCTGCTCTAGATCCGTGCGTTACGCGCTTCATAGTTTTCTCTTTTTTTTTTTCTGGAACATATCTCGTTTTTATGTGGTGAAGAAAGCAGTGGCTCTTTAGGTTGACCAGTACACGAGCTAACAAAGTCGCCCTGGTTCAGTGAGGGAAAGGGATATTCAGTCATGACGCCAGTGAAAATTTTGCCTGAATACAGTAGGTGATTACACGGCAAGAAACAGCAAGAAAGGCAGAAAGTACCGTCTCGCGAAAGGGACTCGACCGCTACATATTTTCTTTTCCTTTCTTTGACTAGCTTAAATGGAGTGGCTCGTAGGAGAGGAGTTTCTGCAGCGCAATACTCAATACGGCGCTGGTAAATGAAACAACGCCTTGGTCTCTACGCTTTCCGCAAATGAGATGGTAAGGTATACTCACGACATTTGCGACGTCTATCCATACCTGGCCACTTCTGTCATCCTCTCATAGCACTGAAAAAAAAGCAACAAGAAGAAAAATTGTAATTGCTTGTTTCAGTCAGATCAGGCACATTTTGACCACAGTCACTAAGTCGACTCGTCAGCCACTACCGACAACTTGCCTACAGTTATGTCTTTGGAGAACAATAACGTGTAGTAAGTATACACAAATAAGTTTCCTTTATTATTAGGAGAGAAGAGCTCCTCGTCACTAGATGATCCGTACTTTTCTTACAAAGTACATCATTTAATAAGTGTATGACTTAATCAGAGAATCACGATTAAGAGAAGAATAAGGTACACAATGAGCTTATCATTTATGGGCTTGTTTAAAGACACAGGAGAGAGAAAGTGAGATATGATTTAATGTGTGCTGGAGACCATTGCCTGGACATACGCCCCCCATGCCACCCTGGACGCCAAAGGCGATGCATGAAAGTACGCCCTCTAAAAAAATACACGCGATCACAACATACATAAGCAACAAGCACAAACCTTAACCGGCAACAAACGTCTGGTTTAAGCCAGTGTCTCGGAGGAAGGCTGATAGCACCCTCGTTGCGTCCAAGGCACTAGCTGCGGTGTTCCAAGATCAAATAACCTGATTTAGCTCGAAAGAGCTGCTACGCAAATTTAAGGCGGATTTAATTCACTCGCTATAAGCGCGCAGAGGCACAAAACTTGATACAAGCCATCGAACAAACTTATTTGTTACACATAAGTGACTTCATCAGTGGAGAAAAAGAAAGTGTGCAGGGACTCTACTGCAGTTGTCTAAGTATTCGTAAGCATACCCCCAAATTTCAATTCGGCCCACCGCGAAATTAGAAGTTGGCCCACCCCAAATTTCAAGTTGGCCCACCCCAAAATTCCTTTAGCCCACCCCCCAATTTCATTTGGTCCACCCCTACTACAGGCTTCCCCATGCATTTTCTATATATATATATAGATATATATATATATATATATATATATATATATATATATATATATATATATATATATATGGTGAAGTAGACGCGCGTACGAAGCGGTTTATTGGCGTTTCGGCCGGGGTCCGGCCTTCACCAGATCATGCTGATGAAGGCCGGACCCCGGCCGAAACGTCAATAAGCCGCTTCATACGTGCGTCTACTTCACTGTGAATATTTACCCGGACCAAGAATTGCTTTTCTTCTGGTATATATATATATATATATATATATATATATATATATATATCTGATAATATGATATGGGTATTCTATCTGAACAGTATTCTTTAAATCGTTACTTATCGCTTATAAAGCTGCCAATCATCTACATTTGCCCTATTATGACGATTAAATGCTTTATATTTCGCAGATACAAGGCACTGAACTTTTCGCGTGACAGGTAGATTTTGCTCAGGCACTCGCCGAAGAATGCTTACGCATTAAAGTCGTCTTTAACGCGGTATACGTACCCTACATACTTTTGTTCAGGGAAGAAGTACGCTCTAACCTTATAATCCAACTCGAAGTGTGAAAATTAAGTTCAAAGTTGACAATTCGAAAGCTCCCCACTGTGGCGGTGCATTGCAGAAGCGAGCACATTGAAAGCGCCGCGCGATAACATTCACCGGAGTGCGCCTATACTTTTATTGCTAGAGCAAGTACATTGACACAACAGGCGAATTTTTGTCGTCGGCGATGATGTAGCCGTGATATACTGGATAAAGTCCAAGTGCAATAAGATCGTGCCCTCAACGCTATATCCTGAGGGTGCGACGGAAGCTGTGCGAGGGTGAGCCGAGAATAGTCGCTTGATGCCTGCCGTCTTCTACCGCATTGAATCTTGGAGCTCACGTGATCAAGCACGTGCAATATGGGGTGTGAGGGCAGTCAGTCAGGCCTCTACTCCTGTATCCCGGTCGTGACCAGCAGATGGCGCTCACCTCCGCAAATATGCGGCAGCGGTGGCGCCGTCCATGCGGCAGACAGAAAAAAAAAAGAACCAGAAAGCTCGCCTTGGCGCATAGCGTTCGCCGCAAGCGTTTCCAGGTAGAGATTACGGTTGCATAACCGTCAGTTGCCGGGAAGCGGCAACTGTAGCATACGAAGCAAGGAGTGACGTAACTACACTTTCGTACGTAAATGTAAAAGAAGAACCTGCCTAGCAACTGAGTTGGGCTGTGGCAGTCCTATGGGAAGGTCACGTGTAGTGCGGACTCCTGTAGGGGTGTTCTGTAAAAGTCCACCCAGTGGACTGTTCATTTCGGCAGCTTTTGATGTGCTGATTGGACAGAGCTGTGCGAGCGAGGAGATGAGCGGCCGCAGCCAATCAGCGGTGGTTGAAATGGACAGTCCACTGGGTGAACTCTTACAGAATAGCCCCCCCCCCTCGCCCCCTGAAGAGTAGCGTGCGTAATAGACGCAGAGAGAGCGTGGTTGACGGCATTTCTCTTTACTCTGGGACACTACTTGTAGGTGCACGAAATGGCGGTGCAAGCGAAGTCGCAGGCCGTTGCAATGTCTTAGGCTAATAATTAGGTAAAGCGCATGTGAATGTCACCATGTGAATAATTTCAAGCTACGTCGCAATGGGTAATCGTTCTAGTTGTCGTTTACAGCTTCGCTGTCCAACTACGTACCTTCGCAGCGTGGATTGGAGACCAACCTCTTGCATCGGAACTGTCTACCCTCCCACACATTCTTCAATGTCCGTGCCTCAAGGCTCCCGCGCCCTCTATGAGGAGGCAAAGCAAACCAGTAAGGCATGTGCGGACAGCTGGCGTAACAAGAGGACAGCTAAAGAACTACACAATGCATAGCTTCATAGAAAAATTCAGAAGCGTCCTTAGCTATCGCCTAAATGACGCAAAGGCGAAGGCCTTGTAAAGCATGCTATAATCCACCTTAATCGAGGTTATTCCGCCTTATTGCATGTTTATTCGCCCTAATGCACCTTCATTTGCTTTAATCCACCCTAATACAAGCATTAATCAATCAATAATTAACTTTGCTAATGATTAATCAACCTCTATACACGGCTGGACATGCTTTGGTTCGCTTCTTGCCTTCCTTGGGTCACGTGACATTTTATGTATCTTACAACGCGACCTTGAAACATCGACATGTAAAGCTTTCGCCTTAATAATTACTAGAGGGAACTCTGGCGCTAGTATCTACGGGGGCTGCGATCGGGGTGGTACATCCAGCAAGGGAATTATGCTAAGTATATGGATTTGCCCAAACTTCGTCCTTCTGGCTTTAAACGTCTCTTCGACTTTATGAATTCTTCACTTTCAACAAAGTACTGTGCAATAACTAACTAAAGAAACACTGTTAAAATGAGAGCAGCATTCCGGGCAAGTTGGTAATCCATTACTAAAATGATATTGCGCAACAAAACACGACACGGACGTAAGAGAAGACCACACACCAAGGGCTTGGTGTGTCGTCTTGTCTTACGTCCGTGTCGTTTTTTTTTTTTTTTGCGCAATATCATTTGAGTAACTATTGAAATCATCCGCTGGCAGGATTGGAACACAGGAGCTCAAGCACAGAAGCCCGACATTGAAACCATTACGCCAAGGAAGCGTGCATCGACAAGCGGCGTATCTTTGAGCCCCTCGTAAAACAAAAATAACCTAAATAAAAATGAGGGAAAGCCGCACCACCAAGGTATAGCAGCTTTAAGCCAATCAAAAATAAATGAAGAGGGGTAGAAACCCAAAATGTAATTTGAAGTAAAGCCAATTATTAAGAAAAAAAAAACCGAGGTAAACCAACAAGCGGCATAACGCCCTTACGAATTTCTTGAGGGCAAGCCAGCGTCTTGAGACGCTTGGCGCGATTCAATTTCGACACCTCGACAGGTTGAGCCTCTATTAGTAGCGATTGTGCGTGTTCGCAGAGCATATTCTACAAAGGCGGAAGGAAAAAGCTTCAGAATAATCAAACTTTTACACTCAGGGGTGTGCTTTGGCTATTTTACAGCTCCGCTGGTAGCCCAGATTCATATACTGGAATGGCTGCGATTTTTTTTTTGCCTTCTTTTATTGCTACATCAATTATATGGAGGCCTGAGGCGCACTCTCGCCGTCGCCGTCATCGTGCTGTCTCGCTGTCGCCTGCGCGTGCCTCGGTTTACAGTCGCCGAAACAAGGTCGTTCATCTTAAGCGTGACACCGCCCCCCTTCTTCTGGTGGCTGAACATGCATCCGAGACGTCGGCTCTTCTTTGGCCCCCGAACTTGGCCCCCGAGCATTGTGGATAAGGAGGAAGAGCGTAAGCACCTCGAAGAAAAATAAGAGCTCGAGCACCATCAACGGATGGTGCGTCCACTTCGCTTCGTAGTCTTAACTGCCAAACGCGTACCGCGTCTATGGGAGACTCTCTAACCGGCGCATACGCCGTCGACCGCGGGAAAATGGTCGAGCCAGAGCAGCGTTCTGCCTTCCGCTGCTGGTCCGCCCGTGGTGCGCCACAGACGCCCTATGGCCACACTGTAGCAGCCTCAGTGAGCTGCTGCGAATGTACGCTGTCCTGAGCGGAACGCACAGTGAACGTCAAGCAAGTGTTATCTAAAATTTCGCTGGGAATACCGACAGTTAAGTTGCGTTGGTCTCATCTCGTACACTATCGAGATGCGATGGCTACAGTGCCACCGCCGGCGCTTCTTATCGTGTCCTTCGTAGCTGCCACGGGCACTGATCATTTCACCAAACAGAGCGTGCTACGTCATGCCAACGTGTCCCTACCGGGTATAGTTTTAACACCGTCTGAGGACGTTGAACGCACCACTACGTGTCCTCTGTGATGTCTCTGATGAGAACGCAGTTTTTATAATTAAATTCCTGCTCTCACCAGAGTACTGACGAAGGAAGCTGCAAAACCTTTTAAACCTCCTTGACTGACACCAACGAAGAAGTTGCGGCAACTGCACGATTCCTTTCTATGTTATTTAAATGTGTTTAGTAAAAGTTTATTTCAACAAGAGAAGATACGACCACTGAGTCACAATCACGGTACAATTCCACAAGGACGATAGCATATACAAAGTACGAAGCACTCTATACATGGCACGTTTTGAAAGAAGTGTCCGAGTCTGCACTCACTAACATATACCTACATAGACCCAAGGAAACGCACAGTTACACATAAACTAATTATCACATTACACAAAATGATGTTCAATATATACAGTGCACAGAATGGCTATGTACAATGATCATGTGACTTTATATAGTTTTGTAGCGATGCTATGAGAGCTGTATATACAAAGATCATGCATACGAGAGCACACAAAAATCACAGGCACCTGCCTACATGTATATTCAGTGAATGCTTTTGATGGCCTGGCTACAAGAACCAGGCTTGTCGAAATATAAGCCATACGCGTCCATCATCCGCTGACAGGAAACGGCATGACCGCTGTCGAAAGAACTCGTCTTCCCCAAGAAAGAACAACTACTCTGACAGAAGCGACAATAGCTACACGAACCCACCGCGAGAGTGTGGTTGCCCAAGCGCCGCCCGACTGACCAATTCTGTACTGCCCGACCAGAAGAAGGAACCAAGAAGTGACTGCAATGACCTAGTAACCTGTAATGGTGACTGTACAACGTGACAAACGTACCACACACGGCCGCAAAATACAGACTGTGCTAAGGACCGCCTTTTTAATAAGGGTGCATCATACCCTTGAACATCCTCAATATTTCGTCGTTAAAGCCACGAAAACATTTAGCACGGATATGCCAACCGAGAAGATGGACAGCCGCCTCGCCCACTTGCTCGAAGCCAAACAGTCTTTACTGACACGATGGAAGAGCCAGCGTCTCAACCGAAGGCTCCGCAAACGCATTGCAGAACTGAATCAGACCATAATGGAACACTGCAGCACCCTATCCAAACAGCAATGGGACGAGGTGTGTAACTCCGTCGACGTACAGGTGCGCAACGGGAAGACGTGGAACCTCCTCAAACACCTGCTCGACGAGACCAACATCCGCACGAACCAGCGCCACTCGCTCACCAAAGTCCTTCACCAGGCCAAAGGCACCGCTTCGCCGAATGACATCGTCAAGACGCTTGCGCATAAGTACCTGCCGGTACCCACAGGCCCGCCGACCCTACATCCCGATTACACAGGTACCGACAACAGCCTCCTAGACGCCGAATTTCCCGTCGAAGAGGTACGCCGGGCTCTCCACGAACTAAACGACCGTTCCGCCCTGGGCTCCGATGGCATAACCAACAAGCTCCTGCGGAACTTAGACGACCCCTCGGTCGTGTACGTCACGGGCGCCATCAATGACGTGTGGGGGTGGGGCGAGTTACCTGATGCCTGGAAACTCGCCCAGACGATCCCCATTCCGAAACCGGGCAAGGCGCCTGGCGTCGATAATCTTCGCCCCATTTCGCTCACGTCGTGCGTGGGTAAGGTGGTGGAGCATGTCGTACTCAACAGAGTCGGCCAGTATCTCGAAGACCAGGGCTGTTACACACACCACATGATCGGCTTCCGACCCGGGCTCTCGACTCAGGATACGATGCTTCTCCTGAAACACCAGATCATAGACGCCGGGGCTACTTGGGGCACCCGCGCCATACTCGGCCTTGACCTGGAGAAGGCTTTCGATAACATCCAGCACTCGGCAATACTAAAGGCCATCATGGCCTTAGGGCTCGGGCGCAGGTTCTACGAGTTCGTCCGCTCCTTCCTAACCCGTCGCAAGGCCGTGCTCCGTGCCGGAGACCTCACGTCGGAAGAAGTCGAGCTCGGACAGCATGGCACCCCCCAAGGCTCCGTCCTCTCGCCGACGCTGTTCAACCTGGTGATGATTGGGCTCTCCAAACGCCTGTCGAAGATACAAGGCCTCAACCATACGGTATACGCGGACGACATCACCATCTGGTGCACCGCGGGGTCGGACGGCTTTATCGAATCCGCTCTGCAGGAGGCAGTCGAAACTGCCGAATCCTACCTCGACCACACGGGCCTCAAAAGCTCCTCCGCCAAATCGGAGCTGCTGTTGTACAGCCCAAAACGACAAGGCAAAAGGCCTAAGGGATGGAAACCACCGACCGAGCGCAACATCACTGTCCGCACCAGAGACGGTCGCCCAATCCCCAGGGTCGACTCCATCCGAGTACTGGAAATGATTATCGAGGCGGGCGGATCAAACATCCAAACGGTCCACAAGCTGACGACAAAGACGGAAAACGCAATACGACTTGTACGCAGGGTGGCCAACCGTCACCACAGCCTCAAAGAAGACAATCTGCTGCGTCTCGTACATGCGTTCGTCCTATGTCACTTCATCTACGTCGCAGCAATGCATAAGTGGAAACAATCGGAGCGTGACAAGCTCAATACACTAATCCGAAAGGTAGTGAAGCGGGCCCTTGGACTCCCGATCACGACGCCGACGTATCGACTCCTCGAGCTCGGGCTGCACAATACCCTCGAAGAGATCGCTGAGGCTCAGAAGAGAGCGCAGATGATACGACTGACGATGACGAAGACCGGCCGTCACATCTTGCGCGAGCTCGGGTACTTCCCACCGAACACCCAGGATCCACCGGAGCTTACGCCAGTTCCCCGCGAGCTCCGGTCGAGGCAGGCGCCTAGCCCGGGCCACCGCGTTCCTCAAACGAATAAACAAGAAAGCGGACGACGTCGCTTTCGCAACCGAGCCTTCCGCAACCGAGACCGCAACCGAGCCTTCACCGCGGTAGCGGTCTCGTCCTCGCAACGAACCTTAAATGCCGCCACGGTACGCACACGTGATCCCGAGGTGGCCGAGCAAGTGGCCATAGCCCTGGCAATGCTCGACGATAAGCGAACGACAATATTCAGCGACTCGAGACCGGCCATCAAAGCGTTCGAGAGAGGAGTAGTCTCCGTCAAGGCGTTACGCGTCCTCCGCGGCGCTGATCCAAGCACCCTCAAACACCACGCCGTCATCTGGTTTCCCGCCCACCTGGGTCGGATCCCGGGCGCCGCGCCCAACCTCAACGAGACAGCCCACGACGCTGCGCTCGCGCTTACCGACCGCGCCGTCACCCCTGGGCAACCACGTCTCGATGAGTTGGAGGCGAACAGGGACGCCCCAGTAACCTACAGTGAAATAAGCAAACACTTTTACTTGGGACGACGTCTCTTTCCGCCCCCGCATCCCAAACTAAACAGGCCGCAGGCGCTAACGCTACGCTTATTACAGACAGATACCTATCCAAACCCCGCCACCTTACACATCATCTACCCGAACGTCTACCCAGGCAATGCGTGCCCCCCGTGCGGGGTCACGGCGACACTCGCACACGTGCTCTGGGAGTGCAGAAACGCTCCGCCCGACTCTACCTCCGACAAGTGGGACAAGACCATACGAAGCCCGCTCCTACAGGACCAGCAATGGGCCGTCCAGCAGGCTCGAGCAGCGGCCGCCACGTAGTCCCTGTCGGTCCCTGCGTGGGAGAAGCCCATTGCGCGCTGACGTGCGTCCTGCAGGACTTTTATTAAAGTTTTTTCCAATCCAATAAAGAATTAAGAGCCACACAGAGTTTGATATGCCAGCATAGGTGTAATCGAGGCCTAAAAGGCGAATAGAATCGCTCTTTTGAAGACGGAACAGAGGATTTAGGCGTGTATGTGGGGGAACCAATGAACAAATAACGCCATTTTCAAAAAATTCTACGCAGCACCTAAATTATTTCCGTCATCAGTGAAAATTCCAAGGCTACGGGATTAGGTATCTTTATTCCTGAGATACAATGTGATGTCATCGGCGAAGGCTGTCGCCTTCGCAACGCCGCATCCGAGTAATGGGAGGCCGCGCACGTAAGGGGGACGTACTGCTTGCTGCTGCTTGCTGGCTCGGGCAGCACGTACCCCTGTGGTATATTACACGCAGCGCAAAGCTCGAATGACCGCTGAGCGGCGTTCGATTGGACAGTAATGCTTTCGCGTTCACTGCTGATAAGAAGTGCTTAGATGTCCTCCGATTTGAACCACGCCATGTGAGTCTCTGCCGCGCTGCGGTTCGTAGCCCAGCTATGATAAATAATGAGACATTGAAGGATTTGCAGAAACGTTGGGTTGCTGCGAAGGGCTATGACACGTACCCGCCGCGGTGGCTTAGCTGCTGTGGTGTTGCGCTGCTACAAGGTCGCGGGAGCGAATCCCGGCCGCGACCGCCGCATTTCGATGGGGACGAAAAGCAAGAACGCCCGTGTCCCGTGCAATGGGGGCACGTTAAAGATACCCCCGTAGTCAAAAGTAATCCGGAGTCCCCAACCACGGCGTGCCTCCCAATCAAATCGTGGTTTTGGCACGTTAAACCCCATAATCCAATCCAGTCCAACGACATGTCCCCGAGCATGACTAATCTTCTATAGATGCACACTGAAAGTACGTCCCAACAGCTCCAGGAAGCTATCGATTAACTATGATTTCTGTCCTGTAAAGCGCTCATATGCTGTCGCCTAAATGCGCACATAATACAACGTGTATAAGACGAAGAGAGAGAGAAAAAAATCTGCGCACATTACGGGACGCGAGGGGAAAGAAGTGAGCTTTGTCCCGTAACCTCTTTATTTTGTGGCTTTTCTCGCTTATTTTCCAATTATCTTGTACCAATGATATCCAATTCACATGTCTTTGATATAGACCATGTTTGATGTATCTTCTTGAAGAGAGCACATCTTTTTCTTTCTTTTTCCTATAGGCATTGGCTGTGGAAGTGCAATTGACCGTCTGCAAGCTGATTATCTGAAGACGTGGACATTACTTCCACCATCAATGACAATGTATTGGTAGTTAATTAAACATATTTTCTAATTCACTTCTAAATTATTCAACATATGTTACCCGCTGTAATCGTTAAATTCAGCAGTTAAATCACGCTTGCTTAGCACAAATCACAAAACTAG
Organism: Dermacentor variabilis; assembly: GCF_050947875.1. NCBI lineage: Eukaryota > Metazoa > Arthropoda > Arachnida > Ixodida > Ixodidae > Dermacentor > Dermacentor variabilis. Next base: position 150,287,570 of record NC_134572.1, read on the forward strand.
CGCCACTTCTGTCATATCTATCTCCAAAATGTACGAAAGGCGTTTACTCAAGCTCTAGCACATAATCTTAAGTACTCAAACGCTAACACATATTTTAGCCCATTTTGGTAATGAATATGTCGAAAGTTATGCAAGCTTGACGATTTCTGTTAAGCAAATATTACTGCAACACTATGCGGCTAAAACTTCTTAATTTCAAGAAATGAATACTTTTAAAAGTTTAGTAGTGAACATTTTTTTATTTAGCGACACAGAAATTACAAGTCGTCGTGAAAGTAATCTGTACCACTTCATCTACTGCCCCTGTGCAGGCCGACCTACTTTATCTTTCGCACCTACGATTAAAAGAAAATTCTCTCGAAACAAGAAAAATAAGCAAAAGGTAAGGAGCAAACAGACACAAACACAGTACCGAGCACAGTGAAAGAGAAACATCACACACTGACGTGCATAAACACATGCGCAATCATTAGCTGCGAGAACACGCGATCACTGCGTAAATTCATCATGGGCTTCGGTTTTACAGACAGCGTCCCAACACAAACATATTTTATATATTATTCTCCCAACGAATGCTTCTTTTGCGCAAGAAGCCGGTATGGTGGACCACGCCGCGACATACGGATAAAGTGACTGCTCGTTGTACTTTATGAAAAACATAGTCTGCAAAGCGGTTGGTGCTTTCAGTTTGCGCAGGACCAGCAATTTGGTAGTGAACAACTCCCCTCACTTTGAAAGTACTTTCAAGACCAGGAGGGCGCCTGCGCAATTTTTCGATTGAGCGTCGGCAGACAAGCGAAGCGGAGCGCGACGTATTATGTCATCGTCTACTGGGTGCTTTCGATAGATAGCACCACTAAATATTCTCGCCTACAATACGCAATGTCCGTCTTTTAAGGAAGCTGCGAAATAATGATGCTGATAGAGCCATGGAACAGAGATCAAATATTTTCCGTCTGCAACAGCTAAATCCGCCGCATTTCTTTAAGCTAATATTGACGATGCCTTAATTCGCCTTTTAACGATAAGCTCATCTGACACACTTTCAAAAAAGTGACCAGTATTGGTCGAACAAGCGATGACCGAGGATGGAGCCATCTCTTCGGTAAGATGACATCGTAATGCAATACGCGGATCACCAGGACCAGTCATAAACTAAACAAAATGGTTCTGCAAACGCGTTAAGGACGTCTGCGATTCGGCTGGCGCTAAAATCAGGAATACAAATATTTTCCTTCTTATTAGAATTATACCGAAGCTTCATGTATTTCTAACAGGCTTAAGAGTAGAATTTGTTGATGAAGTGTCAGCGGAATGGTCAAGATCATATATAGATTAGCTATAATGAATCGTTATAATGAACCATAATGGTTAAAATTATTTTTCCGTTCATCGAGGCTATATTTCTGGGTTTTGCTGGAGCACGCTGTTTAGACTGTAAGCAAATTTATGCTACGAAGACAACCAACAGGGGTATTTAGGCGTTTTAAACGTTTTATAGGAAACGTACCAGTGCTTCCCTCAAAAGAGAGTGCATGCCATACCCTTGACTCATTTTTATCGCCATCCTAGGTATGACTAATCACATATGAAAAGACAATTTACAAGGGAAAGTATAAAGTGCAGCGGTAAGGTTATATTGATTGCCCCCTGTTTCATTGTGCTTAGATGCTTCACTGCCTTCTCTTAATACTACACGAATGGAACGAGGAAGGCGATACTTGCCTGCGAAAACTAATCAGATGTCGTCTTTATTAACGCACCTGGTCTGGTGTTTGTGTTGTATAAGCGCAGACTAAAGGCACTGGGAAACACGTATAGCGTGCTTAATTTACCTGTTGCAAGTTTGGGAATGGCAGAAAGTCGAGAACTAGCCTGTTATTCCGTGACGCGTAGTTGCTCGAACATGGCGCTCGCGTTCTTTCGCACTGTACTTAAGGTACGTTAGCTACACCCTACAAGAAATATTCGTTCATGTAGCGGCGTCTGCGGACTGCAGGCGTTGGGTGCATTGCGACTCCATGAACACCCGAGCTCATGAGGGGTGGACCCCCTTGCGCTTAGCCGTGTCCTGCTTAAAAGGAATACTGGTGGCGGAGCCAATGCTGAGTGCTAGAACCTTTAGGGCTCCTCGGCAGGGGCAACACGACAATTCCACCCTAGATTCACGTGCGTGGCACGCCCGCACTCACCCGACCGGGGGAAATCGACCATCGCTTTTTTTTTTAATTTTTCGCGTACTCTGACTTTACATCCACAAGAACGGATCAAGGGCGGCCACTCTCCCGCGTCTCCAACGCACACTGTCGCAAGTTACGCACCTCGTCATGAGGCTCACAAACCAAAGAAGCGGACCAAATGAGCACGACACACTAAGCATAATTCAAGCTCTCCTAACTAGCCGTATCACCTACGGAACTCCCTACTTTACGCTCAAGCCAGGGAGAAATCAAGAAACTCAATGTTGTCATTCGGAAGACAATCAAAGTAGCCTTAACCCTCCCACCCATGGCATGCAACGGAGAAACTCCTCAAGCTCGGCGTACACAATACGTGGGAAGAGCATGTCGAGGCTCATAAGATCATCCAACTAGAGCGGTTGAAGCTCACACCCACCGGACGTGCAGTTTTGCGCTACCTCAACTACAGTGAAAGCTTCAATGCAGACACAGACCAGAAAGCAAGAATCCCACCTGCAGCCCGGGATTGTATCAGCGTTGCAAGTATACCGCCCAATATGCATCCAACTTACCATAAGGAGCGTCGACAAAGCAGAATCCGCGCACTCAGCAAGAAATACGGGAGTGGCTCTGATACTAGGTACACGGATGCTGCCCGGTATATTAAACGAAACGCCTTTGCCCTAAGCGTCACGGATCACCAAGGCAAAGAACTTGCAGCTGTCACCATCCGAGCAAGAGCCCCCGAGACTGCAGAGCAAACGGCAATCACTCTGGCAATAACAACTTGCCCTGAAGTAGCAGTAATCCTAGCGGACTCCCAAGCAGCAGCTCGCAACTATCAAAAAGGACGCATATCAGAAACCACCCTCAAAATACTTAGAAATCACATCGCACGCACCCCGCTCGCCGAAACCCACATCAACTGGGTTTCAGGCCATCAGGGCATGACAGGAAATGAGGCGGCACACGCCGCTGCCCGCGAGCATACCAGCCGGGCTTTCCTGCCATCTCACACTAGGCCGGCCACCAACGTTTATGACATCGTCCTAAAGTACTCGGAGCTTCTTCAATACTACCGACTCAGCAGAAGAACGTACGCTTCACCACACAAGAATCTGAGCAAAGAGGGAGCAGTCAACCGGCGCCGCCTACAGACCAACACCTACGCACAGGGAATAATCATGCACAGACTGTATCCTACGCAGTACTCGTACACATGCCGCCATTGCGACGTTCCAGACACCCTGCAACACATGGTTCCAGATGAGACCCTACCTCACAAGCTCCACAAGACGACTCCAAAGAAGGCTACCCCATAGAAGCGCAAGAAGACTACCCCAACTCACCGCAGATCCATACAACTGAAACGTGGGAGGCGAAACTTTCCTCTGATGACCTGGATGACCAACGCAGTCTCGTCGCCCGGGCCAAGGAGGCAGCCCAAGTGAGAGGGTTCTTGGAATAAGGAATCCTCCCACCTAGTGTTACGTTTCGCCTACGACGCGCGGTTTAGCCGGCTCGGCTGCAACAAAGCGGCAGACATTTTGGCCCGTTCGGCGTCGCCGCTACGCCTCCCCGCCAAGCGCGTCCAGGCATGTTCCGATGCCACGTGACTTCATGTGCGTGTGTGAGTGTATGTGCATATTGGTGCCCACGCTTGTCGAAGCGCGGCAGCCGGGGAGAGGAGCTCCCAACATCTGTGAAGCGAGGGGGTCTGACAGGCGCCGACACGACAGTGTGAGCCACCTTCTCCTCCCCATTGTGCCCGACCGGCGGCGACACGACAGTGTGAGCCACCTTCTCCTCCCCATTGTGCCCGACCGGCGGCGACACGACAGTGTGAGCCACCTTCTCCTCCCCATTGTGCCCGACCGGCGGCGACACGACAGTGTGAGCCACCTTCTCCTCCCCATTGTGCCCGACCGGCGGCGACACGACAGTATGCGTCACCTTATCCCATTGTGCCCGAACGGCACAGTCACGTGCTCGTCTATTGAGGGGTTCCTTCTTGCCCTCAACTGCGAGAGTATAAAAGCAGCTGCCCCCGGACGCCAAAGGAGGGCTCCGATTTCTTCTGTTGAGTAAAGTGCACTCCCGTCTCTCTACTTCGGTCAACCTGACCGCCAACTCTTTGCGATGTTAGAATAAACAAGTTGTTTTGTTGTTACCAGTCGACTCATGCTTTACCGGGACCTTCGGATGCTTCCAGTTGTACCCCAGGCCGCCAGGCCAACGCTACCCTTGGGGCTTGCGACCCAGGTGCAACCACGGGCGTCAGCGCCGAGTTCCCAACGACTCGCGCCAGCGGTGCGATTACAACACTAGGGTGAACCGGATTCTGACTCGGATTATCGTTTCAGAAAATAAAGGTTTAGTTCTCTCTCTCTCTCTTGCACCTCTCGACCCTTTCTCTTTGCTCTCTTCTTTAATATCTCTTCTGACAAATTTCTTTTTTTATTCGTTGGGGTTGCCACGTTTCTTTTCTTTCTATCTTCAGCCCCAATTTCCCGGCGGCTAGGGTTAACCTTCCCTGGACAGCCAGTCTTGGTCAACCGATTACAGTGGCACCGCACAAGGAGGTGGCAACCTCCTTGGCACCGCACAACTGACGTGGTCTCGTCTAGTTTCCAAGGCGCCATCCGTCAACAATCCTCGCTTGATGTTTCGCGCTGCTTCCGAAAAAAAAAGAGAACATCTGGCCTACTGAATATCGGACTTCCTTATTTTATTGTGATAGCAATTATGCGGACATTCGAAGCTCGCTCGCGCCGTTGGTGCCGCCGTTGCCGTGCTACCCTGGTATCGACGTCGCATGCGTTGCCCACGTGTGGAGGGTTAGAAGGCCTCAAGATATGCGCACTGTGTTTGGCCGCAGGTACGACAAAGCCAAGTAGACGCACTGCCACACTCCGCTCAATCGAGTCGGCAGCGGAGCGACAGTATTCTGGCTTCCGCTGCTGGCATGAGACACCTGGGAGAACTGGACCAGTCCACATCAAAGAGCGGTGCCCTACATGCATGGATACTGCTGGTAGCCCATATGAAACACATTATTAGATCCCAACAAATGGACTGAATATTGAACCCTGCGACTCAGAGGGACTCAAACAGCGACGACTGGCTCTAAGGGTCGTTGTGAAATAAATTTTCTCACTCTCTCTCTCTCTCTGCTGGCACGAGTGTTGTGCGCACACATATTGCGTTCCTGCTAAGAGTCTGTGTGCATACCTATCCGAGGTGCATACGCAAGTTAGAACGGAACGGACTGTGTAAGTGTCAAGCTGAAACTATCTAATACTCTGGACGCCGACAGTCTGCCGTTGGTCTCATCTCGCGCACCATCTCGGTTACAGCTTGCCACGGCGGTCGAATTTCGATGGGGGCGAAATGCGAAAACACTCGTGTGCTTAGATTTAGGTGCACGTTAAAGAACCCCAGGTGGTCAAAATTTCCGGAGTCCTCCACTACGGCGTGCCTCATAATCAGAAAGTGGTTTTGGCACGTAAAACCCCAAATATTATTATTATTATCGGTTACAGCTTAAGAACTACAAGGCTATACGCACGATGTCCGACTCGAACATGATTTGCATGGATCACAAGAAACGGTATTGGCCCGTAGGCACGCGTACAACTGAGATATGAATATAGAGCGTATAACCTATCGCACATGCAATGCATCGTACTTGATATAAACAAAGCAGATGCGCAAACAAAACAGTAAACGATCACTGCTTGACACTGGCTTCGCCATTTCCACTTAAATAAAGAAAGAAGACATTATTGACGTGTGCATGCAAGGAAAATATTGTCAGCCTCTAATTCATTAATGGTACCCGGAGCACACACAAGTACGGAGTATCTACTCACGCAACCAGAATTTGGGCATCATTCTGGCTGTAGGAAAACTGACTCGAGAGACGGTTAGGTACCTAGTGAACCAAGGGCAAGGAAACTCAGCTTAACCGAGTTTGAACTGTTTTTCTAGATGAGCCGATACTATCACCCCTAGTTTGTGCACATCTTGGGTACATTGCTTTATTTGATTGCCGAAGTCGTTCTGCAATGTTGAGGAACACCTCAAAACGTAGCCAGCGCTTTAGTAGACGAGACTTGCAAATCGATCTCGCTACCGTGGTGGCCGCATGATGGCTGCATGATGAATTCTCCAAACATTCTTTCGACCAGCTTACTGAAGCTAACAAGAAAATATATTTACCCGTAGGCACGCGTACACTTTAGTATGAACGTAAAGTACAATATGAAGTATAGCATTCCTGCAGTGGACATAAAATAGGATGATGATGATGAAAGTATAGCACGTGTAACACATCATGCTTGATACAAACGAAACCGATCAGCAAATTAATAGCTGAGTTAGACTCTAAGAGTTACGTCAAGTGGTTGAGCGCGTGTAAAACAACGGTTATCCCCGTACAGACCGGACTTTGTGTCACTGGCTACAGGGCGAAACCTGAGCGTCAAAGTAGAAGTTTATGGGAGATATTCATTTCCCTGCTCAGCCATAGCCAACGTTTTACCTTAAAACATCGGGCGTTTATTCTCCAATTAGCCTAGCATTTGCATTAGCGGAGCAAATTCATTAAGCTGTAAGTGGACTCGACCAGGCTCAGCTTTCTTCCAGAGGTGAAGGGCTAATGCCCTGTGTATTTGTGGGAGGAGCTTGCTTTAATTCTTACGTAGACCTCCACCCGAGCTTCACCGGCGTGAGGCATCGCTTCTGTACCGGCTTTGGTTGGGTGTGGTTTTCACGAAGGCGTACACTACTTTGATTGGAATGAGTGACTGGGCAGAGAACAACGAACATTTATTGTGCCATCGTCACCGATTTCAGTCGGAAAGGCAAACATTATCTATCGCATTACGACGACTGGACGATCGGCCGTTGTCCGTGCAGGTGCTACATGAAGACCGTCCCCATCGCTCGTCGGCCTACGACGCTATGAAGGCACTTTAGTCTTTCTTGAGGGCGACTGGCTTATGTGAACGCCTTTGACTCGCACAGGCCCTCCGCGTGAGTGCGCGATCTCACCTCGGCTTTCCTCCCCCTCCCTCCCCCTCCCTCCCCCTCCCTCCCCTCTCTCTCTTAATCTTATCTTTCCATTCCCTCTTTTCCGTACCCCAGGGTATAGGGTAGCCAACCAGACGCATTTCTGGTTAACATCCCTGCCTTCTCTCTTTAGTTCCTCCTCCTTGTCACGGACTATAGATGCGACGCCTATAACGCCACTGCCGGCGTTCCTCACCGAGCCAGCGTTCTTGAATCTACCAGCAGGGCGCTGTTCCAGCGTGCGTATGCGGCAACAGTTGCCTCGCGTCCGTAGTGTGCGCCACGTCGCCTCCGCGTCGTGTTCGCACACAGCGGCAGGAGCTCGAGGGCGACGCTAAACCTTGCTATCGCTTTGGATGCTCGATGATAGTGGTCTAAAGGAGAAAATGTGCAACCCGGTGAGGGAGCACTGCGAAGCGTGGTATTGGTGCGAAACTGCGAATTCTTTAGAGAAAGGCGCGCGGATGCCAATTGAGTTGGACACCAGTAGTCGCCTTTCTATACGGCCGCAGTAGCGCGGTCCACCTGAACGATTCCCGCTATTACGCATTGGCGGGGCAACAATGAATGTTTAATTACCTTGGACCGCTTGTTTTTTTTTCCCTATTGAAAGGTGGCCGCAGTTGCCTGGAATAGAACACTCCTACTCATTCTCTGCAGCAGCAAGGTATGGCTGCTGAACCACCTCTATGTGTAACGCAGAAACAAGCACGACTAAGATAAGAAATGGCGCACGGGGCTCAACATCTCCGTAGAGATTATTCTTTGCCTCTTTACTTTTTCGCCTGTTCTGGTGCGCAACATTTAGACGCCACTCCAAGACGACACGCCATAACTACTATCTGGCCCATTCCAAAGCATTGACGCCAAGAGGACCCGTAATACAGTAAACACAGTATGGACAGTTGTCGTACATAAGTGGTGAAATCAGGGTGCTCCAGAAATTGCCATAATAAAGAACCATTGCTGCACACGAGGGAGGCTTGTCTAAGAACATTAACATTTTAAAATGTTAGGCGGCTTTGCCACCAGATCTACTCTTTTCTGAACAACACTAGCGTCATTGATTGATTGATTGATTGATTTTACCGTCCCAAAGCGACACTAGGCTATGAAAGACGCTTGTAGTGGGCAGCTCCGTGTTTCTTTGATCAGCTGCGGTTCCTTAACGTGCCCGCCAAACACGGTACTACAAGGTTCTTGAACTGCACCTCTATCGAAACTGTGGCTGTGGTCGCTTCGGCCCTGAGTCGAAGCCGCGACCTCGTGCTCAGGAGCAGAAAACTGTAGCCGCCGAGTCACCGCTGCCGGCGTGTAACCTACAGTTTCCCAAGAATCGCAAAACGTCTTAGTTCATGAGAAGTCGCTAAAATAGCATAACATTTGGCGATGGCTAAAGCCTCAGTACTGCGGGGTTGATGGGTGTTTCACAGAATTGTTCTATCGAAGCGCTTCTGCGCTGCGCCGTATATGAGCGGGCGGCAAATGGTATTCGAACCCGATACCTCTCGATCAGCAGCAGGACCCCTTAGCCAGTCAGTGACGGACTTGGACCGAAATCGCTGCAAAATTGTGCGCATTATTCGTGTGGAGAGCTACACGTGGGCCAGCTATAGCCGGCACCGAAGTATTTAGGCGTGCTTCGTGAAGGGCCCCATATGCCCGCCCCGGCAATATTACTCTCTTTTCCTGAGTCATGATTATGACGTACACAATTCTCATTATTCTTTATCGCTGCACCGCCGTCGCGCCACATGATATTGTGATCACTGTACCATAGCAGGCGTATAGCGAAAAATGATCCGCGTCTGGCAAAAAAAAAAGAGAAAAAAAAGGAAATAAAGTAAGAGATAAGCGAGGACTCGAACAAGGAAGAGACAGTTCAAAACGAGCAAGTGATTTGTCACAGTGTTTACGCAACAACGTTGCAGGTCACGACGAGAATGGGACAAAGCGAGTCGACAAAGCGCGAGAAACAATCAACAGGCGGACCTGCCTGCTGTAACCGGAAGTGTGCTTTCCTACTTAGAAAGGAAACGACCATTCTCAAGAGTAGTTCGCGTGTCAACGCGCCCTTTCTTTTTTCTTTCCGCCCCCTATTGCCAGAAGAAAAAAAAGAATGCCAGCCCAAAAATGACGCAAGCCCGACTGACAAAATATGGCTGATGTGTTCCAAGCAGCAACCATTCGAGGCTTTCTCGAAAAAAAAAAACGGAATGTCTTGGGGCTTCAGTGGGAGACCTAAGCCGGTGGTTTTCATTCCATGCGTGTCCGCAACTCTTTCTGCCCCTCCATGTTTCGGTTCGTGATACGCAGCTGCAACTAAGCGCCTTTTTTTGCCCGCCGCTGACAGAATATATTTTATTTCGCCGACGCAATCATCACGCTCGTCCGGAGGTAGTTGGAAGGGGGAGGGGGGGCGAAGGGGTCGGTTGTTGGAGAGGTCAATTTATATTTTACTCGGCGAACAATCACTCCCCGCGTGAGCGCGCTCACTGTCTTGTTCTTCCGGTTGACCTAGCTTTTGCCAGTTGAACCTTTTCTTAGCGTTTCTTTTTCTTTCCCCCACCTCGAAACGTTCCGCATTTTCCCATTTGGCGCCTTGTTCGTGTCCCTTTTTCTGGTATTCCTTTCGTTCTTTCTTTCTTTCGGATGTAATTCATCGTGGGCCGCTATAGTCCCCGTTATGCGGCACCTCACGTCAGCGTCAAACCACCCCCGTCACGTCGTCTTAGGCCTTTCTCCGCTCACGTCCTCGCTGTGACGTCGGCGGCCCCCGAGTGGCTGACAGTAGCCAATCACACTCTCCTCGGGCACGCAGCGCATAGATCAACGACTTCGCTGCTCTCGCGGATAGCGGTTACGCCCGTTGCTGCTGTGGCGGAGAAGAAAAATAAAAATAGCCGGGAGAATTCGCAGTTCGAGCTCATGCCGGAACGTTGCGCGAGAGATGAGCCCTACACTACTACTACATGTCGGGTCCCGCAAGGTGGGCGCTTATCAGGGTCTCTCCGTCGAGCTTGCTTTGATATCTGGGTCGCGCGGCCGTCTAGGGCGTTCGCTGGCGGAAGATGGCCAGCGAGAAAGCGCCGTTCCGAGCATGCGCAGACAGCGCCCCTCGCGGGAGGGAACGAAACGCCTAAGCTGCACTTACGCGTCTCCACGTGCGCGATGTTTCCGTGACTTTGGTTAGTATCACACCGAGCACTGTACTAAGGCCTGAGGGCCCGCGGACAGGCCATGTTCTTTCCGTATTAAACGACACGCATATCCATGTTGTCCGTAGCAGAAGATATAACAAAAAAAGAATGTGGTTTAAGCGTTTTCTTTATAGGGGCTGTTCTTTAACGGTGGCGTTCTCCAACCATTAGAAAGAAGGTATCACACGCTGCGCAGTTTTCATTTTTTTTTTTTTTTGATGTGGTGCAATGTTACAATCTTACTTAATATTATCGATAGTACGTGCATACGTTCGAACTCTTCTTTTACTAGGTACTGAGCGCACATGTATCCTAACTTGCCTTTTAGTCATGTTTTTAAAGCTCGCTTTAAGTGTGACACCAACCACATCATTCGGCACTTAGTTCTTCATTTTTCTATGTTTATCAGCAATTATTTCAGTACATTTCATCACTCATAACACCTTAACCCATACGTGAGCGATATGAAGTCGCAGAAAGCACGTGCCACCAAGCTCTCCACCTGATATACTCCTGCTAAATATAAGAACAGCTGAACGCTGATGGATACCATGGTAGTAGACTGCCAAAGTATTCTGCCCACGTGGGGTTACTTAAGGTGCTCCTAAAGAAACGAACAGGGACTTGTATGTCCTCAACTGAGCCCAGCCGTTTGCCACCGTGCCATGAATGTCATCTCGCGACCTCCAGTTCGTCATGCAGTTTCGGCAGCGGAACGCAATGTCTGATCGTGTTTCAGCGGTCAACGAACGTTTATGTCCAATTAATCACTCGTTGATGCAACGCCCTGTCTGCCCGACACAAAATGCTACCAGAGCTGAATGTAAGTTGACAGACTACGTCCATACTCTATTTTGCGAGCTTCTTGATATGATATACATAAATCGCTACCACGCCTTTTTCGTCCAGTTGAACTAGCCTTCCTTTCTCTGCGTGGCAGCGCACATCTTTCCTAAATCATTGTCCGCCCCAAACACAACGCTAACCCCGTGTCGATTCCCTACTGTATTAAGTCTATTTGAGAGAGAGGGAATGTAACGTACACGAACGACTCTCTTCGTCTTAGTCTCAAAGCTTACTGCAACCATACGCAATGTGCTAGACACGTCGTCGCTCTTCGTGCGTTCCGAAAAGGAATCGCTATGTCCAAATAGCTTTCGCGAGTCGTATCGGAAATGTTGGTATTGAAAAAAAAAATGTTGACAACGTTGAACACTGTGAACCAGGCATGCACTGCAACGTTCCTTGCGCCGCGTGTCAAATTTCGCGCAAGCCTATCTCGATCGCGATGCGCATCTTGCCCTCGTAGCAAAAAAAAAAAAAAAAGAAAAGGAACGTCGCTCGGAGTGACAGTAACCGAAGCAGGAGAAAGGAAAGAGCTTGATTTTTTTTTTCCCCCAGTATAGGCGGCGTCAAAGTGAAACGACGTCTGCAGACGCTCTCCCGACACGAGTTACGAGTTGCCCCTAATCTGACGCGTCGACGCCCCAGAGCGCGCTGAACGAGAACTCGCGCTGTCTTCTGGCCGCACGCGCTCGTGTTCGCGAATATATATACGTACGTATAAAAACAAAAACACGAAACGCATCACGTTCAATTACTTTCGCGCCTACGTGTGCCGGGGGCGGCTGTCGGAAGAGCGGCTGGCTCTTCAGTCACTGTGAGTCACTGTGACTGACGTGCGGGGTCGTTACGTGGCCCGACGTCAGCGCATAGCAATCACGAGCTTAATGCGCGCGTAGAGAGAGAAGCGGCGGGCCGCGACAAACGCGGTGATCGGTTGCGAAACGTGTGCTGTGTGCAGGGTTTGCATTAGACCGTTCCACGCTATAACTTCATACGTGGCAATCAATCTGCATCGCGTTGTTGATGTAATAGGCCGCCGGCCACCAATCACTTTCCTTCCAAGAACAGTGCGCAGGTAACCGCGCAGAACGCTATATAACGCAATGGATAGATCCTGCGAGAACTGTTGCTTGGGTATGCCGGGGACGCATGACAATGGACGACAGAGTTCCCTGTTTTACCTTTTTTTCCAACGTCTTCTCGTTCCTGTATTTATTGTTATCCGTGCGCTTACTGTAGAAACAACCGGTTCTTGGTTCATCCCCCATTATGCGCATGTGTACTGCGTGCCGTGTTTAGGGATCACTACCAGAATTGTCATCGTCGGCAGCAAACATCAAATGCTAAGATTAGCTCTGTTATAGTAGGTGCCCTTAGAAGCGATGCTACCATTAAGTGTTACCATTAAGCGAGGCCGATGTGTTCTGTACCAGCCTGCAGCAGTTCGACTTGGGCCAGTCGGTACTTCTTGAATGAGCTCAGTAAAGGTGCGCAAAAACTTCGTATCCGTATTTCCTTCGACTCTTTTTGCGCTGTTACTGCGTTAATTCAGCATGTGCTTTTTATTCGTGTTGCGTGCTACGCAGTATACTAATCGGTGAAAGTGAGCGACGGAGCTGAGCGCGCACAGATGTAGTCCCGCTGCAGGGTGGATGGGGCGAATTGCTCCGCTCTGTGACTCGTGGTGCATGGTACTATACGTGACTGGCCGTTGAACAATACACTACGGCGATCTTACGCAGTAGGATGTGAAGCATTGGGCTCTTCCACTCGGAGTTGTCCCTTTCTTTATAGAACAATCGGAGGCCACTCACCGCATCACAGGCCCTGCAGGCTATCCGATTTCGTATTCCGTCTTTTCTCTTTCTTTTTCTTTTTTTACTGGAAAGTAGCAAGGACACATCGCCTCCCTCCTTTGACCCTGCACCTTTTCTTACTGCTCACCGCATTCTCTCGAGCTTCGCCAACCTGCTGTGACAAGTGGCAATTTCGCAACCTTTCTCACGGACACCTCAGATGTCCGCGCAAGTGATCCCAAGCTATATCCTAGTGCAGGTTAAAAATAACACCTTGGGCAAGAATAAGATGTGGTCTCGCCGGTACCGATGCGCGGCAGTTCGCGGTGGACCGAGAGAGGAGTGCAATCGCTCGTTGAAACGAGCCGCTCGCGTGGCCGTTCAACTCGGCGTGAGAGAGAGAGCTGCCGTTCGCCACGTTGGAACGCACCAGTGGTTGGCACATGTAGTACAAACGCGCTCGCTCGAGCATTTGGACACACAGCAAGCGGCGCTAGTTCGGACCTTCTGCGGCGCGCTCGCGCGAAGGGCGACGAGCGTGTAATGGCGCGGCTCAGAACACAATTTTTTTTTTCTAGGCCGCCGTAGGTCATGCGAGCCGAGCTTTTTTCCTTTATTTGGAACGGCTTAAGGCAGAAGCACATAAACGTGCGAATCTCTGCCAGGAAAGTTGAAGCGAGCGGTTAGACTTTCTTTTCGGTTAGTACAGTGTTAACATTTGAGCCGTTACTGAAGACTGAGCGCGCTAACTTCATAAAGGTTCATGTTTTCACTTCCCTCTTTTTTTTTTTTTTTGTAAACGACAGCTGGCGCTCTTTGCCGCACAAGTCCCTTAGCAGGAACGAAGCTAGCTGTTGCATGGAGACAACTACAAACGGGGTCGTACGCTAACCTTAACGTGCTAAGTAAAATGCACGCCGCACTATATAAGGACAAACGTCCATGGTGCAATGAGAAAACCACATTATGTCACATAACACGGGCATGTCAACAAGCTGACGTAGTACCGATCGTATCACACCCAAGTGCGGAGCAAGGGGAGGAACTGCTGTCCAGCGACCGCTGCGAAGACCAGCTAGGTCTAGTACGGCGTGCACGACGGAGAGCAGAGGCCAGCGGTACCCTGGACTGAGGGCAGCCGACCATTGCGAGAGAGGGCGGACGAAGCAGCGCGTGAAGACCTCGGGGGAAGACACGAGGAGGAAGACTACCCTGGAGAATGCGCCCCAGCCGCAGAAAAGCACAATTACTATAGAGCTCAGTGAGGTTTCCGCCCGCTCACTCACCGCAAATAACGGCAAAATATGGGCTATCGGGGTAGTCTTTGCTATATTTTTGCGACATCTGAAAGTAGCAACGAGGTTATTAGAACTTGCACTAGCAGAATTGACCTTTTTTTTTTTTCTTTTTTGAACATGCTGCAGTTCAGAATGGGTTATTGCGGCAGTAGGTACAGAGTACACGATTACAAAAGTGCAAGTTTCCAATAATGTGGACATTGTTTCGAGTAACACAATAGGAAATGATATTAAATACAGAGGTAACTAAGGCTAAGAAAGGACATTGACATCATGTTCGGTGGAAATTTTATTTACTGAAAGAGAACTGATATCGCCAGATATAAAATTCCAAGGGTAAGCGGTACGCGGAAAGAAACTGTATCCAAGTTTGTTAATGTAACCGTAAAGTGATTGCAGGTTATGCTTATTGTAACTACGTATCGAAAAGTGTTTAGTTAGTTAATCATTTGAAAGCCGACACGAGCAGTTGATAATGATAACGATATCGGGCACAAACTTTCGAAAATCGATTTCACGATGGGTAGAGATCTATGCTAAGCTTATGAATGGAAGACCAGATTGTGGCATATTATATATACACTTAAGCCCCGGACATTATATTGTACATGTGTCACCCGCCGTCACAGTTATACGTTGTTGGCTATGATGCCCATGTGTGTTTGTTCCTGAGCCATATTGAATTGTGACAAATCCTTTCGGGAACTCGGGGACACCGATAGAAGAACTGCAGAGCATAGCTCTAAGATGATAAGAAAGTTACACAGGCAAAATCTACCGTTCTTCTGCATCGCACGGGGCCAGCTGCACTTTGTGTCAGAACTAAGATAAGAGAAAAAGTGAGTCAGAAGCATGACGCAGTGTATGAGAAAGATTTATGTCATACGAATTAGTTTTACTGTTCTATGCCCCCCCTCCCTCAAAAAAAAAAAAAAAGAAAGAAGGAAGGAACAACTAGGATTTTACGTGTCCGAATCATCACCTCATTACGAAGCAAGGCGTAATGGGATACTCCGGATAGTTATGAGCAGCTGCGGTTCCTTAACGTACACCTAATTCTAGATACACGAACGTTCTTGCACTTCGATGCGGCTGAAATGCACCCGCGGCGCTCAGGTTCGAACCCGCATCTATACTTCGAGCTCAGTAGCGCAGTGCCATAGCCATTATGCCATATCGGCGTTTTTTTTTTTTTTGATTTCTCACAATTAATGAGGTAATGAAACACGCTCAACCCATTCTTTTCAATGAGCAGCCAACACCAGAAAAAGAAAATCCTTAAGAAACTGAGCGATGCATACTGCTATATCCTCATTGCTACCGCTAATGTGACGCGGTTACATTCATGAGCGTCTTGATCTTGCCTTGCGTTCTTTCAACGTAAATGACGTAGTGCCGGTACGTCAGTGCGGGGAATGTACTGCTTGTACATTCCCCGCACGCTATAACCGCTCCTGCAATAGTGCTGCTCATGTTTGCCAAAACAAACAAACAAGCAAGCAAACAACTAAATAAACAAATAAATAAATAAATGCTGTTCTTCTGAGCAGCGCATCAACAAGCCATTCATGTGCCTGTCGTTTAAACAACTTGAATATAAACGCGGCAGCGTTAACGACCCGAATGACTGGTCCCGTGGGGTTCTTCTTTGTCCGCGTCGTTTGCGCGTTGCCATAATTTTTTTTTTTCACACAACATATATTGCAGAGTATCTGGCGGTTGTCTGACGTTTTCATAAGTTTTAGAAAAAAAAATATTTCTTACATATTGGGTGGCTTTCTTCGGATGTTGCATTCACACGTGCTTTTGTGACGCACATGCCTCGTACAGCTGATACCCGAAAAAAAGTTTCCTTATTGAAAGTGCCCACGGTGTGCCTGTCGTTCCTGCTTGTGGTCGTGTGCCAGTGTTGAGCTACTTGGTATGGTATGAACGAGAAGAAAGGGGGTTAACCGAGGGGCCCGATTTTTATTAGTCATATCATAAGAAGCCAACAAACACTGACACCAAGAACCACATAGGGGAAATTACTTGTGCTTAATAAATGAAATAAGGAAACGATAAATAATGGAAATTCAAGTGCGAAGTGCGCGAAATGCGAAGGTTGTGGGTTCGGTTCCCACCTGCGGCAAGTTGTTTTTTCATCCACTTTAATTTCCATTGATTTATCGTTTCTATATTTCATTTATTCCCCTATGTTGTCCTTCGTGTCAGTGTTTGTTGGCTTCTTATTGCTACGGAACAGCCGCCACAGTGTGGCTGCACTGTGGAGAAGGAAGACGACGTGGCCACCGCTTGATATAGCGTCGCCATCATTGCCACCGCTTGTCTACGTACAATTTACTCCGGGTTCTCTGGCGCTTCTCTGGTATGATTGGTATGGTATGGTATTCCTTATGCGATGGCGCACACCCACTGTGGGGGATTGGCCAAGGTTTGGGTGAAATTAGGCAATCTTTATTAAATACTAAAATTGGTCAAGCTAACTGGAGGAAACGAACAAAAATAAAATGTTTAAGAATTCAAGAGAATCTCTTTGCAGCAATTATAAGTTCCTCCACGCTTGAGCAAATATCCCTGTGGCACTTTCCAAGAGAGGAGGCTCCTAGAGAAATCATATTTATAATTGAAAAAGCTTAAACCAAGCTGTGTAAATCTTGATTCTAAAATATTTTTTTCTTAAAGAAGTAAAACGGCGGCAAAATACGAAAAAATGATCAATTGTTTCATCTTCTCCACAGACTGGGCACAGAGGGGAGGGCACCAGACCAGCCCTGTGACGATAGAAGTTTAATTTTAGTATTCGACAACGTAATCGGGTAATCTTATTATTATTATTATTATTATTATTATTATTATTATTATTATTATTATTATTATTATTATTATTATTATTATTATTATTATTATTATTATTATTATTATTGGTGGTGGTGGTGGTGGTGGTGGTGTTGTCGTCGTCGTCGTCGTCGTCGTCGTTGTTGTTGTTGTTAATTTTTCATCAGTGTTTTTACCTTTCTCATCTTCCTTTCCGCGTCCCCACGTGTAGAAAAGCCAATCGGACACGTCCCTGGCTTTCCCTTTTCACCTTTCTCTCTCTTTCAAACCAACTCAGCATGATTGGCTTCTGCAACATTTACTTCGACTGGCGGAAGCTACAGGTCTGACTCAAGGCGTGACTCAAGGCCTTGAATCAATTTGGGTCGTATAGGGCATATTGCTCTTGGTTAGGGTTACTGATAAAATGGGGATAGAAAAGACATCGTGTTTAGTGGTGTGCACAATATTTGCTGTGGTCACCCGTTCATTTACGTTATGGCAAGTTGAGCCTACGCGCGGACTCGGTAAGCGGCAACAGTGTGCAGCGTTTCGGCCCTAATTATGGTACAACTTTTGTTTCTTTTTTTTTGCGCTACGTTGTGTTTTATGCTACCTCAAACGCTTTGCTAAGATCAACAAATATGAAGCCGACATAGTTCCCCTTATTTATTTCCAATTTATATCTATCGGGGAAAGTTATTAAGGCAAGGTCAGTAGAGTATATCGGTAGAAAGCCAAGTTGCTTTGGGTGTAGTATACGAAATTCATAAAGGTAACCAGATAGTCTAACATTGTTAAGTTTTTCGATTAAATTGCTGAAGAAAGGAAGTATAGAGATAGGCCCATAATTGGTCAATAAGGATTATCGCCTGTCTTGAATATGGGAATTAGTTTGCTGTGCTTCAGTTGTTCGGGAAATGCGGCGGTTTCAAAAATGACATTGCTGTGCTAATGAATGACAATATGTGTGTGATGTGAACTGTTGGCTTGCTATGAATTGCGTGAATATGGTCGATTTTTGAACTCTTTACTTTCATATTGAAAACAGTATTGCGTACTTCATGAGGTGATGTGGAAGAAAGAAAAAGAAATTACTGTGCGGAATGACGTGAGATCACAGGTGAATCAGATGGCAAATAGAGAAGAGCATCAGAAAAATAAACGTGTTAAATGCGTTGGAACTTTCGGCTGGACCAGTGAAATTGACACTGTCATGTGCAGCATTTGTTATTTGAGGGCAGACGGGGTTGTTAAGAAATTAATTTATTAATCCCCATTGCTTGTTAATGTTAGAGTCGGAACGATTGACTTCATTCTCATAATAGCACGTCTTTGAGTTCTTTAACGGATTGTTAATAATAGTGCAGTATTCCTGGTAGCGCTGTTTTAACCGTATGTTAAATGGCTGTTTTTAGCTGTTTTCTACAAATTATCTTTTTTACGTAATGATTCTAACTAGCCTGGAGTCAGCCATTGCTTGTGACGAGCGGAGGATTTTTTGCACCTCATTTTTGTTTTTATAATACTGTTTTAGGTCAGCTGTAGTTTATTCAATCGCCGCTTTCCGTGCACTTAGAGTATTGTTGGCCGCCTTTAGTTCCTCGTCTTCAGCCGTCAAAGTTTGTACTGAAGCGTTCACAAAATTGACGCTCTTCGCCAATTTGTCAATTGCTTTCTTTAGACCATCGACAGCAAAACAAGATTCACCATCAAATTTTACTTGAACATCGGTAGTAACACGTTCCAGTACGTCATCCAGCTTTCCTTTGCACGCATCTTCTAATTGTTCATTGCGTTTGGAAAGTTCGGTGGTTGTGTGCATCTCGGCAACAGCAGCTGCAAGATCAGCAGTAACGACAAACAAGATGTATCTAGCTATATAGAAATTCGCCGACAATTACGGCACTCCCTAATACGAAATTCGAGCGCAGCTCTATATGTGTTTGCATTTCGCGATGTATTGAGATAAGAATTTGAGGGAGACATGTAGCAGAGCGGGCGATCGTCAAAAAAGCTGATCTGCGGGTCAAACACGTCTGTTTTTATGCATGACTCGTCGAGGGTTCCTGCGTAATGGCTGGTGTAGCGTGGCTTCCAGAAATTACTACACAATTCGCGTCGCGCGTACAATCATTACCAAACACTTGCAAACCATGACAATCGAAACAAGCGCGAGCGAGAGCTGACGCGAGCATGACGATAGTACAAAGCGAGCAGTCCGGCTGAAACCAGGTACGAGCGCGCATCGAGCGGTTGGGCAGGTCCGCATGACACCAGTTTCCCGCGCGCACGTCACAGAGGGGACTGCTCCAATTGGTCTCCGGCGTTCGCGGCTCGCATCTTTCATTTCCCTCTCCGCGTTCGCTCTTTCATCTTTCGCTTTGGTCGTTCGCTCGGTTACGCCGCCGACGCCGCCACCGCCAACAATACAAGTATTGTATTGTATTGAAACTCAATACGAGTATTGAGTTTCATACAATAACTACTAAAGGGAACTCTAGCGGTAGTTTCTGCGGGAGCCGCAATAAGGGCAGTTCAGTCACCACGCGAATTATGGGAGGTACATGGATTTGCTTAAACTTCGTCCTTCTGGCTTCAGACGGCTTCGTGAACTCATAATTTTCAACGAAGTCATTCTTTAGCAAAGAGCGCGAATAATGGGACACAGACAAGAGGCACAGGACACAGGCTCTGACTTCCAATAAACAAGTATGTTTATTGTGCCAGCGCAGAATATATAGGCAGATATGTAATAGTAAAAACATAAATGCCGTGAAAACATGAAAAGAATGACTTCAAAATGCAGCTGTTTACTTCTCTGCCTATACATTCTGCGGTACATTCCGCGCAATAAGCATACTTGTTGGAAGTCAGCGCCTGTGTCGTGTGCCTCTTGTCTGTGTCCCATTATTCGCGCTCTTTGCTAAAGAATGTGTTCGTACCAGCAAACCCGGCTAACCACTTCCTGAAGTTCAACGAAGTACTGTGTAATAAATAATTACCTAAACATTATTAGGATTGCCCGACATTGCGATTCGAACACAGGACCGCTATCACAGAAGTCCGATATTGAAACCATTACGCCACGAACGCATGCGTCGACAAGAGCCATGAAACGCCTTTATGAATTTTTCGCGGTCAAGTCGGCCCGTTGGGACACTTGGTGCGTGTCGAGTTGGCCACCTCGACAGGCTGAATCGCTACAATTAATAGCGATTGTCTGTTTTCGCTGAGCCTTGTGCACTTGGAAATGTATTGATTGTTCCGAAACTTAGGACAATGAAGCAAGATAATGCGCAATAAACGAAGTCGCAAGAACGTCTGAATCCACAAGCACGAAGATCAGACAAATCCCTGTACTTCCCATCTTCTCCATGGTGGCTTAACGATCGCAGCGCTAGAGTTGCCTCTAGTAATTATTGTAGGAAACTCTACGGACGCCAACGCTCGCCGCAGTAACAGGCACCTAAGAGCTGCGTTCTGAAATGCGAGCCGCAGTACGTTCCATGCGGCTGGCGATTAAAAGCTGCTGTTCGACGGTGCACGTGCGTCGCCAACGATAACAGCCTGGTTACCGCGAGGCGTTAATTGCGCGCGCCGGCGCTAAGTTGCTGCACGCACGTCTGCAACTACCGTAATTGCCGTGCTACAGTCCGCACATTGTGCAGCCTTTGGCGAAATGACAAAATGAATAAATTAACAATCTTAACTTGTTCGCTTTATGTACGCACGTCACAGGGGTTACGTCTACTTGCCTGTAAAGCGAGAATGATAAAACATCGATGACACTGTTTTGTACATAGCGTAAGAGGAAATGCACGCGAGGGTGGCAGAGAGTCAAGTGGCAGGATGGGATCAGGAAACTTGCAAGCATATAGGCTGCAACAGGCGCTGGGATTTCGGCAAAAAAGAAAGAAAAGAGAGAGAGAGAGAAAACAGAAACGGAAGAATTTTGTTTCTCTAGTAGTCAGCCTTTTACAGGGAAATTAACGAGAATATTTTCGATAGAATAATTTATCAATCTAAGCTGATTTAGTGGTTCTGTTTTGTGACAGTTTAAGAGGCCCTGAATCACTTTTTGTCGACGTTTAGAAATGCATTTGACGTTAAAATACGCTAGAAATACTTTGCGGCAAAAGTACTTCAATCCGTTCAGAAGAAGCTGAGTTACTGGAAACCAAAGGTCGCCCTTGATCCCCTTCACAGTACTCGTGGTCCTTCTTCAGTGTCATTACAGTGCGAAGGCTACGGAGGAACGGGGTGTTGCCCGCGACGCCCCGACTCCTGAACGTCACCGTGACACGCAGTTAAAATTTGATTTCGGGTGATCACATAGATGACGCTATACTTCGGTTTGGGCGCCCTAACGACGCGCCAAACTAAGAATGAGGTTCAGTTCGTGGTGTCTCATCCCTTTGCTGTGCTACATGTCGTACTATATAAGTATAGGCGCAACTGTGCTCGCACCGATTGACGTACGTAGCACATATTCTTTAGCACCTGTCTCTACGACAATGACAGAATTTCAGAGGGTCTGACAAACTTCCCGTTCACGTTCGCTCGTTTGAGTACGTCGGCAGCGCGCACATTGGCTATAAGCGATAGATGCCCCCCCCCCCCCCCTCCGGACTCGCGTTGAAAGGATTCCGAACGGAAAGGGCTTCGGACCACGAGGGCGTCACACCTCGAAGGTGCGCAACTCGGGAAGCAGACGACCCTGTTCGTCAGATGTTAGCGCTCGGACCTTGAATCGCGTCACCCACAGACGCCACTCGGAGCACGCGGTGGTTCTCAGCGAGCAGCATGTCGCGGAACTACGCAGCGGCCGCCGTATCTAGGCTACGCCACAGACGCAGCTACATGCACCTGTAGCGGCTGATTATGTGCCGGACAGGGCTGGAGTGCGGGCTCGCGCTGGTGTGCTCCAGTCTGGCCGTGCTACCTAGCGCGGAGCAGCTTTGTCCTGCACCAGCTTGGCCGACGTATAGGAGCCGCATTCAAGATTGCCCTTCTTGTGAAACATTTCAATACGAAGCGAAGTCTGCCATGGCGTCTTAGCCATGTGCGGCCAGGAGTGAGCCCGCGCTGGCAAACCTACGGGTGGTCTCACCTTAAGTGTCGCGTCGTTCTAGGCTAGTTGAGTGTTCAAAACTAATCGAAATTGGCGAGTTCCAACGACTACGGAACCGATAAGCGGTGCGACCAAAGTTTCATCATATCACGTGGTCGGGCGCCGCCGAACGTTAGCAGGCAAGTACGATAGTCGTAGTTCGGGAAGTACACATTTCTCATCAAAATTCGAAGCGCAGAGCTTCGCTTACTTCAGCCTGTTTAATAAATGACGTCAGTAAGTCTACACAATAACTGTAGGGGCAAGCACGCTTATTCAAACGCCCTTGTTGATTGATGTCAGCGATTGGCCAGCAGCAGCCTCGTATGGGCATACACTTTATGATGAAATATATCGCCCGAAGAGTAAGGCGAAGGCTTCTGTTCAAAAGAGAGTGTTTGAGAAAAAGGTGACTTCGCGCTCCACCTACGAGCTCCACACATCGCCCACGACTACAAAATTTGCCTGAGATGTTCGCAGCATCGTTTGCTATGCGCGAACTCTCGTTTATTAGATGAAGCCCGAGAGGCACTTAAAGACCCTTAAAAGACCGTAAAGATGAAGTGTGGCTGTATAACTAAAGAGCTAATAAATAAACAAAGGGAACTATCGTTAAAAGTAGCCGCTTATACTGTGAGCATAATGTCAGGAGGCTGGAAAATAGTCGAGAATAAAGGACTGGTGGAGACACCGCTTTGAAGTTTCCGCTCTAGCTCGTCGTGATGTCATGGATTTTGACAGCGTGCGCGCAAGTCCGCTTTACTGTTTATCGGCAAAGTGGCATTGTAAAAGAACCCAAGAATCAAGACGGCAAGTTTACAGAATTTTTGTCTGCGTCAAAGGGGACAGTCCATATGTGAGAAGGTAACTTAATATCCGCGACAACACGCTAACCCACCTAGGCTGTGCATATTCTGCGAAATTCAAGATGCTAAATTTGTTCTTTATACTCTCATAATAATGAATTACGAAAGCACAGTTCTGAGAGACTACTCTTAGAGTTTAAACTGGCCTAATGTCTCTCTTTCATGTCTTTTTCAAAAAAAAGTTTGTTCCTCATAGCCTGACAGAATCATCGCCCGTTTTACATAAAACAGCTGTCGTCCTGTGCGTTCTACTCTGCGCGCGTAGTGCTCATTCTCTCATCCTCTCCCTTAATTCCTCTTGCAATTCCCCCTTTCCCTTACTTCTCGAAAGTCGGGCGGGTTCAGGGCTGCTCAAACTGAGCAAGAGAATACAAACACAGGTTTAACCCGTGATTAGCTCTAGGTGGAGGATCTTTTACTTTGTTGTAACACAAGCTGAACAAATAGGGACAACAGAAAGGCACATTTCACCGCTATACCGCGCTGTGTTAGGGTGACTAGCCACCATAACACAACGCCCTCTAGCCATCATTGCCATGTGGTTGTCAAATGTGTCTTCTTGTTGTCGCTGGCGTTGAGCTTGCGCTACGACTACGTGGAAGGTGCCATACCGACAAGGGGGCCCATATAGCTACCCTCGGAGGAGGAAACGACAGAGGTGAAACCACGTGACTACACGATGCATCTGACTTCGCGTCGAAGGCGTACGTTGTCGAAGTCTATAACCAAAGCTCCCGACCCGTATACAGGCAAAACGGCAGGCAAGATACGTCGATTGTTCATTGGGACACAATGCACTGGTTAGAATACGGGGGGGTAGGGTTGGGGTGGGGGGGTGGGGGGGCAGCGACAACACCACTACGCTCTATTACGTGATCTGAAACATTCTTAAGCTCGTCGACTGCTACGACGACAGGCTTCGGAGCACCTGAGAGCGCTCGACGCGGGAGGGGAGCGATGGAAAACAACCCCCCGGACGCAAGGGGCACGCCTCTTTCAACCAGCCGGAGATAAGACTCTTCGTGAGAGCGGTTTTACAGCGCTCCGAAGTGGCCGATGGAAGATGTCATTAGAGTCTTCTCGCTTTGGTATTCAGGAAGCTCGCCGCCGGTGGTGGGCGTTGTCGACCTACGCAGTGAATGGTCGCGACACTGGAAAGTGCCGACCGCGAACCAGGATAAGTGAGCAGTGCTTTCTATAAAGCTGTAGGGAAAAGCACGTTTCTCGCATAGGCTACTGAGCAGACGCTTAAACATGCACTAAAGAAACACGCTAAGACAGTTTCACCAGACAAAGTATAAATAATATACTTCAGTCAAAATCTCGCGGCAACGATCTCATTTCTAAAGAGCAAACTAAGGTCATATACTTTCATGTCTCATTTCTCAAGTTCCAGTACGTCAATGTGACATCATATAATTCAAAGTATTTTCTCGTATTTTGGCCCTTGTGGAGGTTTAGAAATCCGCCAAACTTGCAAACTCCAGTCTTTGGTTCCTTTATCATGCAATGTAGTCCTTATTTACGGTTAGACCGGACGTATTTACGGACATAAGAAAACCCGAACAATGCAGGAATCTTGCCCACATAGACACGTTCACGGCTAGGGGCCCACACAAGCCATGCGCACCTTTAAGGGAGACAGCAGACGCCTAACGACCGGCTATGCGAAAGCCAATGACCGTTTAGGAATTCGCCCGGTCAGCTGTCCTGTTCTTGAGTGCCTATATAAACCGCTCGACGAGAAAGTGCCCAAAACGGTTACGCACGGTCCGCACTCGTATAGGGAACACGATACGGCAACGAGAAAGGAGAAGAGGGGCGGGGGGGCACCCACACACACACATATCCCGTTGCAAAGGCGCGGTGAGACACGTTCCATTATGACGTCAACCGCTTACGAATGACGGCGCTCTCGCTCTCTCGATCTCGCCAGCGGTGCCGGCCGGGCGTTCCCTCCCCCTCGTATACGTGAACGGCTGACGACCACTTCCTCAACGCATGCGCGACCCCCACCTGTCGAGACAGCGGAACGGCGCGTGCGGTACAGACGCGAGTTATTAGGGCTCATCTCGCGGTGCCTTATTAATTCACTTTTCTCTTATCAATTGTGGCAGGCCGCAGCTCCAATCACGTCGCTCTCATTCCCGTGAAATGCAGGCCGCTATCAAGGTGAGAGCCAAAAAGACAACGAAAAAAGAAAAACGACAACCACGAAACACACACACACACGCAAGCAACATTTAAAAAAAAGAAAGACCAAGAAACAAAGGCGGTGCTGGAGTGCCCACGCAGTCGACGTGGAGGTGCGTTCTGACAGAGGCGGGTACACGGACGCTAACACAAGCGAAATCACGGTGAGAAGACGAAGTCAGTGAAAGATAAAACAAAGAGAAATCAAGAAATAGAAAGGAGGAAGAGAGGAGAAAAGAAGAGAGATGAGAAGGGAAAGGGAAAGAAATAAGAAAAGGTCAGTGACGGGTTGCGCACAACCGGCGTTCTGGAGCTTTTCTGACTCGGGCATGTGTACACGCCCATGCATACACGCACGAAAACACGCACACCGGCAATCACAAGAAAGGAGGCAGAAACATGAGGAAGTGCAGAAGATAATTCCATGTTTGCTCCGCAGCCCTGTTAGAAAGTGGGCTTTGCGAAAAAGAAAAAAAGAGAGAAGTGAAATGAAAAGAAGTAATGAAATGAAACATCCCCATTCGTAGCTGTGGCGCAGAGACAAGGATCTATGAAATAAGCGTGTGGTATTATGCCGGTCTCGTTTCTTTTCAACAGATGGAAGCGTGGTGTGCGGGACGTTAATCTTTTCTATCGTTCTTGCTTTCTCATTTTTTCTAAATTCCGCACCGCCCCTACGTATAGATGCGAAAAACAAGCCTGCGGTCCGTGTACTGTGCTGCATAGCCGGCAAAACCAGTGAGTAAAATAGAAGCTAGAATAACTGTGACAATGGTAGTTGGTGCAAAACATTCATTTCTAGCAGGCCTTATACATGTTCTTTTCGTTGGCACATTAGACACGTTGTACACCTTGTCTAATATTCTGTGTTAATTTTATTAGGTTGCTAACATAAATGATGTTGATTAATGAACTTTCTTTATTGGCTGTGGTACTTTGAATGTACGTGTGCGACCGATTGCCTTGGCACTTGAGTGGTGGCGTACGGCTTATTGTATTGTTGAATAAATATTTATATAAGTAAATAAGTAAGCGAATAAATTAAGGGATACGAATAAAACGAACGCAGCTTAAGTTCCCAGCTCTTGTCTAAGTATAGCGCGGAAGAACGTTCGTCTTCTCAGATTTAGTTTGACGCAATAGAAAACTATGGTGGTAAAAATTAAGCCGCAGCTTTCTCCCGCGGCGTCTGCATTAGTCGGGGAGCTGCTTCGGGGCGCTGAACACCAGGACTCAATGTAATACATGATGCACGTACTCGTACGGAACTGAAACCCACGGACATAGCGTTCTAGGCGCGCGAGAGCAGAAAAGAATGAGGGAGTTAAAACGACTTTCAGAGGGCCTACAGCTGGTGCATATCCGACAGGATTAAAGAGCTCGACGGCACAGACACGGCGCGAAAGAAAAGGGTGCGAGACGAGTCCTTGTCCCGTGTTCATGCCCTTTCCTTTCGCGCCGGGACTCTGTTTCCTCGCGTTCCTCAAACACGTCCAATGCGCGAGTGTTGGAGCGAAAGCGACGAGAAGAGGAACTCCGCATCAGGCTTCACACGTCCAATTCGCGAGTGTTGGAGCGAAAGCCGCGTATAAATAAAGAAAGGCGACGAGGAGGAACTCGGCACCAGGCTTCACTGCGTCTCGCGAGAGCGCGAGACCGCAGCAACGCCGGGCAGCCCTCTAGACACTGTTGCCGTCGGAGTGCGACTCTAACACTCGCGAGTGTTCTGCACGCCGGCGGTCGCGTGTTGGTGGGCGTCGTTTGGTGCACGCGGGCTTGGGCATGCGCTTCTGCTGCGCCGGAATAAGAAGGAAACGTCGTCACCTGTGGATGCCAGGCTTGGGGAAAAAAAGAAAAGTGCAACACTGTCGGCTTCACGTCCTGGTGCACTCCTAACACATTTCCTCTACGTGCGGGTCGCACGTCTTCGTGCGGTTCCGTCCGAGCAGAGAAGCTTGCGGGGAATACGCTTCCGCGAGTACCCCCCTTCAAGTGGACAAATTCCGCGGTTTAAATGCGCGACGGACTTCAGGAAGCCAGCGTGGCACCACTGAGCAGCTGGCTGGCCGAGGTTTACGAACGCCGTTGGCTTGCTTGGGCGACGCCAGCTACGAGCGAAAGCACCTAGCCTGCCAAACAGCAAAACACCCAAAGGAGCCAGCTGCAGGGAAGTTTTGAACCTCTTGGTGATGCCTATAGTTTTAGATTTAATTTTAAGCTTGAAATACGAAGGAGTGTGTCCCGAAGAGCTCGCCGAATTATCGCTTTAGATGCTAAGACTCAAGAGAAAAAAATAAAAAAAGAAAGAAAGAATAAAGGAACGAAATAAATACAGCCGCCATTACCGCAAGCCGGAAATGGAGCAAAAGCCGCGATACTGATAACAAGCGTGGTACCTCCGCATGGCTTCCAAAATTTAGGCACTGCAAGCGGCGAGTCGGAGATCTCGGAGGTCACGGGCGGGGATTTGCGTCACATCAGCTAACCAGGATTCACCGGCGTGGCGTGCTTCGATAAAGGTTGTTATTAGGAAAGTGAGACAATTACCATTCTTGCAGCTATTTTGCGACCTATTATTCACAACCAATTTATATAAAGTGAAATGTCGCCGTAGTTTGCCTTTAAGTCGCTCTCTCACACTTCGGGTCTTTCTTTGGCACTCAACGTTACGGCGTGGCCTTCCGAGAACGGAATCAAGGGGCTCGAAAGAACGACGATGGTTTGATTACGGAGTACACGTTTTTAACTCCTATAGCAAATTGTCAGATGCCCTATCGACAGTCCGTTCCTTTGTTCAAATTATCCCGCCCTATTGACAACATGCTGCGGTTTGATCGGGTTGACAGAGAGACATATTGCAAGATGCGCAATTCATGCTGCGCGTGTGGTATACCCACCGCGGCAATTTAGTGGCTATGGCGTTTAGCTGCTGAGGGTGAGCTAGGTCACTGGTTCGACACCGGACCCCGGCGGTGGCATTCCGATACGGAATAATGCAAGAAACGCTCGTTCACCGCGCAGTGCGTGCGCTATAAGCAATATGTGGTGGTCGGGATTAATTCGCTTTGAGAATATTCCCGTGTTACCAATCACAGTGAAGCCCCCAACGAGAACATGCATTGTGCACTGGAGTCACTATCGCCCTGCACAAGTCATGGCCTTCGATTGCAGCATCCAGGATTGGCTCTCTTCACTCGGTGAGCGAGAGAGTAGCCATGTAAAACCGGGTGTAGGTAAGAAGAAAAAGCTTCGATTAAAAATATACTGCCTTAATTATTTATTGCAGTATGGCACTAAAAGATACGCCCAGAGCAGCAAATGCTCAATTGTGGCTTCTTTACCGTTCTGTTTGGAGCGTGTATTGAAGGAATATTTTGTTGAAAAGATGGATTCAACTGGTGCCACAAGTGACGTTCTGAAAGGGATTCATTCCAAAAAAGGCAGTGCTGTGTGGCTCCACAGGCAGTGCACACACGAATTACCGCATGAACGCCTACCAGGAAGTGCGACGCGAAATGCGCGAAGGTGTTTGCAGAGCGTGTAGCAGGAACGCATATCTTGTACAAGTAGACACGAGGTTGCTGTTCAAGGCAGGGCAGGTCTTCGAAGAACATGGGGTCCGTTTGACCAGCTAATCTTCTGAGTGGCACTTTTCTTACCGGCCACGCGGTTGTCACGCGGAGCCGCGGCAATAAGCACTTACAATGCCGCATATCCGTCGATGCAGATAAGCCGGACCACTGTACCGCTCGGCCATATACAGGGTGCTTCAGCGAACACTTTTAAACATTATTTAAAGGTTGGCTGTGGTATATAGCTCTGTTCTAGTTTATGAGCCTCTCAACTCGAAACGGCGGACTCTACTTGCACAAAAAAAATAGCGATACAATAACGGTTAGTTAACAATAATTCACTAATTATTTTTAGCTAATTATCCTATGACCCATATTGCAGTTTACTAATCCTAGCAGTGGACTTCGTAAGGCGTATCCACTTGGAACGAATTCTCAAGACGACAGCAGTTTCGAGATATAAATTACCGTACTTTGCGGAGAAGTGCATTGAAGTTCCAGTTACTTGCGTGCTTCAGTGCACGAAACAACGTTTTGTTTACGAATTAACTGGAACGCCAATGCATTCTCCGCAAAGTTCGGGAACTTATATCTCGAAACTGCTTTCATCCTGAGAATTCGTTCCAAGTGGATCCTCCTTGCAAAGTCCACTGCCAGAATTAGTAAATTGCAATATGGGTCATATGATAATTAGCTAGAATATTAATTAGTGAATTCTTGTTAGCTAGTCGATTTTGCATGCCAATTTTTTGTGCAAGTACAGTCCGCCCATTCGAGTAGACCAGTTCTGAATTAGAATTGTGATATCTGCCACAGGCAACTTTTAAACATTTTTGAAAGTGTACGCTGAAACACCCTGTATATGTAAAGTGACACTTGGCGCCCATCTTTCTTCTCGAACAAATTGTTTGATTTGGTCGAGGAACGAGGAGCGGGTGGAAGCAGCACTGGAACAGTCGGTCAGGGGTCGTCCAGCGCGACAGCTCGGCGCGTCGTAAGGCGTTGTTTGTGGAGCGCGTCGTAGCTCTGGCGCGGTTTAACGACGTCACCGTTTGAGGATCTTTCGCGAAGAGGATTTGGAAGGCGTCATTCTCTGTGCCTTTCGTGACATTCTTTAGCTCTTCAGCTTTGGGCATAGCGGCATTAATGCGCGGGAAAATGTCAACTACATCTTCAATGCAGCTGGTGGATTTTTCACCGTTCTGGTGAGCGCAACCGCAGGAGTTGTTCCGGGCGAAGCTCGCGCACAGCAGGGTGGCCGAAGACTCCGTTAAAGCAATTCGTAAATGCCGCCCAGGTGGAAAGTGTTGATTCATCATTCCAGAACCAGAGATTAGCGAACCCAGAAAGAGAGAAGGTGACGCAAGTCAGTTTAGCTGTGTCATTCCATTTGTTATGAGCACTCACGCGGTCGTATGACGAAAGCGAATCCTCCCCGTCGTGATCATCAGTACCGCTGAATACAGCAGGATCTCGTTGGCGCAGAGCACTGGAGCAGACGAGAATCAGGCTGCGTGGCGTCCTCAGGCCCGGCCGAAACTGGAGGGAGTGTCCGGCTGCGGAATTGCAGGCCGGTATAGGGCCCAGAACCTCCACCAAATTGTCGAGAGGTGTGTGTCCTGGTTTAAGTAATTTAGCTCTCAGAGAGTGGAACACCACAGCGAGAGGTCACACAACTCAGGCAATGCAGGCACAAGGCTCAGACCAAACGCGTCGTCGTCGTCTTTCTCGAAGCACTGCATACTACCGGTTCTTCTCCAGTACAGTACGAACCACTAAGATTCAAGTTGTGGAGAGGAACGTACGAGACAATGATACCTGCGCTTTCATTCCGGAGGTGGTTTTTGCTCGAGATTTCACGCAAACTTCCATTTCACGGAAGCTATACACTATCACCCTACATGGCTCAACACGGGAGAGCACACAAATAACTCGTCCGCTTGTACGCATGACAATCTGTACGACCGTTACAGTTGTATCGGTCACCTGGCCTGTTGTGTTCGGAATAACGCAACGAAAGAACAAACGCTACCTACATACTCTTCTCCTTTACTACTATAAATATGCGTCTTCAAGCGCTTCAGTAAACTTGGTTGTTTGACTATTTCGCCAGTACGTGGGACTTCTTCCACGCACTGGCGTGTTTGTACTCGCGTGCCCAATAGCGCGTGCCCACTCGGGCACGCGCTCTCGCGCTCCCAAGTTGTGCGGCACGCTCGTCGGCCGAACTGTTCTTGAGACGCATGTGCGCACGCGCGAGAGCGCTGTGGCAACTGAGTGTTTCGATGCTATGTGGTCAGTGGTCCGTGTCGCGTTTTCCTGGGGTCCGCCTAAAGCTGACAGTTGCGGCGCGCGCGTTCGTCGCCGGAGCCCGCTATGCGTCTCTTGTCGAGATGAGCCGCTTCGATCTTGCCGGCTGACGACAGCTTCGCATAGACCGACTCCCACAGTGCGAGCGTTTGAGGCAACGTTTTGTTTGAGCTCTGCGAGATAAGGGGAAAGGCTTGTGCGCCCCATGAAGCGGGAGATCCGGCGAGCGTCCGGCGTTAACATCGGATGGCAAGAAAACCCACGCGACCAAGTGATGACGTCACGTTTCCGGTAGCTGGAGCTGCCTGCTGCGGCGCGCACTGCTAAGTCCCTAGGTGAACAGCCACGGCGTCGGATGGACGCCATGACCCGCTCGCAAAACTGGATTAAGGCGGATTAAAATCGATTAAGGTGGATAAGGATGGAATAATATTGCTACAAATTAGAGCAAGGTGAATTAAAAGGGAGTTTTATTTTAAGTTGATAACTTAGGCAAGTCCTGATGCTTTCTTATTCAAATAACGTAAGGATACTTTTAAGGGACTGACAATTTTTGCTCGAGGTGTTGTTTTTTGTTGTTTTTTCTTGAATTTTCCCTAGGTCCGCCGCAGACTTGTTTCACGGAAACTGCGTTATCGTACGACATGGCGGCACGCGGGCTACCCGCGCTCCTACGCCTAGCAGGTAGCCGTTATTAACTTCGTCTTATCGACTTCCGCGACCGTTCACCTCACTTTCGCTATATAGTGATATAGCTATATAGCCAAATGTATGTATTACTATATAGCTAGCTATATAGTGATGCATATACATATAGTAATGCATATACTGCTCGTCCCTGTCGTTGTGTTGAATTTGTGTGGCGTCATGAAGGAAGCGCGCTTTCTTTGTACGGGGCAGCTTGGGCCTTAAAACGATTGAAACGTACATTGACGTACAGTACCAAACACACGAGCGCGTAAAGATGCCTAATTTCGAAAGATTTAAAATAATGGGGTTTTACGTGCCAAAACTACTTTCTGATTATGAGGCACGCTGTAGTGGGTGACTCCGAAAATTTGGGTCACCTGGAGTTCTTTAACGTGCACGTAAATCTATGTACACGGGTGTTTTCGCATTTCGCTCTCATCGAAATGCGGCTTCCATGATTTCGAAAGATTTAATGGAGCAAAATAAACAACGGCATAAAGGCGTTGTCTTTATGAAGAGCGCCGTCTTCCGTCGCCCGCAAGGCACCGGGGGGAGCGAAGAGAGGTGACGTTCTACTCTGGTGGCTGCTGAGTATGGCGCGGCCGCGCGGGCCCTATTCTGAAAGCGATCTGCGATGGGGACAGTGCGCCGAGTGCTGATAGCTTCGTGTGCGCTGACAGCACAGAAGGTCAATTCGCTTGCCGCTGCTGCCGCGCTTCCTCATTCCAGCATCTTTGCTAGTTTCTTGTGCAAGTAATGTCTGCCTCTAGATAATCCAACTTAAGGACAAGAATTACGTCATCCGCAACAGGTTATATTTAAAAAGTCCATAAAACTTAAAAATGATCATTAGGTATAGTATACCCGATTTTCCGCAACATATAGGATGATGATGCGTATAAACTACTTCCACTTTATTCTTTTTACCATAGAGCCGCACACTTGAAGATTACCCAATATAGTATTCAGAGAAACAATTATGCAACTTGAGACTAATTAACGCTTTAGCCAGTAGATCTGTGCGATTGATCGTAATGGAATATTTGAAGCGCGCCGCCCGAGGGTCTCAGAACCATTTCCAGAAATACAGGAAGTTAACGCTGTAAATTTTCACAGCGTAGTGCGTTCCTGCAGGTTTCACACACACACACACACACACACACACACACACACACACACACACACACACACACACACACACACACACACACACACACACACACACACACACACACACACACACACACACACACACACACACACACACACACACACACACACACACACACACACACACACGCACGCACGCACGCGCGCGCGCGCACACACACAAATAAAAAAGCTAAACTGAAACAGCCCAAGAGCGCAACTGTCACTCCCATAGTAGGCGCCCTTGAGTGACGTGCCTCCTTGTGCCTTATCGTCGGACGAGCATGAAGCAACAGAGATCACAGCTTGATAATAAAGTGGTGATCTCGGTCGCTTTATGCTCAAGCATTTCGCCTTATCTTGTTCCAAAATGGTAATCATCCCTTCCTTGGCACTGCGCGCCTGACATCTTCCTACCAGGAACGCCATGTCGCCCTCGTAAGCGCGTGCCGTTCTTTAGCTTAGAATGCTGGGAGCGCCACGTTAGAAAAAGGAGCTGTGCGCAAGCTAGGCGATGATTATCGTCGAAGGACGAGCTAATTAAGATCTAAAGAATGCAAGCGTTTCTACTGCATTATGGGTAAATTGGCATTGTTGCCTTCAGCAGAACTTTTCGCGTTCTACATGTGGGTGATCGCGATCGAAATGACGTTGTCATTTTTCAGATGTTATTAAGCGTACAAGATAGTTTATGCGGGTCATTCAGCAGAAACTTAACGATGGAAAGTTGCGCTTGTATATCTTGGTCATTGCTGGTCTATATGATTTGCTAAACGGGCACTTGCAGGTACCGTATTCCGATAACGAACCTTCAGACACTGCGGTTACGATGGTCGGGATAGCGTAACGGTTATATCTGAATACTTCATCTTCTCGATCTTCTTCTAGACACCCATATCGTGTGCCCTAATATTGCGTAATCGCTAGCACCATCTATGAGCTGTTTGATTTCACCGTCATGCTCGCTTGAGCGAATGCTCCGTGTTGTGTGCCAGATACATACGTTAGGCGGCAGTTGCTGGTGGTTGTTTTCGGGCTAGTGCAGACGTGATGGCGTCTACGCTGGAAAAAAGATTCTGGGAGGCGTGCCGAGGTTGTTTAACTCGACATGCCCGGAATTCCTACTGGCGGCGAGGCGGGAGGAGCATCCAGAATGGGGCGTGCGCGCGTGCTTGAACCTACAATTGGAGTCGGAGAGGAATTGTGCATTAGTAAGCATTCGTTCCACGAAGGTACCCGTATTTCAAACATCGCCCTATAGTTTGCCAGGCTGTGGTTTAGCAGCAATGAGTGGCTTGAGTACGTACATGACGACTGTAACAGGGCGGGTGCCCTTCTGCTGTTTACTTCGACAAGTGATCAGTGTTTTTTGAAGATACAATGCGCGTTCGTATTATAGATGAAGTTCTTGCGCCGGCTTATAGATATTACCAAAAGTATACCGCACAAAAGGCAGGACGACTAAAAAAAAAGATTTTTCTCTGCCCAGCCCCCTTCGACCTGTCGTCTACGATGTACCACCGGTTCCAAAGAAATCGCGCCCTTATAAATAGCCGTGACATATTTCTTCGAAGGTAGTGCCCATTTGATACACAGCTTTGCAAAACAATGATACCGTGCTGACTGTGCAGATCTTATGCATAATGTGGTTTTTTACAAGCTCCTGTGACCTCTCTCTTGAGCCACGCTATTGGCTTCATACAGGAGGCCCAAAGCGGACCTATGCAATGATAAATTTGAAATGGGTGAGAACGATACCGGTGGCTGACGCAAGTACGTTCACGACAGGCGTTTAGGTGTTTAGGGGTTGCAGTGAGTTGACCGTATACATGAACACTCTTTTATGTTTCAGTTGACGCGTCAAGCAATGATATGGTGAGAAGCTTTATCAAATTTTCGGCTGATACGCCGTTGTTGCTATGTGCTGTGGTATGGAAATCATTCATCATCAACACGCGGCGATCATCTCAGACAGATGGCAGGCGTTGGCGCGATATGTAGCGCCCGCTTCTTGGGCAGTCTCTCGTTGTTGGCACCTGCCACAATGTGAAAATAATCACCAAAATTAGCACGCGGTGATTATTCTAAATAGGTAGTTGGCGTTGTCACGCTAGAAGTACAAATTGCACAGTGAAACGCTACCTGCGAGAGCTTGGAAGAATAACAAAATTGCCAGTGGCTTAGCTCGGCTATGCCAGGATATACGTAGCGAAAGCCAAGCATACATGGTTAGCCTTCGTTAACCTTGATTGCAAGTCCAGGTTAGTCTGGTTGTCTAGCTATGTTGCGGCGTTTAGCCAGTCGTTCGGCGCGATGTTCGTCTGTTTCCTGGGCGATTCATTTCCTCTTCATCTCGTTCCGATGTCGATTCCAGACTTCCTCCTGCTTATCAGAATTGTCGCCGTCTATACTGCAGTCTCAACTGTGATTGCGGCGCACGCGAGCTCTCCTTTTCAATCCTCCGACATGTTAGCAGGCATGCGACGCAGCTGGCGAAGCGAGCGGAGGTGAACGCAACGACGAGGAATGCGGTGTGACGTCATGTGCCTCCTCGGGGCATGGCCACGGCGAAATCGCAAGTTCGCGGTCAGCAAAGCTTTCATCTGTACTGTATTTTGTCGCCTTTGTGATATGTCTGAAACTAGACAGCATTGCTTCTCAAGTTGAGAAGCTGCAACATTAGCGATACACCCGCGTCGCGAAAAATGCAATGAAAAACAATTGTTCTGAACCACAACCACGCAGACCCTCCGTGTGGCGCAGATGCGTTACTGGACTAATTGAATTCCTCAAAGTAAAATACGTCAGAAAAATTGTAAACTACAACTTCGACAGAACCTACAGACATGTTAGCGTCGGAGTTTAATTAGAACATACCAGAAAACACAATTCTGTTACGCGGAAACTCAAACACAAACCCCTTTTCCGGCCGGCCCGGCCCGCTCGCTTCCTTGCAACACCATCGTGCTCGGCTCCGGGCATCCGCAGGAAAGCTGCGGTTGCTGGGTGCCGTGACAAGCAGTCAGGGATCTTTGAAATCTATCGCATTCCAACTCTTAAAGGTGAAGCTTAAGCGTCCTCCAATTTTTATTTTCAGATTTGCTTGAAATGACTCTTAAGAAAGAATTCATTTTGAATCAGCATCATCCGATACTTGATCACACTCCTCGCGAAGAAGCCGTGCCATTCGGTGTGTTTTCCCTAAGTAGACTGCATAGCTTATGGAAGACATGCATGTTGAACCTAAACACTGAGCCCGTTCCTTCGTCGAAATTTCAGGCTGCTCAAATGATTGGTCTCATGAAGGAGATGTGCTACCTAACAGGGTTTCAATATGACTGATGCAACCCGCCGTGGTTGCTCAGTGGCTATGGTGTTGGGCTGCTGAGCACGAGGTCGCGGGATCGAATCCCGGCCACGGCGGCCGCATTTCGATGGGGGCGAAATGCGAAAACACCCGTGTGCTTAGATTTAGGTGCACGTTAAAGAACCCCAGGTGGTCAAAATTTCCGGAGTCCTCCACTACGGCGTGCCTCATAATCAGAAAGTGGTTTTGGCACGTAAAACCCCAAATATTATTATTATTATGACTGATGCAACCTCTTCACAACTTGCTTGTCGTTGCCTCTTTAACGTGCAAAATGTCTTGTAGTTTATCTATGGGGCATGATGTGGTGTATCGTGGTTTATAGATCCTTTTACGCGAAGCATACTAGCCGCACAACCACGCTCTTCCTTGCTGCGCCGCGCGCGGCCGCGTAGCTACCATATGACGTCATAACAGCTGCAAAAGCAGAGGCTCAACTCGTGCGCTCGCTTGCGGCCGCGTAGCTACATAGCCGGGTCTCAGCTCGCGCGCTCGCCTGCATGAGTTGTTTCTTCGTCTAGCCGAACCAAATATAGCCAAGCAACAGCAGTTCACCAGGCTAAACAGTGGTTCAATAACTAAAATAAAGGCTAGTATGCTTCGCATCCTGGGCTTAACCTTAGCTAAGCCACAGCCATTTTTAGCCATCAATATGTGATGTGTTGGATAGTGCTTCCACGTTATTCGCATACTGTATTATACGTAATGCATTAAATACCACGTTAGAAAGGAATAAAGTTATTGTGGCCTGATGGTTAGAATATCAAGGGGTTGTGCTGGGAGGGGGGGGTTGAGTTTCCAATTACGCCTGCAGACGTGTTTCTTCATTGTTTTTTCTTAAGAGGGAGTAGGCATCTACTCTGCGGGAACTCGGCGAGCGACCGACCCAGACGAAACCATGGGATCGTAGGCAAGGAAAGCTTAGTTTTAAAAATTTCGACATTACATTAAAGCGGTAGGTATCTCCTTTTGCATTTTCCCCACTTTTGGAGTTGTATGCCAGTTATTGGCTGTTGATGTGACCTTGACACGTTCCTGGTAGGAGCATCTAACTATTGATTTTGAACCAGGTTCCAACAGCAAAGAACCCCGATGCCGGAACCATTATGCCACGGACGCAAGTCTTTTTTGCATTTTTTTTTGCTCTTCCTCCTCCTCCTCCGTGGCATTGAAGGGAAAGCTACGGAGGCAAAACGCGCACAAGGGAGAGCACTTCTGAAAAGAGTCCCGCGTTTTATTCCACGTTAGTTTATGCTGTGGAAAACAAAGCACATACACCTTATTAGGAACAGTTAAATGAGACAGAACACACAACTAAGTGTAAAGGTTTACTTGCGGCTTGTCCCTTCCGCGTCTGGGGAAACGTGAAACCGTCGCACGTGGACGCTGCGTCGATTCAGCTTCTGTTCCGTGCAACCAAAAGCAGTGTCAAAGGCTGCTGGACTGCTTGGCGCTGCAACACTTGTGCAGCGGCCACGTGCCCATAGATTTCCCTTCATAGCCACAGAAAGTTGTCCGCGAGTGTAGCAAATAGGTGAGGCGTGCAGACAGGACACAAGAGAAGTGGACAACACGAACGCCGACTATCAACTGAAGGGAGCACTGCGGCGAAAAGAAGAAAGAAGACACAAGACTCATCTGCGCAATCTCTGGAATGGTATCACCACGTGTCAGTCGGGTACATGTGCCGGTCTACGCGAGAGATAGCTGTTAAGGCACTTAATCTCTTCCTTATGTAAAGCAATCGAAGGCTGACTCACGCACGCAGATGTTGCTCTTCTCTTGCGTCCTGTCTGCACGCCTCAGCTTTTTGCATAATGAATCCTTACCAACTAGCTCAGCTTTCTGTCGTTCTGTAGCAAATGTTAAACGTTATCGCTTGGCTTAAGACGCGCGTGCATGATTTGAAACTTACGCGAATACTGTCTGTTGTCTGTTGTGCGTGTCCCCGCCGAACCATGTATTATCACATTGCATGCGAGACACCAATTGTGTAGCAGTTTATGGAAACCACACGGGAACCAGCGATAACACTAGGACTTTCCATGAGTGAGGTGCAAAAGCCGACGCGCCGACGATCGCCAGCTGTGTTCGCCGCTATCGTTGCGCTTTGGGTGCAATTCGATTTTGCGGGCGCAGGTTCGCCAAATAAAATATTATTCACACTTTTGCTGCTGTGTTCTTGCCCGTCACTATTACGTGGCAATATGACGACAATGGTGCGACGATGACGGTATGACGACAACCAGATGATGAAGCTGGAGTGACAACAATGGAACGACCACGACGGTATCACGATGACGGGAAGACTACGCATGCATGACGGCGACTGTACCACGACGACGCAAATGAGGAAGATGGCATGATCATAATATAATGATAACAGCATGATTACGGTGGCACGATGACGATGGAATGACGTCGACAGAATGATGATGAAGGCATGACGACGACGGGGGGACGGCGACGAAATGACAACGCAAGGAGGACGAAAGAATGTAGACATCAAAACCATGACGATGACATGACAACGAAGGAATGCTAACAACAAAATGAAGGTAACAGCGGAAGGACAATGGCGCCATGACGGCGACGGCGTGTTTTTGTTTCCGCTCACGTCTGCACTTATACGTGCATCCCCTGCTACCCCGGGTCATCTCGGTTGACACTAGATCTGGTTCCGGTTCGCACTATGCCCCTACCTGACAATCGTGCAAGAGAGCACGTAGATCCATCCACAAATATATCCCCTGAGACACCGAGTAACCCAGTCACGCCAAACTTGGGCAGGTAGGCAAGGAAAGCTTCGCGTTTCAAATGCTTTGTAGAATCAAAACTTCAAATGTGCTTCAAATTCAACTTCGCACTCCACCGGATACGATACTCCCGCAACACCTTACACGTGCCAAAGAGAGAGAGAGAGAGAGAGGGAAAGGTAGGGAGGTTAACCAAAGAAGATCTGGTTTGCTACCCTACGCTGGGGAAAGAGGGGAGGGGAGGGAAAGTGATAACAAAGTAGAGATAAAGAAAGAAAGGAGCCCAGACATACAATCACAGTCGGTCACTGTCGCCGCATACTGTCACCGCACAGCACATTAGCATTTGCAGCGCTATGAACATCTGTTCATGCTACAGCCGCTTGTCCAATTCTGTTGCCCTTAAAAACTGCAACAGTGGCCTCGTGCCAAGCTTGCTTAGCGCCCGCCGTGGTGGCTTACCGGTTATGGCGTCGCGCTGCTAAACACGAGGTCGCAGGATCAAATCATGGCCGCGGCGGCCGCATCTAGACGGGGCGAAATGCAAAAACGCCCGCATCCCATGCTTTGGGGGGCACGTTAAAAATCCCTTGGTGGTCAGACATAACCCGGAGTTCCCTATTGCGGCGTGCCTCATAATAAAATCGTGGTTTTGACAAGTAAAGTCCTATAATTTGAGAATTCCTTAGCGATTTATCGTCGTTCCAGAGCTACATCATGGATTGTGATTGGCACCGCAGCGGACGACGCCGAATCGAGTGCGACGGCGCGAAGTTCCCTCACCTTGCAACCCAAATCGATAGGGACACGAGCGTTCTTCGCGCTTTGCATTCACCCAAGCGCGGGCAGTGCTCCCCGAATCGAACGTGCTCAGTGCGATCAGAAGGAAGCGGCCCACCCACCCGCTGCGCGTGCCACGTCCAACAATACCCCCCCCCCCCCCCCCCCTCGTTCGCAAGAGTCAAGCAATCCGGTGTGTTTATCTCTGTCAGCACATCGTAGGTCGGGGGAAGCCGCCGTTTGGTAGCACGTTCTCTCGGAGAAAGCGAATCCGCCCAAGTCCAGTTCCCGCGATCGAGACCCGACTCGTAGGTGGGCCGGCGGAACTATCACTTTTCCGCCGTGTATATACGTACGTACCTCTCCCACGGTGAGCCCCAACGGTTACGCATGCCTTGCATGAACTTGCGGTGCCACGGTCTGAGCCTGAGGAGGAGGCACCTATATATTATCACCTTCCACGAGGAAGTAATTTGTATGGCGCCGTGGAGTTGTAGGTCGGGCATTTTCTGCTCTAGTTGTTCGTTTTCTCATCACCACGTGGGACTGAGGAGCCTCGTTCTGTATTTTTTGTGTTTTCTTTAATGTTTTTTTTTTTCTCAAATGCACTCAAGGACGAAATGTGCGCTGTGGGAAGCGGCGCTGATTGAAATGCACGGACAATTCATGATATCGAAGGTCTACGATATGGTTACCTGCGAACAATAGGAGTGGTTAGTGTTCTCTACATTATAGGGACGTGTATTGCACCCTTCCTGAGCCGTTGTCGCGTCGATCCCAATACCGAGGAATGTTTCGGTCGAGGAAAATAATATCTATTCACCCAGGTTCTGAAGGTGCGGGTCGTCAGCGATCAAGCTATAATGGGTTGCGATAAGAATTGAATAGGCGATGCATAGCAATACACGAGGCCATTTGAGTACTAATGCAGCAAGATGTTTGCATGCACACGTTTCAAGAGAGTGTTTGTAGCCCCCCATACCGGATTTCATTTGCCAAAAAAAAAAAAAAAAAAAAAAAGCGAGAGGTGGTATTCCCACAGCCTTCGTTGCAGCTAATGAATGATATGTCTACATTGGACACACTCGAGTTTTGGATCCCTGCGTTTTACGGATAGTACCGGTGATGTAGACATCTACAGCGAATGCTTTTGTCAAGTTCTAGGAATACATATAGATGTTGCTGTCTAATGTACAACACAAGAACTAAGAAAACGAAGTGCCGCAACAGAGTTCGACGTTTCTAAAAAGAAACGTATCGTTGTTTTCTTGCAATGCATTTGCATTGCACTACATCTGTTGCGAGGTGTTGTAGGCTGACTTCCCGTTAATTATAAGGACTTATGGCTGTGGTGTGAACAGTTTTAAAGAAATGACGAAATTTAGGTTGCAGATGCATATCCTAACCATGCCAGTCAGTTCACGCAGGTGATGATAGAATTAGACGTAGCTTCTTGTAATTGTTAATAAGTGGTAGATTAGTGATAGCTACAGGGTGTTAGTAATGTTACCAGTAAGCAGAGCTCACTTAGCGAGCTTCATAAACTGAGGCGTAACGAACGGCACATTCCAGTGCGTAATTTTTCCCACCAAACAACGACCTCAAAAACAATAAAATAACGCTCAGCTAGTAAACTTCGCCTAATAATTGGCGAAGTTAGTGATAGTTAGCAATAGTAATAGGCGTAAATTTTGAGCATAAGGCGGTGCCACCACATCGTCAATATTGAATTAAAAAAAACAGACTACACCGTAGTCATAACAATCAGTCCGTTTACTTGGTTTCCGAAAGAATTGCAAAAGTCAAACAACAATTAACCCACATCTTTAAGTCATTATCACGCAATGGTCAAACTGAAAGCGCAAAGACGATGAGGCCTTTAGGTTACTGTGCTGCAAGCGAAACACAGTGGCGGTGCCGGCTAAAACGTCAACGCGATGTCAGACTTGCATGGAAAACTTCGCGCCGCCGCGTTCATATTTCGGCTTCAGCTTTCAGGTAATTCTTATGTGCAAAGAGAGAGAGAGAGAAGATCGGAAAAACCGGGAGGTTAACCAGACGTCCGTCTGGTTTGCTTCCCTTCGCTGGAGGTAAGGGGTGTGGGGACGAAAAGAGAGAGAGGAGAGATCTACACAGTGGAATATACGTATGCCGTTACATGGGCGCATTCAGCGCTGTGGGTTGGGCGGAAGAAAAATCAGTAATCTAAATGAAGTATTCATTTCCTTCGTAATTGATAACTATTCTTACTTGAAAAAAATACGATGAACATCCCACGCAATTTTGTAATCTATAAATGGCACGAAACTCGTTTGAGTTAGCAAGGTAGCAGCGGTAGCAGATGACCTGCGCACTTTTACGGTCACCTGCATAGCTATCGGCTCTCCGTCTGCCGTTGGCGAAGGTGATGCATGATGGTTGACCACTGAAGAATCGCCGAGAGAGGCCCCCATATAGGTACAGCGAAGCACAGCACGTATCCAAATGCATTCTAAGTATTCTGTACTTCTTGGGTCACAGTGACACATATCCATTCTGAGGTATTGGCCAGGAATTGACATTTACCCAGTGGCCCCAGGATGTGGTAGCATAAATTAAACAAAAGTGAAAAGATCGAACATGTCGTTAATTATCACTAAACAGTACTGTTAAGAGATTTGTGAGCTTTAGAGATACCTATGAGCCGACATTATATGTACTACAGCTCTTATGTAAGGGTTGTTTATTACGCAGTAAGGTTGTGAGCTCACTGGCGCTACTTCGCGGCGAACGTTCAGTGCGGTATAAATAGTATATTCACTGAGAAACAAGCGTTTTTATGTACTTCAAGCACAAGAGGGCCACGGCTTAGGCCAAGTAAGCTTCGCTGTAAGACACCTGTAGGAATCGGAAAGAGTGATTCAAAAATCTTGAGGAACTAGGCGGTGCTGTTCAGTCTCCACTTGCTTCGGTTCCCAACAGTCGCGCAGCGAACTGGTTGTTTGACCTCCGGTTAACCTTCCCGCCTTTCACATCTCCATGCTCTCTCTCTCTTTCTGTCCAGCTGAGCGCCATCGCAACCAGCTGAAAGACTTTAGGAGATTCGGTACGCACCTTCAAAGTAAGGAGTAAACTTATAATGAGCAAACGCCCAACTCGCCACTTCTGGTTAGTGGCCCGTAAAATTTACCAGTCGCTCTTCGCAGTTTTTTTTTTCAAGTTGCTGAAGTCAGATGTAGTGTAATCGAGGTGTATAAATGGAATCGGACGAATAAATGATGTTATACGGGCACTACGTGTGTTATTACTACTGGTGACAACCTTCGTAATATCGAAATTAAAACAAACATAAAAATTTGGAAGTCTTTTCTTTAATAGGAAACTGAGAACGGGAGAACCAGAGGTATTTCTTCTCAGTAAATGATTTATACCGAAACAGTGCAAAGAAGGAAAGAAATGCACAGTTATTTACAAGTAGACCATTAAAAGCCCATAATTGCCAGTTTCGGCAACCTCCTTTGACTGTGAAGTTATTAACAACACAAAAACGAAATGCGTCACGCCTTCCTTGCGGAGCAAGTTCACATACGCTAATTACAAAAAGGTGATAGTCAATGATTCATTCTTTCCGCAAGCACTCTCAAATAACTGGCTTTATATTAAAATTGATAATCACTTTCGCTGACAAAAAGAATAACGAGATGTGAGTTTTGAATTAGCATTTGGAGAGAGAGAGGACAGAAAAGGCAGTGTGGTCAACCAGATGAGCACCCGGTTTGCAAGCCCTACATTGGTGGGGGGCGGGGGGGTAAGGGGAGTAGAAAGGGGAAAAGAGTGAGAGAGTGAGCACTGAGTGCGTGTGGGAGGAGGCACAGGGACACTACAAGCGGTCTATTAAGCCGGTGCACTTCAAGTAATATACTAGTGCACGAATCGCTTTTCGTGCCAGTGACGAGTGTGGTCAAGGTCCGAGTATCTTTGAATCGGAGAACGGTCTTGAGTACAATCGGTTCAAAGTTGTCGTTAGAAAGAGGCGTTGTACGTCGTAGCGAGGACAGGTGCACAATAGGTGCTCAATGGTTTCCTCGCACCTACGGGAGTCGCACATCGGGATCTCGGTCATTCCGATACGATAAGAGTAACCGTTCGTGAACGCCACTCCCAGCCACAAGCGGCACAGCAAGGTTGTTTTGCCGCGGGAAATGCTAGATGGCAGTTGTAGCCGTAGCATGTGGTCCAGTTTATGCAATCGGCAACTGAAGGCACTTGAACGCCACAAATCTTACGACTTCTTGCGTGCAAGCAGGCGAAGTTCCCTGGATGTTACGTACCGACGCAAGCAGGCGAACACCTTGGCAACAAAATATAGCAATTTCAAGTATTTGCTTTCTTTCATAGTCGACTTACCTGCTGTGCAGTTGTGCCGGTAGAGACTCATCAAACTAATCTAAGAACTGTGAAACGGCTACAGAATTGTGCTGTAGAGATTATTATCTAGTGAATTATAATGACCCAAGTATGCCACAATTTTATATATTTCGCCCTTCGATCGCCTGAGATGTGTTCAATGTTGTCAGGTACAATTGTTTCACGAATAATCCCGCTGTACTACAGAACAATAATATGGTGATTCCCATAGTCTCCACACTAATTAATGTGACTCGAGCAGGAAGTTGTTCTGTGATTCAAAACCGGCATTACAGTGCACGCAGT
Source organism: Dermacentor variabilis (assembly GCF_050947875.1). Lineage (NCBI taxonomy): Eukaryota > Metazoa > Arthropoda > Arachnida > Ixodida > Ixodidae > Dermacentor > Dermacentor variabilis. The sequence goes on from NC_134572.1 coordinate 150,332,268, forward strand.
CAGTTCTCCGACGCGGATGTCATGACCAATTGACATGCGAAATCGTGAAGCTTTACCATCACGTCCAACAAAAAAGTAACGAGGTTGTTTTTCAATGGATACCTGGCCATTGTGGAATCAGTTGCAATGATTCCGCCGATAACGCTTCTCCCACAGCACATCAAGAAGAGCACAGCGTTCCAATTGCGCTTTCGAGGACAGACACCGCAAGGCAGCTTCGACACCTGGCACGCAGTCTCTCACTGACCGAGTGGAACTCTCCAAACTTACGACTTACACGACTTTATCAATTAAACCCCTCACTGCAACTCCGACCTCCACTCGGACTTTCTCGACGTGAAGCTATGCTTCTCTGTCGCCTTTGGTTAGGAGTTGCCTTCACAAAGGCATACTCTACGTTAATTGGAGTGACTGACAGTGCAGCATGCGAGGTCTGCGGCACCGAAGAAAATATCGACCACCTGCGGCGCCACTGTCCACGATAAGCCCCAGAAAGACAAGAAATTGCCAAAGCTCTACAAAAACTGCACAATCGGCCGCTTTCTGTGCAGGTGCTACTGGAACACGACCCCCATCGCACGTCGGCCCATAAAGCGGTGAAGGCGCTTTTGTGCTTTTTGAGGACGACGGGCTTGTGCGACCATCTGTGACTATTAATGTAATTTCTATAAGACCACACGCGTCAGCGAACTCACCGCAATTTCCTTCTTTCCTTTCCTCCTCTCTTTCTCTGTCATCTTTGTTTTCCGCTTTCCCATTCCCCCGGTGTAGGGTAGCCAACCGGATGTTATTCTGGTTAACCTCCCTGCCTTCTGCTTTTCTCCCCAATGGCTCTATGCTTGGTTCGTTTTTATTTATTACTCGTATAAACAACTCGCCACAGTGTGATTCTTCTAGCCTTCCCTTATTCGCTGATGATTGCGCAATATTCCGCAAAATAACTACCGACAATGGCGTAATCATGCTTCAATCTGGTCTTAACGCTGTTTCCTCTTGGTGTGAAACATGACTAATTGAATTTAAAGGCAGTACATTTATGCGTGTAGCTACAGAAGCTAACAGACTTATTCCTCTATACAGTCTTACCTTCGTCTCGTTAGAAAATGGGTCCTGACATAAGTATCTCGGTGGTCACATCGCAACCAAGCTTTCTTGAAATACTCACGTTCAATTTGCCATTAACAACGCTATCCGCATGCTGGGGTACAAATGACGTAACTTTGGCAGATCACCTGCTAAGCTCAAGCTTAATCCATACAAAACCCGCGTCCGGAGTGAACTTCAGTACGCTGAATTTAACAGACATTGAACCCATTCACTCGAAATCGCTCGGGACAATTCTGTTCGATTCATACTCTCTACATACCATCGTACGTCTAGTCTGACAGAAATGAAATTAAGCCTTAACCTAACAAACCTAGCAACTCACCGTAAAATATCTCTTTTGAGGCTTTTTTTTTCGTAGGTTGTCTCATCACTAGGATCTACGCAAGCTGTTCCTCTCAGCACAAGGCATAGCACAATTAAAGACTTGATCGCATTCGTAAAATTGGTGTTCCACATTGGAGGATGATTTCACTTGTAAATTCATATCTGCCAAATACATACAAAGAGTGGAATGACTGCCGCAAAACAAGTGGCTATCGATAATCATGACGCATTCCCCAAAGTATAAGCGAACGTCGTATAATAAGGAAAAACATATTTTTGTAACGTGTACGAGTCTGTGTGTGTGGGTGCGCGTGTGTTTTACATAGCCGAACGTAGTACAGTTATTAGGCTTGCGATGTTTTTTGCTTAGTTTTTCATTATCGATGTGATTATTTCGAGAATAATTCACATTGATGTGCAGAGAAATTTTGTTTGACATGTATAACACATCTTGCTTTCGATACTGTGTAACCATTTTGTGTAAACATTCCTGTTTGGATTGTCTTTAAACCTTGAGGGTGTTTTAAAGGAATAAATTTGTGTCTAAATAAATAAAACAAATAAAAAACAAACAAATAAAATGTGCTTCCCTAACATTGATGTCACTGACGATCTTGCGTAAGACAACCACGTATATTGTGGTCCGCTGTCAAAGAGAACTCGCACTTAGTATTCTGCCATCGTTTGCGACTGAGATATGGCATAACAGCCCACAGGCTAATTTTTAGGCTTAAATGTGCGTCCAATTGATTTCATCAGCAACTGCTGTCCGAGAACGCCCAAAAAGAACGTTGCAGTTATGTTGGCATCAGACGTATTGATCTTCAGTGTAACTTTTTCAGTGTACTGTGCGGTCTCTAGGGTATTTAATACTTTTCAAGGAAATGGTGACACACGCAGGGACACGGCGCACTAGAAATATTGCGCTTGCGATTAACTGATACAGCTATAGGTTCTATTACAGAGCTAGATAAGGGGTATCAGAACGTTTATGAACGATAGAAATTGTTGCTTACTCACGAAATAAATAAAGAAATGAAGCATACAGACGTATGATAACTCTAGTTAGTCCTGCAGAATTGCGCAAGGTGGAGGAAGGTTCATGAAAGGACAAACTGACATCCCCCCGTATGTAGCACAAAGCTACTAAGGAAACCCAAACGGGTTTCGCAGAAACACGGACCAAGACCAATTCTTCTTCCACTACGAAGCTTTGTTTCTGAGAAAAGCGTGGGGGTTTCCTTTGTAGCTTCGGGCTACATACGGGTGGATGTCAGTTTGTCCTCACATGAAACTTGTTATAACCCATATATTATACATATAGCGGGTTACAAATAACAGTTTCAAAGAAGTGAACTCTTCACTTCTCAAATTCTTTTAAACTACGCGGCTTATATATATATATATATATATATATATATATATATATATATATATATATATAGAGAGAGAGAGAGAGAGAGAGAGAGAGAGAGAAAGTGCCTTATTATGATTTCGTAAGCTATATTACACCACAGTACTATCAGCCGCTGCGAAGCTGATGCTTTATTTAGTGTGTGCCTCCCGTGCGGAGATGTCCGACGATCTACAGAGAGCTCAAATGATGTTTCCTTTGTGACGGGCTCTACATTTATGCTCTGAATAGGCCACAATAGGTGCATCGACATATTATGCCTGAATTGAACTAATAAATTACTCCTTTTATAGACGATATTCACGAAGAAACCGAATGGCTCGCATAATCCCATAAGAAGAATAGCGTTGTATTTTTCCTTTGGCAACCATTCCTATGTTTTATTTTGTGTGGTTTACAGTACAGAGGCTGGTAAGCGTGATACTTGGGCTACGCCATTCCCGCAAGTCCTGAAAGAAAGAGAAGAAAGAAAAGTCTCCTACAGCGGTTACCTCAACTGTAGCTCCTCTACAACTCCGTCCAGCCGCGGCAGTTCTTTCCAGCACACAAATGACACGACACGTCGGCGCACAGACGCTGCTCATATCTCTTCGAAAATTGGGACTCCCGGTCTCGCCGCAGATCGTCAAGGGCGCCCTTAATGGTAGTGCGGACTAGTAAAGCGACCACCATTCGCGCCACGCCGGACGCTTCTCCCTGCTGCCAGCCACATGGCTGATTACGGTCGCCGTCCAAGCATTACCGAATATTTCATCGCGTGGTCGGGACGGTGACGCCGTGATGGCCCTCTTGACGGAGCGTGAACATCGCATTACGCGTCTGTTCGCCCATAGAAATGCAAACAGTCCGGCCTCACCGCAAGCCTTATGAGCTTGAACTTGTTCTCGCGCAGCCGAGTCTATTTTTTCTCTCCGCTTCTTGTTTTTTTTTTTTTCGGCTCCAACAAGGCAAACGATGAGGAGGACCAAGCTTGTTTCACGCCTCCTGGTAGCGCAATCCTGGCCTACGTAAAACGGTGTCATGACCTGTGATAAGACTAGGACGCGGATGGACTATGCGCTTTCATCGTCAAACGATCGTCGCCATTTTATCACCACAGTCGTCATCATATCATCGTCATTCGTCTTCGTAATTACTACTATCATTATCTCCAGCGTAAGTACATAGATGAGTCAATTTTGAGTCCACCTGCATGTGCGTCGACGGCCTCTACCAGGGCTCTCGAATTGCCCTCGTGTTATGTCAGCAGACTCCCTTGTGCTTTCCACTTTTGTTATCTCACCCCACCACCTTGTGCTCTGGCACGCTCGACAGCGTTCACCCTCCCCATAAGCGACCATTATGTTTAATCTTACAGACCATGCGTTATCTGGTATGCACATTCAACGACCTGCACGGCTCCACTATTTTCTCCTTTACCAGAACTGGAATGCCGGCTAAGCTTCTGACAGAATACTACCATGGTGCTGTCCTTGGAGGTTATACCTGTCGTTTGTCGTTCCATCGCTCGTGGCGCAGTCCTGAGCTACTCATATTCCAGAAGGTTTCGGGCGAGTTTCTATCTGTAATCTATGAACAAACTGAGAGACAAACTAGGTTTGCGCTCAAAAGCTGCCGTTCATCGAATGCAGATGAAGAGCACATGCGACGACAGATAAGGCGCCATTCATCGGCTGAGTTTGGCAGTTTTCAATTCAACAATTTCGTTCGAACTTTCTCTCAGAATCCTCCAAAGGCCGACTGGCGTTGGTTAGAGATGACTGACTTCTGCAATATCAAAGTGACAGGGTTGGAATCACACAAACAGAGAGAGAGAGAGAGAGAGAGAGAGAGAAAGGTAGGAAGGTTAATCAAGAACTTGCCCGGTTGGCTACTCTACACTTGTGGAGGGGGAAGGGCGAAGAACGTAGAATCAGAGAGTTTGTCTTTAGCCACTAGCCTTTGCACGGTACAATCTGTCGCAGTTCTTATGAATGTTTAAGAATAAATGGTAATAAAAAAGTTATTGCTACGGCACGATTTGCGATTGTACCATGCACGCTGCCTTTATGGTCCATCTGTCACCCGAAAAGTAATGCCACTCTAATTGAATGCTGCATTTCTTTTTAGCTCAGTGTACACGGCGCTTCACTTTCACGGTTGGCCTATAATAACGCAAGTAACCGCGCATTCGTACAATTTCTCGTAATTTTCGGTTCTCGTAGGCTTCACTTTTATTGTGCCGCGCGCAAGAGCACATCTGTAGCAATAATTTCCTTGGGATATTGTTCGAGCCACAGCGGGACACCAGGAGCGCAGCGCAACGAGATAAATTATTCTGCAATTTCACAAAGTTTGTAGCATACTCTCTCCAGGTTTACAGCGTACTGACTATACAGCACACAGCGCTCACATAGCAACTACATTTCGCCGTTTCATTCATATGAAACCCACAGATAAGCCGAGCGGGAATGGGCCGTGGAATTCCTGGCTCGCATTAGGACCACCGGTATGGGTGGTAGGATGTGGAGGTGAATAATTTGCTACGATGCTTCGCGAGTGACCAGACATGCGAGGCACTTGGGAACGTCAGTCTGCCCCGTGAAATGAAAAGCTGATTGCTAGATTTTTTAGCAGTACAGCGCTTCGCTGCGGTGGAGAAAAAAGTTTAAAATTGGAATTGTGGTACTGGGCGTCCGAAAACTACACAGTGGGCTATAAGAGACGCCACAGTGGGGGGCTCCGGATTAATTGTGACGAGCTGTAGGCACATGATGGGCCGCTAAGCACGAGGTCGCGGGATCGAACCTCGGGGACGGCAGCCGCATTTCGATGGGGGTGAAATGCGAAAACACCCGTGGTACCTAGATTTAGGTGCACGTTAAGGAAGCCCAGGTGATCCAAATCTCCGGAGTCCCAAACAACGGCGTGTCTCATAATCATATCGTGGTTTTGGCGCGTAGAACCAAGTAATTTAATAAATTCTTAAAGCTCTCTAAGGCGCGCCAAACGCTTTCCTTGCGTTTGAGAATTGTGTACGCTGACACGCGCGCCATTCGAGACAGCGACAACTTTTCGATAGAGTCTTTCATTCTTAGTTATGCTGCGTATTCTTCTGTTTTACTTAGGTATCACCTAGTGCAAGAATTTGTGCTTCCTTTTTAATCCTACGTTACTGACCAAAGGAAAAGGGGTAGCATTCGCAAGCAAACGGCGACAACAACGACTCTGTTTATTCTTATTTCAAAAAGTGAAAAAGAAACGAGAGATGGATAACTGCACACGGGTGTTTTTGCATTCAGCCCCGATCCCAGTGCATCTAGCGCGGCCGGGTAAGGCAGCGGAGAAGAAAAATATCGTCCGAAGGCGTTAATCACATTTAAGCCGTGGAAATATCGGCTGCTATGATCGTGTACGAAAGTTACGACAGTAGAGGTCGGGATTACTTAAAAAATAATATTCCCCAGAAAACTGATATGACACAATCAACCACTCTTGGGGCCATCGAAGCGCCCGTATGTCAGATGCAATAAAGCGATTTCACCACAAATATGGCAGTATAGTGCCTTAACAGTCACACAAGGTATTCGCTCCGGTATTTCGCGCAATAACTTGTTAGTACTAATAGTTCATATAATATGCAGTGAAGAAGAGCAAGATTAAGCACTTAATGCGAAGACACCCGTGTACTTAGATTTAAGTGCACGTTAAAGAACCCCAGGTGGTCAAAATTTTCCGAAGTCCTCCACTACGGAGTGCCTCAAAATCAGAAAGTGATTTTGGCGCGTAAAAGCCCATAATTAATTATTAAGATTAAGCACTTAGAGTGAAGATGTGCGTCACGTGAACATCTGTGTAACGAGTAATAAATAGGCGACAAACCAGGAAGAGGCAACAAATAAAATATGCACAGCAGAAAGGAAAGTGCTTTTTTTTTCACTTTCTGATAGAGTTGTTCCGTTTCAAAAGTTCTCACGAGGTGGAAGCGCAAAAATTAAGGTTAAAATATTTGTTTTATCTTTTCGCGTTGATCACTTACGCATTTTTAGCTCGTGAATTACTTGTCGTTGGGAATTAGGTTGGAATCAACGCATTCGCGAGCTATCTTATTTCAGAAACTCAGCGCCAAGTACCGAAGCCTAAGGTCCCCTACCATTACGGCGAAGGCAACTCGCGAAGCGGTAGCGCGACTGGTCTTCGCATTGCGTCTACTAACCATCCCGTAACAATACTCAGTTCACAGACATATCACGCAACGCGACGCGGTCGGTAGGCATCAAGGTCGAAGCTTGAGTTGAAATAGCAAAACCGAGCGGGAATGCAAGCGAGCGTTTCCAATGCACACGAAGGTAAATCCCAGTGAAATGCAGAGCAACGAAATGCCTAACCGTTCTGGGTCGTAAGTTTCGCAGATGCAAAGATTTAATCACGACCGTCCGTCTTCGCCCAGCCAAGGCATTGTACACAGCAGCTGCACGGGGAGATCAATCGGCGTAGCCAAGTCGCAGATTACAGACGCGTGCAAGTAGCTCACAACCCCCCATCTGCGTGCGCTGGTGGGATGACAAGTGACTACAGCCTCTAATAAATGCAAATACAGGGGCGGCTCCCTAGAGCTGCTCATTGACCACTTATTTCGGGCACCTCACTTAAATCACGGGCAGTTATGGTCTTAAAGAAGACGCATCGCTGCGCCTTCATAAGCATCCTCGGAAAGAGTCGCCGGTTCGAGAAAGCGGCGGTCGGCACAATTAGACAGTGACATTTGGTACATCCATGATTAAAAATGCTCGAGTGGATTATTACTCAGATTGAAGAAGTGTCCAAAGGGTTTTTTTCAGGTGACCTTGCGCTCACCGTAGTCTCTTTCGCAGTCATTTAGCGTGTTCGCTGTTCAACGATGCTGACCATTCCTCGTTAAATATTTTCGAGTCGCACCAAAGGCTTGTTGGTATAGCGAAGGCCTGTTGGTATCTAAGGGCCCCTTTCTCTTGCCCGATAAGCTGTAAAATTAATTCCCCCCAAATTAGCTAACTTACTGTAAAGACGGCGTTCCGAAAACCACCGACGGGACACACGTCCGCGCCGAGTACCATTTCGCAGGCGACGACCGTTGTCCACCTCCACGCTTCGGTCAACCACAATAAACTCGCACCAGATCCCACGGTCGGGCCAACTCCCACCACTGCCCGCCCGCGACTCACCGGCAAGAGAGCGGTAATCCGTTCGTGGGGCGTCACACCGCAGAAGGCGAGTTTCTTCATCCGAACGACACCGGGGGTGTTGACAGTCGCCTAGCCGGCCGGCGTGGTCGCGGGCCACCCGAATCTCGGCAGCTGCATTACCATCGAGTACGAGGCTAGCGGCGTCGGGTGGGCGGAGTCCAGCGGTCGTCGCGCGTGCTCGCGCGCGGCCACTACACTGCCTGGACCGCTGCTGCGGCTTGCTGGACTGCGGCGACCGGCGCGTGTTGTTGCGTGCGCGGCGTCGTTGCTTCCATTCCTGGATGCTGGCGTTCGCCGCCGAGAAGGGGCAGCCGACTCCTTCTTGGCCCGCGGGCGGCTGCAACGGCGGCCGCCGCCTCTCGCCCTCTCCCTCGCTCTCTGACCGCCTTACCTGGAACGCTGACCTCGATTTGGCGGCAGCCACCGCTATATACTCTGGCTGCTCAAGCCTGCAGCAGAGATGCTCCTCACCCCTCCTCTCCTCTACCACCCCCTCCTCTTTCCAACATCGCCGCACCGTCTCCCGAATCGGCTTTCCTTCACGAAGCGTCTTCTTCTGCTTCTTCTCCTTCTTCCCGGGGCCAATACGCGCCGTTTGTGTACGCGCTGGGCGCGCGTCGGGACATCTGCCCGAATTGGCGCGCCCCCGCTGCACCAGCCGGGCGAACGTGCCTGCCCGTTTGCCGGGACGGGCCGCGAGTGAGCGCGCGCGGAGCCGTCCCGCCGCGCGATCCGTTCGGCCAGTTTTCCATTCGGCCGCGATCTGGGCCAGGGACGGTTTCGCGATAGAAAGGAAACGGCGACCTTCACCTTGGCTGCCGTCGTCGCCTTCCCCTTGCGTGCGTGCGCGCGTGTGTGTGTGTGTGGTGGCCGCACCGCGGCCGGCTGCTCTTCGGTCGGTCGCTCGTTTGTCGCCACTTGAACGAAACGTCTCGTCTTTGGGCGCCCGCTACCCTGTCCCGATATGCCGTCGCCGCGCCGTACTACGTCTCCATTATTGACCATCTAGGCGGGGAACTCTCCCCCGCTTCGGAGTAGCGTACTTTCTTCCGGGTGCTCACTCTTTTTTTTTCTTTTTTTGACGTGGGGCCTCGCGGTGTTTGCAGTTGCAGGTGTTTAGCCTCGCAGCCTCACACGTTGATCTCTCGTCGTTGAGTGGAAGGTAATAAAGCGGCTACAAAAGAAGCACGGTGGAACCTTACTTGAAGGCGCGCGGCTGTCTTTGCGGCAGGCAAACGAACAGCGTATGTCACAACCTTTTACTTCCGCATGCTAATCACGTCAGCAACGCCCCTACTGTCAACGAAGCGTGCCAAGCGCGTGCGCGGCTGCTGCATGTGGTTAGGTTATTTCACAGTTGTGTATTTTTTTTATAACTGAAGCATGTTGTGAATTAATTTTATCCGTTAATTAATATTTCATGTGCACGTGTCCTACTGCACGCGTTCCCACGCTGCACATACCGAGCCACCGCAGTTGCATCCCCTCGGTTTCCTTGAAGTCTGTGAAAACAGGGGAGATCTGCATATCTCACATGAGATGAGTACAAGAAAACAGAAATTTCCAACATTGATACTGTTTATTTTCACATAACCCCTGTTGTGACCTATCGGTTTCAGGGCAAAGTAGCAGATTAGAACGCACTATAGCTGAGGTCGACCTCTCTGTCTTTCCTGTCAATAAATTCTATCTATCAACAAATAAAACAGTGGTACTCCAACTAATCCACCACAAGAGAGAAAATAGCCGTAGTGCCCTATGTGTGGCCTTCAGACTGCGCCACATTTAAAGCGTATTTTGTGGGAGGGCCGATCCTCGCCGCCCAGAGGCAACAGGGACTGTCTCTTCGTGGTGCAGAAAAGTAGGTCTACAAAGAATGGTGCACATCTAATAGCAAGTCCGTCTACACGATGCGAAGAGCAACCGCCTTTACCACTTAATTTATTGCCTAAGTGCTGAGGACGTGTAAGCATTCTTCTATAAATGACGTTTTTAATACAGACGTTTCATCATTCACTGACCTTTTCAGTGCACCAAGAAGATCAGTAAAAGGATACCTTTCGCCTATAGAGGGCTGCTCTTCAATGCCAAAAGCTATTATTTGCCATTGTACGCCGTGTCTTCAACGGGTTGTTAGCACACAGTGGACTGCCCCTGTCGTCATATAATTTGCAGCCGACCACCGAAGATTTCGGTGCGCTGGCCATTTCAAAATGCTGTATGGAAATCTGCAGTCCTTGGTTCCCGCTATTTGTATTCGGTAAAGCTTGTCTTTCTTGAGGGCGAGGAATAAAGCTCAATTGCTGTACGTTAGTAATTGATCAAGCCACTGAGTTCAGGGTCTCGCTGCGCATGGCTTCTGGTATCATTGCAGATAAGCGACCAGATACCGTTGATCCTCAGGAAATGTGGCCTGAGGCAGCCGTTCGGCAGATGAACGTTTAGGCTTGGAGAGTACAGTGACGGCAGACGAGGCCCGCATTCCCATAAAATTTCTGCTGTGATGAATGCCAGTATACTTGGGAGCCGACAGAGTCTTCTAAGCATGTAGAATGTGCGTGGATGTTGCGCTCTACACTTGAGTCTAACTTCACCTTTGAAATCCAAGTTGCAGGTGAACGTGATAAATTATTTCAAGGTTTTCGCAGTTTTCACCTTGCGCAAACTTTTGTCGAGAGGTTCACTCTTCATTTCTTCTCTCTTGTTTTCTTTTCTTTTCTTAATTCTCAGTCTATCTAGAATTACTTTAACATTCAACGCGCCTGATATACCGTTGATACAGCATGATTGTACATGCGGTCTATTTCATTTGTGCTCCTTTTCCTTTCTATCCCCTTATTCACCCCCTCCCCTACCCGCCGCCTCCTTTGTCGGATACCCAACCATAACTACTTAAGGTTTACCTCCCTGCCTTTCTATGCATCATTTCAATCTTGATTGAACGTACGCTCAATCGAAAGGCACTTTTTCGGAAGTAACGCCTAAATTGCCGAGTATACTAACACCGCGTACGCGAAAGCTTGTCAAATTTAGCCCGCAAATCCCACTCCTGTCGTGGCAAGTGTGCCTACCTCTTCCTGCGCGCCGTTTTCATGGATGCACCGGGACGATCTACGAGGCGCCTTTCTGCGCATAGCTACTCGAGACTTCCCGGTTATTACGGCGTCTTATGTAAATTTAGAATAAGCGGCTTACGGAGGCGGCGCGTTGGGTTGGCCAAGCATCTCCAGGCTCTTTTGTTCTTGTACATCTCTTTTTTTTTTTTCATTACGCCCATCCACGGTGTGTAGCGCACGAGGAAAACACCCGTTGACTGCAGCGACCTGAACGGTCCACGGAACAAATAGGGCGCAGCGGGCGAAATCGAAACTGCCGGTGAAAGCGGCTTCGCAAAAAACGTCACGCCTGAAAGGAGTCGGCGCCCAACTATGGCCCAGAGCCCCGAGCTGGCCCGTAGTTCCTCAAGCTCTCGCGCCTCGCCAGCCGCGTACCTGTGAGAACCACAATAGCCGGCGAGAGAACACCACTCGCTATTACGTGCGAGCACTGGCTTGTGCATTGTATACATTGCCTGTACTGCTTCGAGACGCCTGCGGTCGTAAGCGCTCGTAAACGCCATTCCTTCTTCATCAACTCCGGGAGTTCGTTGAGGCAGGGACACTCAAGCGATATCCGATCTACATTCCTTCCCTGGCAATCATTTTCTGCATTGCGATCAAGAGGCATTAGTTGTGCAAAGCCAGCGCTTAGACGCATAATGGGCGCTAGCGCTAAGGAAATGCCCTTTATCGTAATTTCGCTATTAGTTAGAACCTAAACACGCTCTTTACTGCATCCTTAATCCCCCTCCCTCGCCCTTTTCCCCTCCGAACTATGTTTCGAGTAAATGTCGCGCAGCTGTCAAACGTCACGCATCTCGACTGCTGACCGGTTGACTCTTCCGTCCACTTTAAACCCAGGCGCTGCTGGAACGTCTACGCTATATACCTGCGGGTTACACTGCGTGAATTTCTTCGCATTCCATTGGGATGTGCTGAGCGCTCTCTGGATTTTTGCTACATCATACACATACCTCTTGTGGTTCTAAATATTTGTTCCGGTATGTTCTTGTCCTGATGAAACCGGCTGCAGCCTCAAATAGCAAGGCCCTGCCCTTTGGATTATCGTACCAATTTTTTCCTTGTAGTTGCTTTCTTCTCATTCTTGTAAATCTATATCGTCCTTTTTGTATACGTTCTTTGCATCTAATTTAATTGTCTCTGTCTCGCTCACTTTTTTTCTTATGACTCCTGGGAGTCTATTTACAGTTTAAATTAACCTGTACTCGGTAGCCAACTTTCTTTACCTCCTCCTCCTCCATATGCTCCCTACGCAGTAGCGTCGTCTGGCTGGTGTATAACGCGCCTACACACTCTCGGTCGTTCGTTGGTAATAGACATATATTGAAACGCACCAGCGCGCACACAAACAGAAAATGGAAAAGGAGACAGGACAGCGAATCTGGACGTGGCTTGCGTTTCTTGCGGCAAAATGTATGTGGGACAATCGGGAAGGATTCGTCAACGATCGCCTCAGGGAACATCGTGGTTGGTTCAGGATCTTCACAGAAGTTTCGACTTGTTTCTTTTTTTCTGTTCTGCTTAGCGCGTGTGCTGGTGCGCTTCAGTAATCTGTCCATTATGAACATCAACCAGCCCGACTCGACACGATCACTTCGTTTGAAAACGTCGTCTTTCTTTCTACGAGATTCCTAAACAGGCGTTCCTTCGTTCCTTTCGCGAATTTCCCTCGTATCGGCTCACTCGGTTAGCGGAGACAGGTTTTTCAAAGTGCCCGCTTTCCTTGAGCAGGAACACGCCTCGTCCATCTGATGGCACCGTTTTCCAGCTTCAGTCAGATAGTTTTAGTCGCTTTTCAAGGTCTCACGTCTCTCACCGTGCGCGCTGCTGCGGCGGCTTGCACATGGAGTGACGTCATGACGGTGGTCGTGCGCCATTTAAATCTCTCTCTCTCTCTTGCGGTGAATGAATTTGTTGGCTCGTTACGCTGACTGCGTGGAGGCTGCGTTTGAATCACGAATATCTCGCTCAGACAACGTGAATGCGCGAGTGCAAATGGGAAAGTTTGGCACATCTCATTTGACCACGCAGTTTTGTGTTTTAAAGAGGACAAAGGAGAAATTAGTAGGTTCAGTACGAAACCGAGCGTGGTGTGGCAGGTTTCGATAGCTGTGCTGGAGCACTGAAGCAGGCTTTTTATAGCATCTACCTTCTTTAAGGCTATGCAGATGTCTTAAATACAACCTGTCGTAGAGACAGCAGTTATGTCAAAATGTAATAGTGGCTAATTAGCATAAATTCACTAATTGCTTTTTATTATTATTTTCATGACATATATTACATCTACGCTATGCGAGCAGGAGGATGGCGTTAGCATACCTTCTGACATTTGGTTCCCCTAACTATGCGGAACAAAGGTTGCTTTGGAAATGAACAGTTCAATTACTTCAAATTGGGTATCTACGTGCTAACTCTCCCCTCCCCCATTTCCCGTTAGCACTAAGAATCTCTTAGTGACGATGAAATATATTTTTTCCTTCGGAGTTGTACGTTTGTGTGCGCGCTTGCGTGCGCCTGTGCATGTATGCTTTGCGCGCACAATGTGTGTGTGTGCGTGCGTGCGTGCGTGCGTGCGTGCGTGCGTGCGTGCATGCGTGTGCGCGCGCGCGCGCGCGTGTGTGTGTGTGTGTGTGTATGTGTGTGTGTGTGTGTGTGTGCGTGCGTGCGTGCGTGCGTGCGTGCGTGCGTGCGTGCGTGCCACTCCGACTCATCCTTAACCCCGCCCTTGAAATCAGTGGTGACTGAAGGCGCAACATATTATAAACGCGCATACGATCGAAACCAACCGGTACTTTTGTAGAACTTTAAGTTCGCGCTGTGTTAAGCCCTTGAGGGTAAATCTGTCTTCAAGTAAGCTGATAGTCAGTTGAGGGGTGACTACAGCATCACATAAGAGCGATGAAGCTGCTTTTCTCCTAAATGTTTCAAAAACGAACTACGCAACTTGATGGCGTAATCTCTCCTACAAAAGAAAAACAAAAGGAAACACAGGGTAGAATGAGTCAAGAAACAGGAGTTTGCGATGTCCCTCTCAAGACGGTCCCGTGACTTATTCCAATTTGTTTTAATTAACTATTGACAAGACATTTTCTCTCTCTGCGTGCTAATTTGATTAGGCCGTCAGTGCCAGAAAGCTTAGGAGACGCGTGTGAAATCAACAAAATGCGCTAACTTTTGCTAAGCCTGGCCACGCGGCGTGCTTTGCAGTTCTGCAGGCTTCGGGCTCCAACTGCGTGGTTATTCAGATTTATAGCGGAACTCTGGGCCCCACAATCTTTGCAGCAGACGACGCGTTTACGCAACGTTGAAGTCGTTTTTTTTTTTTTTGTCGAATCTGTGCAACCTCATTTGAACGTACAATATATCGCGTAATTGTTTCGTTTCTTTTTCTTTTTCTCTTCAGCTTCGAGACATGGCGCCGCCACGTTAGGGGGCTGTCTGCTGAGGCCCGCGAGTCCCCCCTCATACCGGGAGCTCCGACAGGCACGTCCCGCTCCTGCTATAGAAGAGAGTGGAGCTTATCGTTGCGTTTGGGCCCGGTCCCCAGGAAGGTGATGAGGTCAGGCGTGTGTGGAATAGCCGAGTTGGCGATTTAGCTGACCATTTGCACAGGGTGGAAGGAGCTTTTATTACCGAGAAATCTCTCTCTCTCTCTCTCCATGTTACTGTCACCTTTTGTGTGTGTTTGTGTGATTGTGCATAGTGCGTGAGTTGAGTTTTTGGTGTGCCTGTCGTCTGCTTGGCGCCTGCCATCCTCAATGAGCCCTACGCGCCGAAGACGCCGGATTCCGTTGCATCCTCCCCACTGAAGGGAATCTCTTCCTCCTTCGGGCATGTTGGCGTCTTCGATAAAGT
Organism: Dermacentor variabilis; assembly: GCF_050947875.1. Lineage (NCBI taxonomy): Eukaryota > Metazoa > Arthropoda > Arachnida > Ixodida > Ixodidae > Dermacentor > Dermacentor variabilis. The sequence goes on from NC_134572.1 coordinate 150,347,291, forward strand.
GACACGGCGCTCGACCAGGTGCCATTTGTATCCGTGACCCCCCTGAGAAGTAACGGGAGCGCCCCATACACTTACATCCGCACAAAGAAAGAAGAAAATACGGCGCATGCGTATATTTCCTCCTGTTGCTTCTTCGCAAACTTGGTTCTCGGAGACATTGCTCGAACGAGGCCGTGGCGTTTCAATTTCTCATGCATGGAAAGCGGGTACATTCGCCCCGCGACTATACCGGGCGCTTGCATGGGACAATTGTTGCTTAATTTGAAGCGGCTCGAATACATTTAGGTACGTTTAGTGGCTTACGTAGTTAAGAGAGCATTCGCGTGACGTCACGGACGCCATCTTGTTGTCCCATTCGCAGCATCAACTATGTTGCTGGAAACAAACCTATCAAGATGAAAGGAAGGTTTACACCATGCTGGATGTAAAACAATATGGTGGCGCCATTGACATCAACGGAAAGACCCTCAGCATGGCAAGACCACCTGTATTATTATCCTGCTTTGTGTGTTATCATCTATACGTAGACCTTAAAAAGATGAGCGCATTCGTGTCCACTGCAAGAAAACAACTATGCGTAATATACTTTGGGCTATGTTGGCCGGGCGTTCGCAATTGGCACTGATTTAATTGAAACTGTATCAGCTTCCAATGTGCACCGAAGTTTTCAGTGATGTGAAGCGTCAGATTAGCATGCTGTTACTCAGCCTCTGGTTGTGCCTTTTGAACGTATGCCGGCGCAACAAATACATGGAGACAAAACACATTTGCGACATTTCTTTCAAAAACAACTTTCCTTCTGAAAAGGAAGAAACCTAACAGCGAAGCCATGCATGGCTTCGCTGTTAGATTTGCTTCTTTTCTTGCGGACTGCCTCAGCTAGCCATGCATGGCTTCACTGTTAGGTTTTCTTTTTTTTCCTGCGGATCATGGTCACCGAAGAGTGGTCCACAAAAAAGGACCGTAAGGTCGCGGTGATTCCATACAAACATCAAATCGCCCATGGACTTTAAAAAAAGTTGGTGAGGGGGCTGGTTGGCGTACCTGTATTTTTTTCTGCCCCACACAAGCTTTCTTCGTTATCAAAGAGAATCACGCCAGCCAAGGAACAAAAAGTCCAGTGTGAAGTCAAGCACCGTAACCGTTGCGTGGATTGTGTGCAGGGCAGGGGCGTAGCCAGGGGGGGGGGGGGGGGCTTATGGGGCTCCAGCGCCCCCCCCCCCCCGAAATTGTTTCGTGCTGTCCATGCACCGCCCACCCAAGCAATCCCCGGTGCCGGAAACCATTCTGAATTTTCTCTAGAATGTGTTTTTCACGCTCGAAAAGACGTTTCAGCACGAACCTTGTGAACTCAGGCTGGATTTAGAGGCAGCGCCCATGCACCGGGAGTCACATAACGCCAAGCAGCCCCATCCGAGCACAAAGTTTCAAGGACGTTGTGATGGCGAACGGGCTCGCCACGGCATCTTGCGGAGGCCTCGGAATCTACGCAGCGCATGAAAGTCAATTCCGAAATTAATGGGCATAAAGTTCTCACAAACTTTTGGTGGGAAAGGTGCATTGACATTTCCAAAGTTGCGCTTTAGATTTTCAATTGCGGAACTTTGTGGGTTTGATGTTACTATACATATTGGACGCCAAAGGTGCATTGACTTTTCGAAAGTCTTACATCTGACCCTACAACGAGACAAGCCAAATCAACACACTATCAGACAACTTGACAAAGACAGCAGCGAGATCGGATGAGACGAAGCGTTGTGTTGGTTCATTTCTGCCGTCATGACAAATAATAAATATCAAAATTTTTTTTTCACTTACGTCAAAGCATCCATGTCAAGACACTAAAGTCAGCCAAGGTAACTACGTTCTTATTTATTTTTTCTACTTCGACTTTTATTCGCGAGGACATATTGAGCTTCAATTTTTTTGCCCTCGCTACCTTACCCGCGGGCTGCCAGAGGTAGCCAGAGCGCATGCGTTTTTCTCGTGTTACCACAGTACACCTATACAAACTGGTGTTACCCCGACCACCGCGCGGCACACTCCGGTGCGCGTTCGCTTTTCTCTGACCGAGTGGATTTTCGCCTGGCAGAGTTTTGGGGACTTTCTGGCTAGCAGAAGAGAAAAAGAAACTATCGTCGCTCGCCGCCATCACTGTGGGGACTCGACGAATTGCACCGGGTTCGCTTGAGTGCAACCTCTCCGGAAAGCCTTGTCTCGCCAGTGTAGGATACCGAGCAGTATGCGTATGGTTCTCGGTGGACTAAGCGTCTCACGTTTCCTTCGATATTCTTTCGGTAGCTACATTAGGTGCCCAAAGTAGGCATTTGATTGTGGCCAACATACTTTGCGCTTTTATAATTTCAGTGCCCCGGCCCCACAAAAGAAAAAAAAAGGCATTGTTGTGGCGCAGCGAATTGCCGTATGGTGAAAGTTCGAATTTGATACTTCTTTTGCGGAGAGTAATGGGCCACAGGACGCTTCAGCTGCCGGATAGTCTTATTATATAGTATTGCGACAGCAATTTAATGGACACTCCAGGCGCATTCCGGCCGTCGCCGTCGCCCTCATGTTTCGTATAAAGTCCAAGGGCGACAACATCGGGACCACGCACCACATGCTGTATGTGCGAGTGAAAGCATAGGGAGGGGGATGGTGGGCTGAAATGGGTGAGACGACGATGGTGGCTCAGTCTTGTGTGCGCAAAAGAGAAAAGCGGGGAGCAAGCGCGCCGCCTTCCGTCGCACGCGATACATCGGGGGGAGTGGATGGAAGGGGGGTGGGATCTAGGATTCTGTGAATCTCTGATTGCGCAACATGTTTATTTGCCTTGTTTGACGCATTGTATACAGTGACTTTCTTTAGATACGTAGATTTATTGGAGACTTATACGTATATTTAAATATCTTGTTGCGGGGTTTTGTGCATACGTGCAGTGAACTTTGTTTTCAGTGACACTTTCTTGCCTTTTATCAAGCTGTATCTTCGCATTTGTATATTCCATTGTATATTCGCATTTCTAATGTACGAAGGCGAGTAAAATGAAAGTGAGCCAACCCGCCCCGCGCAATAATTGTTCGGTCCATTATCTGCGAGGCATGCACGTGACACAGAGGCGTCTATCTATTACAAAAGTGACAGGCAGGTGTGAGTATCGAGGTTGTTTAATGCTCTCATGCACTGGGTTGAACATGGTTGCGCGACATAATGGACGCTCTAGAAGTTGAGCAGCGTGGTGCCCTGAGGTTTTTGACAGCTGAAGGTATTTCCCCCCCAAAAGTTAGTCGCCTTATGGCTGCCGTGTACATTGAACATTGCATTAATTGGCCACTGTGAAGCGTTCGAGCAAACGATTCAAAGAAGGACGTGAAGTTGCAAAGACGATCCAGGACCGGGCCATAGCCTTCGTGCAATCACTCCTAACAAAATTGCAAAGGTTGATTAGCTGATGAGACAAGAACGGAGGATAAGCATCGATGAACTGGCAGAGCGTGTGAACATCAGTCATGTTTCGGTTCACACCATAATTCATGGACATCTCTGTTATCCCCTCTTGAGTGCGCAATGGTTGCCCAAGATTTTGAACTACCGCCAGAAGACGAAGAATTTCAGCGCTGCCTTGACTCATCTGATCCGGTATCACAATAAGGGCGACGACTTCTTGTCTCCAATTGTGATCGGGGACGAACCATGGTGCCACTTCTACGAGCCTGAAACACGACAGCAAAGCTTACAGTGGAAACATTCGAATTCACCACCCCCAAGAAAGGAAAGGCCGTCATTTCCGCCGGAAAGGTGTTGTTGACTTTTTTAGATCGTCAGGGGCCATTACTGATAGAATTTGCTAAATCTTGAGAGATTATCAATTTGTTTCGTTATTGTAAAACGCCAGATCGGCTGCGTGTCACAATCAAGAACAAACTACGTGGAAAATTGACGAACGGGGTCATCTTGTTCCACGAAAATGCCGTCCCCACTTCGCTGATGTGGTTAATATAAAACTGGCAATGTTCAAGTGGAAAACGCTGCAACATCCGCCATACAGCCCAGACCTGTCGCCTTGCGACTTCCACTTTTTTGAAGCATCTAAAAAAACAGTTCAAGCGAACCAGATTCGTGTCGGACGATGACGTGAAATAGTGAATTGTAGATTTTTTAAGCAGCAACCCGAGGAATTTAATGGGACGGGAATCACGCGACTCGTTAGACAACGGGACAAATGTCTAAATGGTCGTGGAGACTACTTATAAATAAGGTACCCCGTTTGTCATATATTCGCATTGGCTGACTTTCATTTGACTCGCCCTCGTTTATTTTTCAGAACTCCTGCTTTTTATACGTGCTCTCTGTTGCGGCTATAATTTCGGTGCAATTACTCACGATACACGAACGGTGACAACTGCTCCTGCGTAATACATTGGAATAAATGACAGTGTCATTGAGATTTTGCACTCGCCGTTGCATATTTACAAGAAGCTAAACAAGGTTCTTGAATGACAAAGTTTCATTACAACCTTTGTTCTCAACTTGTTAATTTCATGGACTTTACATTTTTCATATCAGCGGCATGCACTGCCTTGCTGGTTTCGAGCTGATATAGTTCTGAAGTTCATGTGATATTTTATATACTCATTAAATAGAGAAAAAAACATGGAAACATTGATATCGGTTATTTTGGGCACAATTTTTGGCACATACGAATATATTCTTTTATGAAAAAATACATATTTTACTTGTTCTGACAGTGCGTAGCGTTCAAGAATTCTTTTGCAGCATTTTTAGCAATGACAATGCAGTTATTATTCATGTATTTGATCCCCATACAAATTGTTTAAGAGGAAGCTTTAGCTCGCGCTGAACTCCGACGCGGCCTATTCAAATACATGTAAAACGCAGAAACGCTTTTATGTGATAACCCCCGGATCGCTTTTAATGAAATTTGTCGCATTTGAGAAAGAAATTTAAATTCTAGTGTATGTTGGAAGCGGAATGTTGATTTACGTCTTGAACACTGTTTAAATATTTTGAAAAACTCGAAAGTCCCCCCCTCCCCCAAAATATAGAAGCACGACGTTTACAAACTTATAGCTCTGCATCAAGCACACATGTCGCTGTTCAATAAACGGCATCTATTATAACAATCAAAGCGGACAACTTTGGTGTGTCAATTCGTATCCTACGTGAATTGGTTACGTTGTGTACAAGGGTTTTGCGAAAGCCGTATTTCCATAATGCTAAATTTCTTGAGATTCACGTGTAACATAGAAATTTTGTCCGCTGTAGATGTACTATTAGGCGCAATTCACAGAATTGTGATATAATTTTTCATTGTTGAGTTACATAGTTTTAAACTTGATAGTTTAGATTTCTGAAAATTTGCGATTTTGGAGAATTTTTAATAAATACTTGACAACCTAAATGAAAAATTAGACACTAACAGTCACTAGAATTTAAGTTTTTCTTTTAAATGCAACAAACCTCGTCAAATTTGGTGCATTGGTTGCCGAGAAAAACGAATTCACCACTATATGCATTTAGAAGCTTTAGCTCGGGTGCTCCTATCTAAGTACATGTAAAAGGAGAATTCGTTTTTCTCGGCAACCACTGCACCAAATTTGACGAGGTGGCTGCATTTAAAAGAAAAACTTAAAATCTAGGGACTGTAGGTTTCGAATTTTCAATTAAGGTCGTCAATTTTTTATAAAAATTTGCAAAAATAACGAAACTATCAAGTTTTCAACTCCGTAACTCAGCAAGAAATAATCATATCGCAATTCTGCGAATTGTATATGATAGAACATCGAAAGCGGGCAAAATTTATATGCTACACTTGAATCTGAAAAAAACGTGTTATTGTGTAATTACAACTTTTGCAGAACCCTCGTAAACAACGTAAAACATTCACGTAAGATGTAAAATGACATATCAAATTTGTCCGCTTTGAGTGGTCTAATGGATGCCGTTTACAGAATCGCGATATCTGTTATTGATGCAGCGCTATTAGTTTCTAAACTTCGTGCTTCTATTTTTTTCAAACTTCTGAATTTTTGAATCTCCTTTTAACAAAACGCAAGCCATAAATCAAAATTCCGCTTCCAACAGTCACTAGAATTTAACTTTCTCTCTCAAATGCAACAAATTTCATTGAAATCGGTCCAGTGGTTATCTCAGAAAAACGTTTTTGCGTTTCTACATGTATTTGAATAGGCTGCGTCGGAGTTGGGCACGAACTAAAGCTTCCTCTTATAAGGAGGAGACCGGGCTGCAATGCAATTGCTTCAAAATTCTCTTTTTGTTAGTCTCGTTTTAGGAAGTTCATTAGCAGAATCAAAGCTGAAGATTACACTTTCGTTTACGTAATTTAAAATAAATGAAAGTGTAATCACCAGCTCCGGTACATAAGCATGACGTCGCTAACTTCAAATAATTTTGGTTTTCTTCGTATTTGGGCTGCCATGACGCTGTGAAAGTTCTCAAAGTTCGCTAAGTTCATTGCTTGGCTTCTTTACAGTAAGACTTAGTTCACCTTTGCCGATTAAATAAAACTAATCTAACTACACCCTAGCAGACGCAGCCAGAATGTGTGGCGTCAGCGTTAGCTGATACGCGAATTAGTTTAGATTTGCCGATAAAGAGTAATTATAGTCTCAGAATTCAACCTCAGAATTCCGTACAATCTCCACTCACAAAAATGTAGTGCACCTACCCTTCCCCTCTGGAAGACGGCCCATCCAAGTAGAGTTGGCTCACAGTTTAACGACTTTGCTCTGCGTGCGTAAACATTAGGCTAATTGGCAAATAAAATCTCGTTGTTCCAAGCTAAAATATAGGTTCTGGTTGAGCGCTGATGTCAGGATCACCAATAAAATTTGCCTAGACGTTCAGGCACCATCCGAAAACCAGTGACGCCATAACATATGTGTACAGAGAAAACGGCCGTCCTGAACACGCGAAACCGTTTGACGTCACAAAAAACAAGCGACCCCGATTGGCTGGCGCATCTTTGCAAATTTTGTTTGACTTGAACAGCGTAAACATACCGTTATATTCTGAGGTTGTTGAGGACGCCGTCAGAATCTACAACGTCACAGCGAGCTGATGGGGGTATACTTCAAGGCGGCGTTCCCACCTCGTTTTGTTCTTTCGTCTTTTCTCGCTTAACAGTACTACGGTCACGGTAAGAGTAGTTTCTTTATTTCTTTGTCGTTTGCAGAAGGGTAATTTAGTTAAACAGCTTAATTTATTTGTTTTCTCTTCAGTGCCTCCCTTTAAAAGACACTCCCAGTCTACTTGCCCGCAAGCTGTGTTGCTTGCCTCGCCGACGCGACCGTTTCCGAGAGCGGCCGAGATCGAGAGCATAACGGCAGGCGTAGACCCTGTGTAATTAAACAGGAACGCAAGCCTCTGCTCACACAGTGGGCATTCCTGTCGGGTCACGTGGCAGATATAAGCCACAAGGAAGAGACGCTGATTACACGGCGCTCGAGACGACTCTTTCGGGACAGGAAGAAGGGGCTCGCTGACCTGAACAACCCGTACATTTTGTAACGACCAGGCGAGACGTTTCGGGAACGAGACGGCTCGAGGCGTCCACCGTCTACAAATTTGCGGCGCGAATTTTTATTTCTATTTTGGACCGCGCCGCGCGCATTCTCCACTTCTCTCCGTTTTAAACTGCGTCGCCTCGAGTCTCTAGGAAGTGACGCGTTTCGACGGCGTGTCGTGACGACGCGTCGCCTCTCGCATTTCCACGCGATTAGCGCGGAATTGCGCCCGCCACGGCTGGAAAACGCGCGTTGTGCGCCTTCTTTTCTACGACGAGCCGGTACGATGTGCGTAGGATTTGACCAAGTTTGTTCGTAAACACGCCAGGCAAAAGAAGGCTAACTTGAGCTTTCCTGAACTCTACCGGTGCCTAGAGAATAACTGCCCCTGTCCGTGTCGAGCGACGTCTGGGGAAACGTCCCGAAGTAAGCGTATATCGCCCGATTTCGGATTTTGCATTGTTTACGAGAGTAGAGACTTGGGCGGGTATTTTGGAAACGCGACAGCGCTTTGTTTATTTCTTTCCAAACATTTGTTTCTTTCGGATGAGACTGTTGGTGCAGGGTCACCCACGTGAACAGCTGTTAGAAACATCTTGAGTATGCAATGACATCAGCAGACGTTTATCACGGGAAGGTGCTTAGTCAACTGTGCAAATATAAAATAAAGTACCGCCCAAGACAGTGCATTTGCATGTCGACATTTCGAATATGCGACAATCCGGCGCTGAGCCGCTAACAAGAATAAGAATATTGTTTACCTAGAACGTTTATAATTCCTTATATTCATTAACATAAAGTGGTGTCAGGGCAGGTAACTCCATAACGTGACATGTTGTTCGTAATCGGTGCATGAAGAAGTGCAAAGCCATTAAGTAATTGATTGAACACCTTAAGAACCAAATGATAACAAGTAGGCTGCAGAATTTCCAAGGAATAAAACAAGATTTTAGTTGGAAAGAAACGCGAAATCCAAAAGGCCCGCACCACCATAAAGGTAGCCAGAAACAGCTCGTATAAACGTTTCATTAAGCCTTGATGGTCTTCAACGTACATGAAACAGGTTTGTTTCAAGATGGCATTTATCGTAGTGGTGACTGCTTAGTATTTAATACTCAGTATTTATTAATGATCTCCGTCGACATTCTGCGGCTACAAACTAAGGAATACGTTTAACGTATTCGGTTGTGGGAGATGGGTATGTGAAGAAAAATATACGATGTAAAACAAACGGTATTAGTGCTGATCAAGTACTAGTCGGGCTAAATCTGGCAGTACCTAGGCGGATTCAAGGGACCGGATTCCTTGAGATTCTGCTTCAAACCTTGTAAGTAGAGTGGAACTTGTAGGGGAGCACTTTCACCTGAATCTGCTCTACTCACAGCTGCAGTATATTCACTGAAAATTGGAGAATAACTCGCGTAGATACAAGAAAAAAAGTCAAAGTTTTGCCAGAAAGACGAACCATCCAGTGCGATAGCAAATTAGTAGCTATGCGAAGCAAGGACACTAGTTTTATCGGTCGCTTAAACATGGAAACGTTCGTTTACTAACTGAATCAACAAGGATGGTGTCAGCGCGCACAAGCAAACATGAACACATCACGCTCGATGAGCGCGGACACTCGCTGTCAAAACGCTTGTGTGAGCAAGCGCGGCAGCAGCAGCGAGCGACTTGACCTTCGTGAGGACTATCGCTTAAACACAAGAGTGGCGAGAACACAGCGTTCACAAAGGTATGAGCCTTCTGCGGGTCCCTTTCAAGATACGGTGCGCGCGACCGCCCGTGGCCGTGAAAAGTACGCACTTAATGGCGGAGTCAAAAGAGAGTTTTAGCCCAGCGGGTTTACGTTTCGCTCCGCTGGCGGTCTCCACCGTTGCGCCAGCGGAGCGGCTCGCGAAAAAAGAATTTTAGCCCGGCGGATCACTCACCCGCTCGAGCGGGGAGAGCGGGGCGCTCTGCTTCCCCACCTAGTGGTCCGAATAGGAGTTACTGAGAAATGAACTTGAATTACGCTTGCTTTTATAATGCAAGAAATGTTGAATAAATATATATTACATGTTCTCAGTACATTATTTGTTAATAATATACTGAGTACTAATGTACGGGTCAGCGCCGCAGTCGCCGTCGTCGATGCAGAAGTGCCGGCGTTCATGTTCGCGGCTGCCATCTTGCATTTCCCATACACGCCCGCGCGCGCTTACGCACGCTCGCGCGCTGCGTATTGGCGGCGAGGAGTTACGGAGTCGCCATCTATCGGAAGTGCCTCGCTGGCGTAGTATGAGGGATCACGCGGCACGCTCCTCATAGGTTTTGCTGTCAGCGCTCACTGAAAAAACCACGCGCGAGCTCTCCCGGACATTTCTGTAAGTACTTTCGAAACGAGAGAAGTTTCTTACTGTCTAAATAATAATCTTGGGCAAACTGAAAGCACACAATCGTTTACAGACGCTATCTCCTTACCGAATACTTACAGTGAACGCCACTGCGCGCGGTCGCAGCGATGGAGTCCCCCGAACCGGCTTCTTGTGGGAAAGGTAGGTAAACGCTGAGAGCAAACTATCTGAAATATGTTCTTATAGTGTTTGTATAACTAAATGGAGCGTTATAGAACGAAGCCTCAATGCAGCGATCGCGCAGATTCGCAGCGACCGACTGCGCGTCTGCATGCTTGTCCGCGCACTGTTTCGCTTTCTCCGCGCGCGCGTTTTCGCACCGTGCCATGAGGTTTAGGCCGCAGAATATGAGCATTTGACAGTACACAAGCAACCATTGTTGCGTGGGCGCTATCAGAGCTGTTCAAAAATAATTTCATTGTAGAGACTTCGACGCCTACGGGGACTGTGATGTCCCGTCGCGACGATTCAATCTTTCTTTTTCTTCTAAATTCTTTGAACTTTCAATATTATTTCTCGAGTTGCGTCGCACTGTATGTTTATCGGTGTTCTCAGCGCGCAATTTCCCGCTGCTCCTTTTTTGTAATCCAGTGCATTAATTCATAACACAAACATGACCATATGCCATGCTTTTTTTAAATGTGCTTCTTACCGCTGCCTTTCCACTCCACTGAACTTGCGAGTATCTATAGCATCGACAAGTTTATAGACCAAACCGTCATGACATTAGTCGGGCAGCGGACTCGGGCGAGCGTCTCAGTGCGCGTTTTCAGAACATCGCAGACCGGGCTACGTAGCAGAAATCTTCCTCGCGTCTGTGCTTCCTGCATACCCGAGTTGTAGCCGATGACTGTTTGTTGGTTTTATGTTTCGCGAGCCAAGCTTCACGCAGCTTCTTGTCCTGCGGCTACGTGTGAATAAGGCTGACACCGGCCTCCGTTACGTGCGTCCGGCCCTGCGGAACCGAGCACTAGCCTACCATGTTGCGCGCCTTCAAAGGCAGCCACTACCTATTGTAGTGCTTTGAAGCGTTCTAAAGGAGAGACTCGAAGCGGGAAAATTTCGCCACTAAATGAGGACCGCAGCGTACGAGGGAATTTAAACTCGTTTCCAGCTCGCTTCGGCGCGCCCGAAGCAGCCAACGCGGCCGCTATGTCCACGTGATCCCTCCTAGCACGTCACGCCGACGGTGGCGCCAGATTTTCCAGTGGTGGAGCTCGAGGCCAATACCCTCCGCTGGGGAGTGCTTTCCAGCGGGCGTAAACGCTGCTCCGTAAAACCGCTGGCCGCCTCAGCGTTGTGCGCATGCGCAGTCGTGTCTCCGCTCGCCCGCTCCGCTCCGCTGGCCGTAAACCCGCTCGGCTAAAACTCTCTAAAGCCGCCCCCCCCTCCCCACCATCCGCCCGTGCTGCCTACCCGCTTTCCTCCACATATGGCGCGCGAGACTGAGCCGCGATCGTCAGTTCTTTTTAAGCCCGGTCGCGAAATGCGCAGTTGCTGGCGGAGCACAACGCAGCCCCGCTTCCTCCCTCCCTCCCATTCCCCAACAGCCTTTCACGCGGCGGAAGACGACGCGCGCGTGAGATTGAGCGGCGATTATCAGCTTCGCTCACGTGCTTTCCCTCGCAGATATAGCATAGGACGCGCGACACGTACTGTCGCCACAACAACTTTGTACTTTATATGGAACATCACGGTGATGGCAAAATGCGACTGGAGTGTTCATGTAATTTCTATCACAATAAAAAATAAACAATAAAAAACATCAGTTTGCATCCTTTCCAGCTGCCCGTGTTTCTCAACCCAGTTGTTTCTCACATGACGTAGCTGTACTGCTCTGTGAAGTAATGATTTGCACTCAAGTTTTCAGACAATTAACTGTGATATAATTACGCAATCGTCATTTTTGTTCGAGAATGTATTTGCATAAATCTACGAGACAGCAAGAAAAAAATGATAATCCTTGAACGAAATTCACAATTGCAAGTTTCTTATGTCGCTCAGCTGTACCGTTGTTTGGGATCGCACCGCTGGTACGATCTGTTGGGAACTCGGCGCTGACGCCCGTGGTTGTACCTGGGTCGCAAGCCCCAAGGGTAGCGTTGGCCTGGCGGCCTGGGGTACAACTGGAAGCATCCGAAGGTCCCGGCAAAGCATGAGTCGACTGGTAACAACGAAACAACTTGTTTATTTTAACATCGCAAAGAGTTGGCGGTCAGGTTTGACCGAAGTAGAGAGACGGGAGAGCACTTCACTCAACAGAAGAAATCGGAGCCCTCTTTTTGGCTTCCGGGGGCAGCTGTTTTTATACTCTCGCAGTTGAGGGCAAGAAGGAACCCCTCAAAAGACGAGCACGTGAATGTACAATGGGCTAATGGTGACGCACACTGTCGTAGCGATGCCGTAGCACCATGTCGAGCACGATCTCGTAGCACCCTGTTGTAGCGCTGCCGGTCGGGCACAATGACTGTAATGAGAGGATGATCCCTGCTTTGGCATCGCCTGTTTCGGGCACAATGACTGGAATGAGAGGATGATCCCTGCTTTGGCATCGCCTGTTTCGGGCACAATGACTGGAATGAGAGGATGATCCCTGCTTTGGCATCGCCTGTTTCGGGCACAATGACTGGAATGAGAGGATGATCCCTGCTTTGGCATCGCCTGTTTCGGGCACAATGACTGGAATGAGAGGGTGATCCTTTGCGGTCGCATCGCCGCAGTCGCGCCTGGAAACACCTGCCGATGAGTGTTGCGGCGACGACGATCGGGCCAAAATGTCTGCCGCCCCGCCGCAGTCGCGCCGGCAAAACCACGTGTCGCAGGCGAAACGCAACACCGTGCACGTTTCGGTAAACATAGGTTGTACAGTAAGCGAATGCTCGTTATATGCTTTGTGTCGATTTGCGCGTCGCACAAAGAATCCAAAGATCGCCTCAAATTAAACGCGTTATCAATGTGTGAAAAGTGTGTCTTTCAGACGCACAACTGCATGCAGACCGATATTCCTTCCGGCGCCTACCCTGACTCAGAAACTTATAGGAAGGGTAATTAGTTTAGCGGTGGGATACTAAAGATATCCCGCCAGTGAGATAACGTATAGTCTCGCTGCTTGAATAAACTGATTTCTTGTGCTTGGACGCCCGAGAACGCGGTTTCATAAAAAAGTAACTCCGGGAGCAACTGCACATTGCGCGACCGGACGCAAGGGGAGCTGACGATCGCGGTTCAATCTCGCGCGCCATGGTTGGAGGAAAGCGGCGAGGCAGCGCGCGTGGGAGAGGTGGCTTCGACTCCGCCAACGAGCTCGCAATTTGCACGGCCGCGCCCGGTCGCGCGCGCCTAACTCGAAAGGGATCTGCAGACGGCTCATTCCTTTGTGCGCGCTGTGTTCTCCGGCTGTTGCGTTGAAGCGACAGCCCACAGGCAGGTTACTTCGCTCGCTGCTGCTGCCGCGCTTGCTCACACCAGTGTTTTGACAGCGAGTGCGCACCCATCGAGTGTGATGGGCTCATGTTTGCTTGTGCGCGTTGACATCATGCTTGTTAATTCAGTTAGTAAGGGAATGTTTCGAAGTTTATATGGCCGATATAACTACTATCCTTCGTATAACGGTCAACTTATTTGCTATCGCAATCGATGCTTGGCCTTTAGGGCCAAACTCGACATTTCTATTTATTTATTTATCTGTGCGCAATACCGCTCCGAAGGCGGTCTATGACGGAGGTACGTGAACTTCCATTCAGCCATTTAGGTGAACGCGCCGGGAAAGGTACACTGCAGAAAGATAGAGGTGGAAAACGACAATGCACAAAGCGGTTTGTCTGCCGTAACTTCTCAGACAGTGTGCCACAGGCGTTTGGGGGTCACTCGACTGTATAGTCTCGGACGGCTTCAAGGGTGAGCGGTTGGCGTTTGCGTTATGCTGCGCGCTCTCTAGGGTGTTTGGCCGGGGCGGTACCCGTTGGAGCGGGCGTTCGCGTGGGAGTCTGTTCAGCTCGGGCGCCCGCTATGCGGTCGCGCCTTTCGCATGAGTCGACGGTGATTGTTGCGATAGAGCGTGACTCAGCGAAGCGGGGGGGGGGGGAATTGGGCAGAGACGTTACAAGTTTCCTTTTCTGGCTTGGAACATTCATCTCGTTTATGTGGATAACAAGATGGGCGCATTGGTGTGGCGTTGCTTAAAGGGGCCCTGAACCACTCCTCGGGATTTGCGAAAAACACATTCAGCGGATGGTACATGCTGTTGTGAACATCTCAGCCAAATTTTGCACTCGTGCGTGGCGCGTGGGGCTCACAAGAGGCGCGCGAAGTCACCTTTTTCTCAAACGCTGTCGTTTCAAAAGAAGCAATTTTCTCACTCTCTTCTGTGTGCTTTATTTCGTCATAAAGCACATTCCCTTAGACGGCTGCTATTGGTTCATCACTGACATCACTCAAGAAGGGTGTTTGAATCAGTGCACATCTTCCTACTGTTTCCGTGGGTATTAATTGACATAATTAACCAATCGGACTGAAGTATAGCTGAAGTAAGCGAAAACTTCACTCGAAATTTTCATATGGATGGCGCACTTCCGGGCGAAACCAACTGTCGTCTGCTGACGCTCAGCCATGGCTCAACGGCGCCCTGAACCAGCGCGCCCGCGTGCGTTCGAAAAATTTGTGACTGCACTGCCTTTTCGGCATCGCCGCTTTTTACCTCGTTTGTTTCGAGTGGTTTTGAACGAAAGCCTTACGAGGATTATGATGCGGCGCTGCCGCTTAGTTCCAACGCCGCGGATCCCGTGCTGGTCAGTGCGCACACTGAGTATAATATTGTCACGAAAAGACAATAGACGATGTACCCGGCGTCGGCGAGGGAGGCGGTTGAACAAGATGGCGTGCAATAATTTAAGCCCGCGTCCTCTGCTTCTACCTCTTCTACTTCAGCGCCCGTCTCTTGCTGAGCGCGTGTTCCAGTCCCAACTTCTTTGTTTTTCAGCGCTGGCTCGTGACACCTGGCGGCATTACTCCCCCGCCAAAAGAAAGGCATCGACCCGATGCTTACTAAACTAGAAGGAGGAAGTGTGGAATTCGTATGATATCGGATTGGCGTCGCCTTAACGCGCGAAATACGGCTTGAGGCGAAGAACATGCACTATCTCTGAGCGGTGCTGTCGACGCCGAGGCGCCACGGCACCGTCGGGAATGACTTCATAGTTCACTTCACTAACGCGGCGTATCACTTTGTAGGGCCCAAAGTATCTACTAAGGAGCTTCTCAGACAACCCCTGGCGACGGACTGGAGTCCACACCCAGACTTGGTCACCTGGCTGGTACTCGACGTGCCGATGTCGAAGGTTGTAGCGTCGTGCGTCTGTACTCTGTTGCTTCGCGATGTGTATGCGCGCGAGTTGGCGAGCTTCCTCTGCGTGTTGAGTAAGTTGCTCGGCGTCGGCAGTAAGTGATGCGTCGGTGTCGTGCGGGAGCATAGCGTCTAGCGTGGTCTGGACCTCGCGCCCGTAGACAAGACGGAACGGTGTGAAGCGTGTGGTTTCCTGAATGGCGGTGTTGTACGCGAATGTAACGTACGGCAGGACTTGATCCCATGTTTTATGCTGGACGTCCACGTACATAGACAGCATGTCAGCTATGGTTTTGTTTAGCCGTTCCGTCAGTCCGTTGGTCTGCGGATGATAGGCAGTCGCCTTGCGATGCTGCGTGCAGCTCAGCTCGAATATGTCCTCTATAAGTTGGGCTGTAAAGGCAGTGCCTCTGTCGGTGATGACATGTGAGGGGGCACCATGTCTGAGGACTATGTGCTCGATAAAGAACTGGGCAACTTCGTAGGCCGTGGCACCTTGTACAGCTTTCGTCTCGGCGTAGCGTGTTAGATAGTCCGTGGCGACTATAATCCACTTGTTTCCGCTGGCTGACAAGGGAAAGGGTCCCAGAAGATCCATGCCGATTTGATCAAACGGCGCGCGAGGTGGTGCGATGGGTTGGAGTAACCCCCCGGGCTTCAAAGACGGCGACTTCCTGCGTTGACACTCCCGGCAGCTTTGCACGTAACGCTTCACCGTGGTAGAAAGTCTGGGCCAGTAGTACGTCTGGCGGACTCGTGCAAGAGTGCGTGAAAATCCCAAGTGTCCAGACATGGGCTCATCATGGCAGGCTAGGAGAATGTCATCCCGAAGGGCGGCAGGTATTACCAATAGATACTCTTTGTCGGTGGCACTCGAGTTTTTCTTGTAGAGGACGCCCTGTCGGAGGCAGAAGGTCGAGAGACTGCGATAAATATGTCGTGGGATTGTAGCATTCTTGCCTTCTAGGTGATCGATGAGAGGGCGTATTTCGGCGTCCTCGCGCTGCCGTATGATCAAGTCTGATGCGGTGAGGGCCCCAAGGAATGCGCCGTCTTCGTCCATGTCCTTATCGCAAGTTTTGACGGGAGCACGCGACAACGTGTCGGCATCTTCGTGTTTTCGGCCCGATTTGTAGACGATGGTAATATCGAACTCCTGCAGACGGAGACTCCATCGAGCAAGTCGCCCGGACGGGTCTCGCAAGTTGGCTAACCAACACAGGGAATGGTGGTCTGTCACCACCTTGAAAGGGCGACCGTAGAGATAAGGCCGAAATTTCATGATGGCCCACACAACCGCTAGACACTCTTTCTCGGAGGTGGAGTAGTTGGTCTCGGCGCGTGAAAGGGTGCGACTGGCGTAAGCGATGACTCGCTCGACGCCTTCCTGGTGTTGAACGAGTACAGCGCCTAGACCGATGTTGCTGGCATCGGTATGCACCTCGGTGTCAGCGTCCTCGTCAAAGTGAGCGAGGACAGGTGATTCCTGCAGGCGTTGCCGTAACTCGGTGAAAGCTGCGTCCTGCTCATCCGCCCAAACAAAGGGTGTGTCTTCTCGCGTTAGGCGTATGAGTGGTTCAGCGATGCGCGAGAAATTGGCGATGAAGCGACGATAGTACGCACACAGACCGAGAAAGCGGCGTACTGCTTTCTTGTCACGAGGAGTCGGAAAAGCAGCAACAGCAGATGTTTTGTCTGGGTCAGGCTGGACGCCGTCGGCGTTCACGACATGCCCGAGGAACTTCAGCTCTTCGTAACCGAAGTGACACTTTTCTGGCTTTAGTGTGAGATTAGCGGAGCGGAGCGCCTCAAGTACCGCCTCTAAACGCTTCAGATGTTCTTCGAAGGTCGCCGCAAACACGACGACGTCATCTAAGTATACTAAACAGCAGTGCCACTTCAGACCCGTCAGAACAGTGTCCATCATTCGCTGGAATGTGGCCGGTGCAGAACACAGGCCAAATGGAAGTACTTTAAATTCGTACAGTCCATGTGGGGTAACAAAGGCAGTTTTTTCGCGATCTCGTTCGTCAACTTCGATTTGCCAATATCCGCTCTTCAGATCTATGGATGAAAAATACCTGGTTCGCCGGAGTCGATCTAACGAATCATCGATCCGCGGAAGCGGATAAACGTCTTTTTTTGTGACGTTGTTCAACTTTCTATAGTCAACGCAGAACCTAAGCGTTCCGTCTTTCTTTTTGACGAGGACCACCGGCGATGACCAAGGGCTTTGGGATGGTTGTATGACGTCATCGTCAAGCATTTCTTTCACTTGTGCATTAATCACGTTGCGCTCTTTCGCCGATACGCGATAAGGCAGTTGTCGTATGGGACGAGCATCGTCATACGTGATTATTCGGTGTCTCGTGATGGACGTCTGGCGTACCTTAGAAGAAGATGCGAAGCACTCCTTGAACCGAAGGAGCAACTCACGCAGCGCTTTCTGCTTTTCCTCCGAAAGGTCTGAATTGATGTCGATATTGCTGAGTGTCTGAGCTGGGTTCTCCTTCGTCACAGACGCACAGCATTCAGCAACGTCTGCTATGGGGTCAGCGAAAGCAATAGTAGTACGACGAAATAGGTGCCGATGTTCCTGGCTGAAATTCGTCACGAGGAGCGCCGAAAGTCCACCTCGAAGCATAATCAGACTGCGGGCTGCACATACACCGTGTGTCAGCATAAGGGAGGAATTGCCCTCTGCAACAGCTTCGCCTTCACGCAGATCGTCGCATACGACCATTACCATGACACTTGCGCGTGGTGGTACAGTTACACTGTCGGCGTAAACTCGAAGCGCGTTACGTCGGCAGTTATCGCGGTTGTTCGCTGCTCTTTCTGTCGAAAAAGTCACTGTGCGCTCCCGGAGGTCTATAATGGCACCATACTCTCGCAGAAAGTCGACGCCCAAGATAAGGTCCCGAGAACAATCGCGGAGTATCAGGCAGCTGGCAGGAAACGTGGACCCACGAATTTGAACTCTGACCGTGCACATGCCCAACGGTGTGACGACATGCCCGCCAGCAGTACGAATTTGCGCTCCAGACCAAGGCGTGATAACTTTTCTAAGTTCCGTCGCTAGTTTTCCGCACAAGATTGAGTAGTCAGCCCCCGTGTCCAATAAAGCACTAACGTGGCGGCCGTCGAGCACAACAGGTATGTCGAGCGAGAGTCTGTCGCTGAGTTCGGCTGCTGTCGTCGTTGAATCATGCTGAATAGACCGTGCTGGCGTCGATGGGAGGTCTTCGGAAGGGCGATTATCAGCGGCCTCGCCCCCGAAGGTCGCTGTTCTTAGTTTCCCCGGCGAGGGCTTGGCGATCGTCCCTGCGCTGCCATTGGAGGGCTTCTAGGAGCGGGGGAAGAACGCCTGGGGGACGGCGAGCGCGACTGCCGCCGCGGGAACAGTGGCATACTCTGCTGGGTCAAGTATTCTTCAATCGCCCTAGGCCTTTCACCATATCTGGGCCTTGGTGAATCCGCGGCAAAACCTTGCAGTCCGAGACGGCGGTATCGGCACTCGCGGTATATGTGACCGGCTTCTCCACAATGATAGCACAGAGGCCTTCTGTCCGGGGTACGCCAGTCGTCAGATTTCCTTTCGGGTGGGCGACGATCCTCCATACGTTGGATTGGTTGCACAGATGGGAGCGGCGGGACGTATGACGCGGCGTAAGACGTGGAGGGGTCGAAATGGGTCGGAGCTTGGACAGGGACTCGCCTCAAAACTTCCGCATACGACGGCCGCTGCAACTGTGCTGTCACAGGCGGCGCATTGTTGTTAGGAACGGGACACTGGATCGCTTGCTGCACTTCGTTCCTCACAAGGGCAGAAATGGAACCTAGCGTGGGCTGAGGCGGGCAGGTGAGCCGTTGAAGCTCATCACGCACCACAGAGCGGATAAGATCTCGGAGAACGTCCACGTTTCCAAAGGCAATCGCGTCCGTCAGTGAAGCAGCGTTCGCGTGCCTGTCATACGGAGCTGAGCGCTGGTCCGAAGGTGAAGTTGGGTTCAATTGCCTGTCATAGAAAGTTGAGCGCTGGTGTAACATCTTTTCCATCGTGGTGGCTTCAGTTAAGAATTCAGCCACGGTCTTCGGCGGGCTTCGAACAAGGCCAGCAAATAGCTGTTCCTTAACTCCCCGCATTAGATGGCGCAGCTTCTTTTCCTCGGACATGGTTGGGTCCACCCGACGGAAGAGGCGCGTCATATCCTCGACGTACGACGTCACGCTCTCGTTCGGCAGATGAATGCGGGATTGGAGCGCCCGTTCGGCTCGTTCGCGGCGATCAGCATTGGTGTAGGTATCCAGCAAGGCACGACGGAAATCAAGCCACGATTTGATGAGCCCTTCTCGGTTCTCGTACCAAGTGCGGGCACCGTCCTCCAAGCTGAAGTAGACGTTCCTTAACTTCGCCACGTCGCTCCATTCATTTATCTCGGCAACGCGCTCAAACTGGACCAACCAGTCTTCTACATCCTCGAAGATATCTCCGTGGTACACATTCGGCACTCGAAGATTCTGCAGCAGATATTGCGTTGCCGTTGTGGCCGTACCTTGCCTAATGGTCGGTAGGGACGTCGACGTTCCTTCCATACCGGTGTGTGGTGGCGTCGATGTTGCTGCGGAGAGATGATCAAGCTCCGGAGGCAATCCTCGGATTCTCCTGCTTGCCCGGTGAACAGGGGTGTCCACTAGGATAGGGCTGGTACTCCTGCTACCAGGAGGGGTTTGTGGCATCGGATAAACCGTACCCCGCACCTCCACCAGTTTTGTCACGAAAAGACAATAGACGATGTACCCGGCGTCGGCGAGGGAGGCGGTTGAACAAGATGGCGTGCAATAATTTAAGCCCGCGTCCTCTGCTTCTACCTCTTCTACTTCAGCGCCCGTCTCTTGCTGAGCGCGTGTTCCAGTCCCAACTTCTTTGTTTTTCAGCGCTGGCTCGTGACACCTGGCGGCAATATGCGAGCACGGAGCGCGGTATCCATCGGCGAGTTCTTGGGCGCGCTACCGATGTAACTACGCACACTATTGAAACGAGCCGCGCACAGACGCCGTTACAAACAGCGGTTTGGAGAACCAGTTGCACAGCCGCGCGCACTCAGAAGCAGGTGACCTGAAATACCATGTTGCCAACAACACACAGCACCAGTTAATATGCGCGAAAAGTTGAAGCGAAAGAAGAAACACAACATTGAAGCCTGGTGACGTAACGCCGTGGGCGGGACATCATCGTAGGCTCCGCCTCCCTGCGTCGGAACGGAGGACGTTGAGGAGGAATGAGAGAGATAAATATTCCTCTCGTGATATCTACGCTCCTGCTAGGTCATCTTAAAAAATATTTTCGATTATATTTTCCTGGGAGGTACAAACCTCGTCCGAAGGTACTTTTGAGGCTTCAGAGAAAGGTAGTTCAGGGCCCTATTAAAGGACGAAATGCTTGATCGTCTCAGTGTGTGTAGTATCAGGATGGCGCAGGCCACAGTAGACCGAAGTTTAGAAAGAAATCAAACTTCTATCAAGCGATAGAAAGGGAGTAGAACTTTACCCGCCGGCGTATCTGGGGGCCAATTGACAAGGTTTCACGTTTTAAAGTAAAAGAGTATGCTCCACAAGCATCGTATAGTTGAGGGCTCCACAATAATTTGTTTTGTTTTTTTCGAAGTTCAACGAACGCTCGATAGGGTAAAGACATTGCATTTCACTTTCACGGGAAAGAGGCAGTCGACGCTGGGAGTTGGACTTGCGACATCGTTCTCAGCGGCAAAAGGTGGTTGCCACTATGCCACCTGGACAGGGTACTTGTTGGGTGGATGCTAGGATGACAACAAAGAGACCCGAGAACAAATCAGAGACAGCGAATGGAGTCGGCTGTACTGAAAAGGGCAGCTGCAAATTGAAGACACATGGAATTGCTGTACAGTGTGAACTGGAGGGTGAACACGCATACGTGATTGTTTGATATTAAGAGCATGAAATGGAGTTAGACATGTCACGGCATGACCAGAACAGATAGCGGCTTGCCCTGTGGAGAACTTGTTGGCTATCAAGGGAAGAGAAGCATTGTTCAGGTAGACAGATGATCAGGCGGATAGGGTGATAATGCAGTACTTCTTGCAGACAGAGCCTTGGTTCGTCTGGCGCAGCACGGTAATAACAGAAGATTCCTGAAAGGCGTTTTTCTTAGAACTGGCACGTAATGATAATGATGATAGTACAAGCGCACTTGGATCAACGTACCCCGCTTTCCCCTCTATCCGGTGAAGTTGATGTGGTTGGAACTTTCACTTGGTTTTGCTAGTCTTATGATTACGATCTTATCTCCTGCATCATTCATTTCTCGCTTACCTTGTGACGGGTTAGAAATAACATATTACTCATCTGAGAAATATAGTGTGGGAGTGAAGACGTGCTCGGTTTTTAATTCTGAATATTATTGTTATTCCACACAAGTATACCATAGAGACCACAAATAATATTGCCCTGGCCTCCGCTACTGATTTATGCTAGCGTGCGCCGATGCGCATAATAGGAATGTTAATTGATTAAGGTGCCAGCAACAGTGCGTTTGTGCTGTTCCTTTATCATGTCCTGACATTTTAGTAACAAAATATTTATTATTAGATTGCATGCGGTATGCGGCATTATACTTGCGGCATTAGTGTTTCGACATTTGAGGCTGTACGATTTTAAATCTATAGCATCATATACTTCCTGGTAAGGAAGTGGTAAGGAAGTCTCAGTCGTCTCAGTTATGTGCTAGGCTTTCGACCCTTGTTAGATCACTGTCGACTGTTTCAGTGTTTCAGTCTTCTCAATCATGAACAACCAGGAAGTCCATTAATGAGACGATTGAAACATTGAAATAGTCGATAGTGATCTAATAAGAATCGAAACCCTTCGGCTGCGGTCGATGTTCCAACGAGGGGCTTGTCTGGGCCATGACTTGGCTTCGATGATTTGGCTTCACCCTGAGACAAACGACCGGTGTTATCCTAGCTGCAGCCGTCCTACGCATATTCGTCAGTTATCGCTTGGAAATATATCGCAACACTAGAACTTCACCGCGGCATAAAAAAAAAATAAAGGTAACTTCGGAATGAACTCTCAAAAGTGCAACCGCTGAATATTTCGCATTATTTGGCCCATATTTGACGTGGACCCCTAAAGGTAGCGAAATTTTCAGCAGTACCGCAAGACGACCTTCAACTCATTTTTTTCCCCCGAATTTCTAGCTGCATGGTAGTTTCTGCTTTCACAAGCGCTTTTTGCCTTATTATAACTGTCAGTGATGCAACAAGCTCGAGTTTAGAAGTACTGACTACTGGGCGTGTTGGTAATTCACACTCAATGAGGAATGGCGCAAACTAACACGGACGAGATAGAAAAAAAAAACGCGGTCGAGCGCAGTCAGTGTTTACTAACACGCCCAAGAATCAGTGTACTTCTAAATCACATCGCTAGTTCCTTGGGCTCTTTTCCGTGCTTAATTTTTCCCACTTCTGCAGTTGTACATGTTTCTTTTTTTATCTCGTCCCTGTTTGTTCACGCCATTCCTCCTTGAGTAAGCTCGAGTTGCAGCACTCACGCATGTTGTTAGTCTTTTCATAATTACCTAAATAAATTCAAATAGTGTAATAGTGACAGTACTCAACGAAGTACGCGTAAAGCCAGCTAGAAACCTCTTCATGACGGCTCGGAGAACTGCGTCTTAAGCAACCCCGACTTGGATTTATGGTGCACCTCCCTTTTATTAAATATGTGTATACATGTTGTTTAATCGAAGCTTTTCAAAAACATTTAAAGGTTTCCTGTGGCCGATATCACAATTCTAGTTCATGAGCTGGTCTACTCGAAGAGGCGGACATTATTTGCATAAAAATTTGAAATGCCAAATTGTCTGATTAACAAAAATTCCCTAAATAATCTTTTAAATAATTACCTTATGGCCCATATTGAAGCTTACAAATTCTAGCCGTGGAGTTTGCAAGGCGGATCCACTTGGAACGATTTCTGAGGATGGCACCAGTTTCGAGATATTAATTTCCGAACTTCGCGATGAAATGCATTGGCATTCCGGTTAATTTGTTAACTAAACGTCGTTTTATGCACGCAGCACACAACTAGAACACCAATTTATTCATTATTATTAATAATTAATTTAATTTATTCCGCAAGTTGTTCCCGTTACAAATGCTAGAGGCTCGAATAGCTCGCAAAGATATGTTCATCTTGTTCGTACAGAAAAATGGCCTATATTTATACGACACGCGTGAGCCGCATGAAGGGCAAGGAAAGCAATAAGTCCGAGTCTCAGTGAGTATGTGTCCAGTCGTGTAGAAGGTGTTCGGTATTTATCACGGAACACCGGACGTGGAACAGTTCGAGCTTTCGTGATGGGTGCTTTGCTTATGCTTATATCTAAACGTTCCGTCAAAGTGCCCTCGAAAATCATCTGCCCGCTCTGAGTAGGAAGAATGGTTTATTTCTTCGCGGGGTCAGGATTCCGAACCATGTCATAGCCTCCAAGATTACGGGCCCACTGCCCCATCTAAGAGGCCATGCTCATGCACTTCAAGTTCTCAAAGCTGCTGCGACCGCATGCCTTCTGAACTTGCAGCACTCCATTTGTTGTTACTTTCCTGCGTGCTATCTTTTATTTCAAATATGAACCACACCGGGAATGTTTCCCCAGTGTCCCCTGTGGTTTAAGAGTGTCATCGAGCTCCCAATTTGTAGGAATGGGGGCGATGCTTTAGGGGCGTGTGTGGCCAAAATAGAAATATTTTGGGTTGATGCGCGTCTTGCAGTAAAACATTCTTGCACCACCGTGAAAAGATAGACAAGGTCTATATGCGCATGTTCTGGTGGTGTCCTGAAAAATCGAAATTTTGCACCCAGTTTAAACTAGCATAATATAGGAGCCATGCCATATGCGGGCAAAATTATTCCAAGAAAATAAGTGTGCGTTAAATACAGGCGTTAGAAAATTAATGCAACTGCTATACCGGAACGGTTCTGTTGCAAGTTGAGCTGAAATTCTCAGAAAGGTCGCCCCAAGGCTGTCCGGCCTTTTAAATCTCTCCCTTTCATATTTATATTCTTTCAAGCCCGTTATTTCTTCGTTATTCAGATTCGTTTTTACTGCTCTGTTCTCAGTGATATGAGCGGAACAGAAAGCAGCAGTTTGTGGCACTTCTGTTGGTGTACATTCACTGCGCTGTACTCATCGATTTTAAAATGAGAGAAAAGCAGGGAGGTTAACCAGAGTTAAAATCTCCGGTTTGCTACCCTGATTTAAGTATTATACACCGCAGTAGTATGTATGCCAACATAAGTGTCACAAACACATAAAAGATTAATTACGCTCTGTGGGTTACCATCCCGAAAGTGAGCAGTGGGCGAGGGACGCCGTAGTGGAGGGCACTGATGGGTTAAGTTTGACCAGCTGCATTGAAATGAATGAATGAGGCTGAATCATTTTGGACAGCTAAAGCATACTTTCAACGTTGCACTTTCGTTAATTTCGTAGCCACAGCTTGATTATTAGGAGACAAATTGACGACCAAAGTTTCATTTTTTTTAAATGTCGCAGCATAGTCCCGAAGCTGGCACGCCAATGTGACGTCACAGATTATGAAATCATCTTTTGCCTGCATTTGCTCGGTTGTGGCCCCCTTAACGTACCCTGAAATTTACAAAATTCAGGCTAACTATTTAAGAATACACTGTAGCCGATGTTTACCAGTAACCAACTTACTAGGCCATATCTTACACCATCAAAAATCGATGACCTCACGGCGAACTGGTTTGGAAGGGGCAGGCTGCAACTTGGTATTTCGTTTTTTTTTTTTGTTTGCGTCTTTTCTGACTTACGAAGCCTTTTCTCCCGCTAGCTGTTATTCTCTTTTTTTTTTATTAATGCAGAAGCTTAATTTATAAACACAGCTCATACTGATTCTTTCTTTTTTTTGTCATTTGTGTACCTTTAACGCGCATACAAAGCAGGGTTCCCAAGCGTTTTGGCGTTGAGCCGCCGTCGCTATGAAGCCGCAGCGGCCGGGAATCGACCTGCGTCCTTGTGCTGAGTAATATACACAATGCCATGGCCAATGAGCCACCTCGTGGAGTCATAGAAATGTTTATTTATTCCCAGATCGGACAAGGCCCGTGTTTAACCGAGTCTTAAGGAATATCCTGCGATAATGCTTTTATGAGATTTCTTCTACTTCACCGTTTTTTTTACATATATAGTGTTGTTTATTTTTGTGCGCAAAATCAATACATTCACGTTCACGGATGATCCCGTAACCACACGGCTAGCAGGAATTCCTTTGCATGCTCGTACCATTAATAGCCTTTGATAACTAGTTCACAACTTAGTCGCTCTAAGGAGAGAAGAAAAAAAAGAAAGCGGCGAAAGAGACAACTGCCGCTTGGCTGAAAGCTCTTGATTACTGCAGTATTGCGTGCGAGCGTATTTGCGTTTTGCTTTCTAGCCCTGTAAAAGAGCTTCGAATGGACTTTTTCAATTTTTTTTTCTTTTTTGAGTCTCTCCTAATGACAACTAGGCCCCAGTCGTGCGAACTCTCACCAAGGGCGTGCAATTCGCCAGCCACGAAAATGAGCACGGCGCTCTCCTGCAATGACGTCGCACATATATACGGTGCCGACCTCTGACCAGCAAGCATATTTAGTTCAGCGTGCCGTACGTCGCTCGGGGTCAAGCCCCAGCCCCCGCGTAACCTCGTCCGAGAGCGCGGAAATGACGTTTGTTTCTATTTTTTTTCCTTCCGGTCCTCCATAGTTGACGCCGTGCTCCACTTATGGTCACAAGTTCTTCTTGCACGCAGCACGCGCGCGGTGTTACCACCGACCGACGCGAGACACACTTCCTACGCGTGCGCGGACGTACGAGAGACAAAGACACTGCGTCCGCGTTACATTGCTGCCGAGTAATTCCGTGCAGTAGAAAATGGCGCGCTGCAGCTGGAACGTGTTACATTCGGGAAGGGCGGAAAAGGCGCGCAATTAATTGCCTGTACCAGCCAAGAGGCAAGTCGCTCTAAGGCATGGCAACCTTGCTCTCAGTTACGGCAACTGAAATATATTTAGCGGTGAGATGCAATTTCTTGGGGGGGGGGGGGGGGAGATGCGGTTAGAGGCTATCGTAAACCAGCGCAATGCAACGCGGAAAATACTCCCGTTTATATTTTGGAGGCGATAATACGCTGATCCCTGTCTTCACGTGACCGCTCTCAGATATCCCAGTCCGGCTAATACGCTTCCTATAGCCTGCTCGAATCAGTACAGCTCGATCTCGATACATCGCAAGCGGATACGTTTCACTGGGAACCTACCACACTGAATTATGCTTCGTGCTTCGACCGCGCTCGAAGAGTGCGATCCGGCTTAACTTCAGCGAAGATACGCGGGGCCCGCGCGACTGGGATGCAGTTAAGCACGTGCTTGCTTACCACGAGGCAAAGAATGCTCGAGCCGCGGGAGCCTGAAATGCTAACTCGAATGTTTCTTGTCAGCGAGCCCATAGTTAAAGCCATCTCATCCCTTTACCCAGTTTCCTGAGTAGGTCTCGAGCTATCATTTTAATACGTTCTGCCTGTACGGAATGAAATGAAGATGAAATTGAAGTAGAAGCAACGCAGTCACCAAATTATATTAAAAATAAATTTAAAAAGAGGGAGAGAGAGACAAAAGGGGAGGAAAGACAGGGAAGTTGGCGCGAAGTGTAAGTAGCGGATGACTGATTGACTGATTCGTGTTCAATGTCCCATGGCAACAGTGAGAGACGGCGTAGCGGACGGTTCTGGAAATTTTTTGGCGACCTATAGGTTACTTCAACCAGGGCAGCCTACACGAGGTGGTGCGCATTTCGTCCCCATCGAAATGCGGCTGCTGCAGCTCGGGCTCGAACTCACGACCTCGTGCTCAGCAAGAGAACGCATGGCCACTAAGCTACCGCGTCAAAAATATGAAGAGGTGACTCGATAAAAAAAGTTAAGGACACAGACAGATGAGAAAACTCCTTGCAGCCGTAGGCCTTATATATATATACACGGAATTACGCCCATCAGAAGGGAACTAGAGAGATAGCGATAGAGGAAAGGCAGGGAGGTTAACCCTGACCTGGGGTAGGTAACATAGGGTTAAGAAAGAGGGCAAAGAGAGAGAGAAAAAGAAAAACAATATCAGCTTTGCCACAATTGAGTGCGAAGCAATGAATGCTACAGGAACGTGTGAGAATATTACGCGAAGTGTGGGACTCGTAGGTGTAGTAGCAGTATGAATTGAAGCTCAGTTATTGTTGCGCAGTTTTAATATTGAACTCTGAGAAGATTTAAGATGAAAGGCATGTGCCGTCGGCGTTTTGTTTCATGACATTTGTTTATGGGGTGCAATTCTCGAAATTCTAAGGAATGATATGGTGTCAAGAATGTAAGACCTGGTATGACCAAGTTTATTGATAGAATGGTGTGGCAATTTAACCTGCTTATACCCCATGTAATACATCAGGGCGCGGCATATAGCATACATATACCTAAATAAATGCGGAACCTCACGGCGACGCCGACGACGGCAAAAATTCGCTTGGAGTGTCCATATGATCCCTATCGGAATGAAAAACCAGGAACGGGTAACAGAAAAGGCATTCGAATGACAGGCCGATCAATCTCAAGATGGATCGGCCTTCTGATGCGATGGTAAGTCGCGTCGATGTTTCAAAATCCATTCTTCCAACAGAAGCTCGTCGCCCAACTGGTACAGCACGACGGAAAGCGATCGTCTCTGCACACGGTACCGCGCGCTCTGGCAATGAACATTGTCTCTGTACATCGTCGCCCAACCATAGCCTACACAAGAAGGGTCGCGTCTCTTCGGTAAAGTCTCGGTGGAAGTTGAACGCTTAAAGATGGATAAACGCTGCGCCGTGTTTGCGAGCTGAAACCTCTCGCATTGCTGCACCGAATTCACGAGCGCGCTGAGCACGTCCCCCGCGTGTTTATGGGTGCGTCGTGCTATACAGCTATAGTCACGCACGACGACCGGGCCGGAACAGGACGCTCGGCTTCTTCTACGGCGGAGGCTCCTGGCGTGCGCACTTTCTCGGCGTCACGGGGCGGCCTTTGTTTTCTTCCTGCGTGAACGCCGAGAGGAGAGCTGCCTTCCTTCCTGCCTGCCCGCTTCTGGCCCGTCAACGGAATCTGGCTGCCGAGACGTGTGCGACATCACCACACGCGTGCAGGGCAGAGCTCAATCCCTGCCCCCCTTTTCCTTTTGCTCCGCGGCGCGTTCTGGAACGGCGAGCTCCTCGAGCTGGACGAAAAGCGTGTCTCCTCTGGAATTTCTTCCTGCCACTGTGATTAATTACACCGCCATCGAATACCTTAACCTGGCGCCGTCGCCGCTATCTAAACGGGCGATGGCTCCTGTATTCCCTTCAAGAGCGCCGTGCGCAGTCATCCAAACACATGGCACGTACGGGAGCCACGATTACCCTGTGAACGAATATATCGCGAAACGGAAATAGTCCCTTTGTTGAATTGTAAATCGAACGTAGGACAGCGAATCCTATAGTTTCCGCGTTGAGCGATGTATTCGTTCAGGCGGTCACGTAAGCCTTCGGCGTATATGCCCATTTTTTTACTATCTCAGGGTAAGCGCCAGGGTTTACTTTACTGTTCATGATCGTCCAGGACCCGGGAGGAGGAGGAAGAAGAAGAAGAAGAAGAAGAAGAAGAAGAAGAAGAAGAAGAGGAGGAGGAGGAGGAGGAGGAGGAGGAGGAGGAGGAAATTTATTATTGCAAAAACCGTTGCGCAGTTTATTCCTGGGTGGTTACAGGGCTCCACTGGCGATCGCGGCTCACCGGAACTGGTCGAAGCTCGCCAGTTGGCTTCCCAGGTCCAGTTCGGAGAGTCTCGCCTCCCAAAACCACGTAGTGAGTGTGTGTGTTGTGACTCGTGGCGAAATTGCGTCGCCCGGACGGTCAGTGCATTCGTGTGTTATGTGCGCGAGTGTCGCTGTGTGGTTGCTACACCAGGGACATGTCCGGGACGTATAACTGTCAGGGGAGATTGCGTGTAGACGAGACAAGTGTGGGTATGTGTTAGTTTGCAGGCGGCGCCAGTCCCTTGCCTGGAGTTTATTGAGAGCTTTGTGTGGGGGAGCGTATTGCGTTCTTCCGAGCCGTTGGTCCTGTAGTATTTGTTGACCTGTCGTTAATAACTCGTGGGTCGCTCGTCGGTCTGTCGGGGGCTGAAGAACGGTGTGGTCTGCCGCTCGGCTAGTGAGACCTCGAGCTGCGCAGTCCGCCTCTTCGTTGCCCCGCAGGCCTTCGTGCCCGGGGCACGAGACGATACCGTGGGTCCATTCTAGTGTGTGACCCAGGATTCGAATGGCTTGTATAGGGAGTGTTCCATTCAAGTATAAACGATACACCGCTTGTGAGTCCGTAAGGACGCGGGCGGACCTTCCCTTGCTCTCGGCGTCGCGAAGTGCGAGAGCGATCGCTGCTGCTTCTGCTGCAGCGCTGCAGGTGGCGCGGATGGAGGCAGAGGCTACCATGCAGGTTCCCCTGATTGACAACGGCGAGTGTGTATTTGGGCCCGCAACGTGGCGACGAGGGATACGGGCTAGCGTCCGTGTAGTATGTATCTGGGTCTCTGAAGCAGCGTTTGTGCAACATGCGGGCACGCGCTACTCTTCTCTCTTGATTGTGGGTGGGGTGCATGTTCTTGGGGATAGGGTCTACTACAATGTTCTATCTAATGTGGTTAGTCAAGAGTTGTGTTTCTTCTTTGCAGTACTGAGGTGTCAGCGGGTACCCTAGCCGTTGAAGACGGTGTCTTCCCTGTTGAGTCTTGTTGACGCGCTCCCTCTGCGCTATGAGCGTGGCACTTGCTAGCTCCTCAAAGGTGTTGTATACGCCTAGCGCTAGTAATGTCTTTGTGCTTGTGCTTGACGGTAGCTGTAAGGCCGTTTTGTACGCCGTTCTTATAAGTTTGTCCATGCGCTCTGTCTCGCTTTTGCGCTTGACTTGATACTGTAGTGCGTACGTGACACGGCTGATGACGAGGGCTTGTACCAGTCTTAAGGTTTCGTCCTCTGTGAAACCATCTTTGCTGCGCGCTACTCTGGCGATGAGTGATGCGGTGCTTCTTATAACTTGATTTAATTTCTCTGAGGCTAGCTTTATGCCGTTGTTCTACTGGACGTGCATACCCAGTATGCGTGCGGTCGGGACGCGCTTTATAGGTTGTCCGGCAATCTCGAGATGTATTGGCGGGGCTCGATGTTCCCTAGTTTGCTTAGGCCGGACTTGAAGGTAGTCCGGCTTGTGTGGGGCATACCTCATTCCTGCTCTGGTTAGGTATGACTCAATGTATCCTATAGCTGTGAGTAATGTGTTTTCTCTGTCGCCGTATGAACCCTTGGTTGCCCATAGAGTGAAATCGTCGGCATAGAAGGCACATCCGAGTTTTGGGATGTTTTCCAGTTGTAAAGCAAGTTTTCTAAGTCCGATGTTGAAGAGGAGAAACATACACACATTTACACTCTTCTTGGTTGACATACGGTGCTTAGTGCACTTTACATTGGGGAACCCGAGACTACGGAGCAAGTCTCGTGGAGCTTACCTGCGATGTGCTGGACAAAGACAATCACTGGTGCAACATTTGTTCAAACTTACAAACCAACCTTTGTCCGGAAAGGTTCTAGTCGGATCTTGGCTGGTTTCTTTCCGACGTGATGTTTGTTTGTTTGTTTATTTGTTTATTGACAAAACAACGCTCAAGAGCGGTTTGCCTTGGTGCCAAGGCAAAAGGCGGCACTAAAAGCCACCTGACTAGGCCTTTGACACCAGACAGCACGCGCAGCACACAACATGAGCGCAACATGCTTCAAAGCACACTGCAAAATATCAAACACATATAAATAAAAATGCATGTACAGAGTATCAAACACGATAAAGCAAGATAAGGAAGAATGACAATTTGTCGTCAACACATTCACCATCAACAAGACATAGAACTATTAAGGCCAATGGAGTACAATTGGATTTGAAGAGAACAAAACAAATGTACAGCAAAATTACAACTGTTGGAGGAAATACATTTTAGTTAGTTTTCTGAAGGCAAGCAAGGAGGGAGCACTCTCCATTGTATCTAAGAACGATGGATAACAATTCAGTAGGTTCGGAATTTGCCATTTTAATAATTGCACACCGTATCTAGTTCTTGTTTTAATCTTTACAAAGTTTTTATTTCTAAAATAATATGGTGTCTCTGTATTTGTATATGTATGAAAAAACAGCTCACGATTTGCTTTTAATTCGAGAAATATCAATTCTAACAAACGCTGTTTATATAACATTTCTATGTGAAGTATTCGGTTCTCGGCAAAGTATGGGGATGTATGATCACGACTAGATAGGTTTTGAATGAACCTTATACTTTTCTTCTGCATTATGTATAGTCGTTCCAAATTATACTTTGATGTAACACCCCAAACTAGTAGACAATATTGTATACGGGAATGAACAGTACTAAAATAAAGTTGCCGTTTTAATCTTATTGGCAACAACGTCCGAAATCTATTTAGCATTCCAATTGATTTAGCCATGATACCCTTTATAAAATTCACGTGACTTGTCCATCGAAGGTTTTCATGAAATATTACCCCTAAAAACTTGTATTCTGAAGCCTGCTCTAATGGACATGATTTAAACGTTATAGAACTATCAAGGTGAACTAGTTTATTAACGGATGAGAAGACAATGTATTTGGTTTTCCTAACATTCAATAAGAGTTTATTTGCATCTAACCAGCAGGACAAATTTTGAAGCCATAAGTTAACAGTACGAGTGAGAGACGAAAGGTTATTAGATGTAAAAAAAACATTTGTATCGTCTGCGTAAAGGACAATGTCTGTGGTCAGGGGGATGTTGACAATATCGTTTATGTACAGCAAGAATATTGTTGGCCCTAATATAGATCCTTGCGGAACTCCATAACTTATGAATTCCGTATCCGACTGTACATTCTTAATTACAACGAACTGAGTACGGTTAGTCAGGTAACTACGCAGTAACTTAAGTGGAAGTCCTCTTATTCCATAAGAAGGTAACTTTGCAAACAGTATGGGATGTTTAATAGAATCGAAGGCTTTGTTAAAATCTTGGAAAATGCCTATTGTATACAGTTTATTTTCTATATTAGTTACAATTTTTTCTCTAATGTTCATTTTTTCTTTAATGTCTTAAATGATCTCGTCAAAGCCTTGCACGAGAGTGGTCTAGATTAGAGTCTTCGAAGAGTCTTCGCTGGTCAAGTTCACTCATCGCCATGTTCACCCTCTGCATCGATACCTCTCTCCCTCTCTCTTTTTTTTTACTCCTGCCTCTCTCTACCAATGCTGAGTAGCAGGTGAGAACTTCGATTCAGTCTGACCTCTCAGCTTTGTTGTCATGACAAACGTATCTGTCTTCGTCACAATGGGGAGAAACAGAAAGAGCTCTTTATTGAAAAGCAGGGAGGCTTGCTGACGTGTAGAGTGTTTACTGTTACTGCAGAGAGCTCAGACTAATCTCTATTCGTGTACGACGGCCTTCATGACGTAATAGCTCAAACCATGAAATCCATCTGAACCTTGACAGTATATTTCAACGATGGATGCCCAGCATGAGTGGCTGCGCGCAATCAGCCAAAGAGCTGAAACGCGCGTGCGCAAATCACTCTATATGCAGATGACATTGGTAGCCACACGCAAAGGCAGGTTCTGCGGCAACTTGAAAAGCTGGATGCAATGGCGGGGAGATCATTCTGCACAGAGGTTGGTTTAGAGAAGTATCTCACGAGAATGTGGAATACCGCGCGGAGCCTACGAATACAGCCTTCCAAAATTCACCGAATTCAGACTTCGCAAAGTTGCGCCACGAGCTCAAGGACCGTTTTTAGGAGCGCTTTAAACACGCAACCCTACACACTCCTTCAGCAACGGGACGATGTTGTACCATGGTAATGTCCGTAGTATATACTGCGTCCCACTGAAGAGCTTATAGCATCCATGATGGATCCAGGTCTGAAACGCACGTACGCACACGCGCGTACGTGCGTGCGTGCGTGCGTGCGTACGTGCGTGTGCGTGCGTACGTGCGTGTGCGTGCGTACGTGCGTGCGTGTGCGTGCGTGCGTGTGCGTGTGCGTGTGTGTGCGTGTGTGTGTGTGCGTGTGTGTGTGTGTGTTTGTGTGTGTGTGTGTGTGTGTGTGTGTGTGTGTGTGTGTGTGTGTGTGTGTGTGTGTGTGTGTGTGTGTGTGTGTGTGTGTGTGTGTGTGTGTGTGTGTGTGTGTGTGTGTGTGGCCCCTGTCTCCTTGCGCTAAGATGCTTAACAAGTACGATTTCCCTCGCGCACAAAACTGAAAGTAGATACGACGCGCCTTCAGACTTTATACGTATAAGCATATGAGGCGTACAGGTGCGACACCCACAGGCATTTGTAAGTGCCACGCCTATTCAAACAGGGCGCAGAACCGTATAGATTAGTGCCGCGGCAACCCTGATGGGAGGCGAAGCGTCACGCACGGAGAGCTAGAAACTACAAAGCGCCACGTAAGAACAACGCCTGAATTCTGTACGCTCACTAACTCAGAGCTGTCGGCCTGTGCAGCCATCGTACTTTCGGCACCTTACAAAAGAAGGATACATCACAATTTCTCAAAGTGACAAATTTCTTCGTCTATGGAAGTACGTCATTCGATAAGCTACCTATTAGGCAATGAAGGACTGCCAGCACAACACGAATGTGAAGGCCATTGATACAATCAGAACACGTTACGGGAGCGTCTCCGCAACAGGGGTAAAACAAGCGGCGTCATGAGAAAATGGGAGTTTCAACCGCTGTTCCTCGTGAGCCGATTGGCCGACTCGACTACCAAAATAAGTAGCGCCGGTGATCAAGTTAGCTACAATGGATCAATCCCAGCTGACGACAGAGTTAAAGGGACCCTGAAACGCTTTTGACGATTTTCTACAAACGTACTGAGTCGTTAGAGTAGGTCCTTCTGATCATTAATTGGCACATCTAAGTGCCCCGCGTAAAGCGTGTAATTTATTATAAGATTTTAAAAATACACATCGCTGCCGATCGCAGCATACTGCTCGGCGGAATTTTAAGCCGCCCCTACCCATATGACCGAAATCACCCACACGACGTCAGTGGGGCGAGCTATCCGATTGGCTGACAAGGGCGCGTGATCGATAATTTTTCCAACTTTATGGTAAACAAATGATCTCCGTAATAGTTGGAATGTTAGTTAACTTGTTTTTATGAGGAGAAAGTAACATAAAGAGAATGCACAAGAATAATTTTTCAGTACACTTAAGCACTTCCGGCACACAGCAAGTGTCGTCTGCTTGTGTTACAACGTACTCCATTTCGACGAGAGCTCCGCGGTCAGAGTCGGTCTCAGTCTTTTCGCGAGCTCTATGATTCGACTTTGTTGCCTTGTGGACTGCAAACGTAGCGACTGGCAATATGTCAAGCTGCGACATCGCGTCCCTCTGCAAGGCAGCGTACGAGCGAACTGGCTGCTGCGCATCGGACTGCCGCTACCCGATCGGCGCCAGGATTTGCGCGTTTGTGGCCGTCACTTTACACCGGAAGATTACTAACGCAATAGCGTTTCGCGAGTCCGGTATTAGGGAAAACGCAAGCCCAAGGGGGACAGAGTATGGCCGCTTAACTGTGCCGTAACGGGATGAGCACAAGGGCAAATGTGAATTGTCTAGAATGGTCTGCACGGTGCAGCCATCTGGTGGCACAAAGCTCAACCATACACAGTAGCAGCAACGAAATGTATTCTTCTTTGCTGCTGGTGTGTATTTTTCGCAGGAGTGTAATCATCAACACGTTGTTTTTATAAATGTTTAAAATGTTTTACACTTGGTTAGAGCAATATTAGCGCTTTGTTTGGCTGGTTAAGCGCTGCGCCAACAAGTGTATGGACCGTACAGACCGATCAGGCCGCTCACGTACGTCTACGCTAAAGTTCCTTCATCAGCTTGAGTTTATGCCTCCAGTCATTTGCCGAAATGACCAGCTTGCCTGTGGTTACCGGAATACAAAACACGTTCGGCGCTACGACAGAATGCTCGCAACGCACGCTGCTTCGATAGCTCTCGCTTGGGGTCGACGGCCAAGCGGCTAGCGGAGAGGTCTCGCGCGGGCGGGGGCGGGCTCCAAAACAACCGGAAGTGGATGATGTGACGTCGCATCGTGACGCTGAACCAGTGAAGGCGGAGCTTAGCCCCGCTCGCTCGGCGAACGAGTTGAGGAGGAAAAGCATGGCTAGGGAGGAGGGTAACTTCTAATCGCTTGTAGCTCCATTAATACGTAACGCTTCACTTAAATTGTGGTGCGAATGTTCTACTTCAGCTGTACCCTACGCGTCTACAAAATTTGTCCGAACCGTTTCAGGGGCCCTTTAAAGCCGACTAGGGGATCAGCTACGTTATGTATAGAATACGATCTAGAAGGAGACTAGGTCCACTGGTCGGAACCTCTTGACAATGGTTCACGACCGCTAAGACAGTTTTTCCTTCGTTTCCCTGTTCGATGTTTGATTCCCTCGGAACGGTCGATACTCTCATCCTTTTTGAACATTTAGATACGAGACCAAATGGACGTCACGTCCACGAAGAATCCGCAATGAAGTTATTGTGAATCCAAAAAAAAAAAGTTAAGTTGTTATTCGGAGGAAAGTTCGTAGAATGCAGAAGAAGGCCGTAAAGTCCAACTGCAATTATGCGTTAAACAGAGTGTTGAAGAAAAATAAACATTCGCTCGGCAGCACCACTGAGACGCGAACAAAGGTGTTCTAGTCCAACTGTAACCGAAAGCCGAACGCTTCGAGAACAGTCGCGGACAAGAAGTCTCCACCAGCAGCACTCAGGGCTGCGGGCTTCCTTTCTTTTCTTTTTATTATATTTTTTTCCTGTTCTTCTCGCTCCAGTATACAAGACTTTTGGCAATTTAACAGGGTCGCGGGGTACGTCCAACGAAGGTTCAAATTGATTGCTATCCGAGCATGAATTTTGGAGGCAAGCTAAAATAACACACTCAAGCAGGGTCAAGTCGGGAACAAAGTGACGAGCTGGGCCATGGGCACGTTTTACAAAAAGAAAGAAAAAAAAACAGAGACAGATAGCGGTGAACACAAGCAAGATGAAGAAGCCAGCCAGTCCAATCGTCGTCTTCGTCTTGTATTGGTGTTTCCTATCCGTGTTTAATATACTGAGGACCGTCCAGATTTTGCGAGATCGGAGTAGCCCGTGTCGCCGTGTTTATATACGAGAGAATAGAAAGTGATTGCCTCGATAAAAAAAGTACGCAAGCGGAGACATTTCCGTGACTCACCCTCCCCTTCGTGACTCGCACACAGCTTATGCGAGCCGGGAAACAAAACACCACAGCGCTGGAGATACATTTGCAGCGAAGTCTCCCCCATACCCTCGGCACCGAAGTAAGTGAAGTACAGTGAACGTCATGTGGCCTCTGAACCTTCCAAACCGGGTGTCCGATGCACCTTGCGTGGCCCTCAGTGTCGTACATGGTGCAAAAGCAAGAAATAGTCCCGGATGTTTCCTGCGTAAACACGATATTATACGTGTTGTTTCGCACAGGCATGCGGAAGCTACGCCCTGTAGGATGAAGCCTAGAATGAAAACATCTAAGCTGATCATGTTTTTTTTTTTTAAAGAAAGGTAGATATAGCATTCCATGGTTACAATAATTTCCTTATATGGGATAAACTGGCAAATGATTCTTGCTTTCAAGAAGTTTATTTATTAGCGCTGGTCTCTTTTAACTTAATCGACATCACGGTGTTTGTCACCGTCTTCTCGCGCCCCACAGTAGGAACTACAAGGGCTTCATTTGCTGGTCGCTCCATGCGCGGTTTGTTTACGCATAAAGACCTATGTAGAAAACTCCAGGCTCAAAAAATAGGCGAAGTACCCGGCATTCTTTCGTAATTTATTTGCTTATTTTTGATTTATTTCGATGCACTGCAGGCCTGACGGCCCCCGAAAATAAGAATCACGGTTCAGTTCAGAGCGCCAACTATTGGGACACCAGCTAAGGAACAAATCACTTCTGATCAAATAAGAACGTTTTTCTAGGGCGTAAGGAGGATAACATGGTACTGAAAAACAGTTTCAGCAAGGCGGAAACAAACGAGTGAGACGAACGAACGAAGGCACTGCTACAAAAAAAAAATGAAGAAAGAATGGTGTGCGCAGTTAGTTATACTGTAACAATGCAACATCATGGCATCCTGACATGAAAAAGAAGCAACTGCATAGTAGTATATAACACGCAATAAATAATACCCACTCTGTGCTTTGAAACCTTATTAAAGGGATACTCCTTACGGATTTGATTAAGTTGTCGCAGTGAAACAGCGACAGCTTTATCGTCAGTGCGGAGAAATAATTATAGCACGCGATTACTGGGAGATTCCCACAGGTTGGCTGCGAGCACTTGTAACAACCGTCACTTCAAAACACTTCACAGAAGCAGATTTCACACCTAGTTTCCTAGATAAGACTCATCGCTCGTCAGTTGCAGAGACTGTCCGACCTTAATTAGGGTGATCAAACGCTTACAGCCTCTTTTCCTTCTATCTCATCGCAGAACGCACTCCGCCTATAGTGCCTTGGACGTCGGTTACAGCCACTCGCGCTTCGGCAAATATTTTCGGAAACAAGGAAAAAAAAATACTCGCTCGACGCGGTTTTCCTATCGGTTGCGCACTCAAGTGTTTCAAAAGAGTTTGAAGCAGGAAGAAAAAAAAAGGAAAAGAAGCCTTTGTCTCAAGGCATCGGGGGTATGCACGGTCTTCAAGCTGTCTTTGTGTTGACCCGCCGGGCTTAGCATAATATCGCGGGCGAGGGCCCCGAGGGTAGAAATTAGGTCTCCCGCGTGGTTGTATATCGTGCACCAGAAGGCGTCGTGCGCAGAGGACCCCGGTAATTCATCCCATTAGACTGATCCTAATCTGGCTTGCGCCGGCCTCCTTCAAGCGCAAGGCTACAGTCTCGCCGCTCCTGTGTCTTCCCATAATGGGATTACTCGCACCGGTTCGAAAGCGTGTTTCTTCGGCTAACACAGGCGCCATTCTCTCGATGGTTTACCTTCGGTACGCGATATAATCAAGGGGCTCTCAGAGTCCACGACACGACCATCGAGTCTCGCTACCCCCCCCCCCCCCCCCTCCCTTTCATTTTACGTTGCACTGAATTGTACCGAGCACGCAAACAACACATGGCGCCTAGAAGAGAAGCAAGCAAGAATACCGAGAAAGAAAAAAAAAATGCGGCTACCGACACGATCGCCTCGGTACCCTCTTCGAACTTTTGGAAACGAGGTCAAGTGGATGTCAAGCGTCCGCCCGCTCCAACGTGGACATTTACCTTTTCTTTTCTTTCTTTTTTGAAAAATTGCGTTCGCCTTTTTTTTTTTTTCGGCAGCTGAACCAAGAGAGTGACCGCCCAGAACTTGTTTTTGTTCGCAGCTATACGACGACGACGACGACGACGACGACCTATTGTTCGATGAGCATGCCAGCACGCGCCTGTCGGGGCGCATCGTCGTCGACGTTCGTAACTCTGACGTCTACGCGCGCGGCGCGTTCCTACAGACATTTGCCCGAAAGGCTCAGCCACACGTTCCCAAAGCCAGCACGCGTGCTGCAGAGATTGCATCGATTATTGATGACCTTCTGCTCGGCGAAAGCGCATAGAAAAAAAAAAAAGAAACAAACGAGCGCAACGCCGCGGCGGCGGTTGTGCCTCGAACGCGGTCGCCGTAATGCGTAAGAACGCGCGTAAGAAAAACCGAAAACGGGTGTACGGGCCTCCAACTGGTCGCTAAAAATAGTCAAAGCCAGCGAGGACCGTCGTCGGTTCGTCGTCCCTGCGGCGGGATGCCGGCTCGTCTCGTTTACGATGCGGTCGGCTGTGCAAAGGTATGCGCACGTGCTCGCTCCCGTCTCTGCAATCCTATATAGCCGGACTCGTTATCTCTTGTACGCGTGTGGACAAACCGCGTGTGATTTTTACTTTTGTTTATATCTCTCTCTGTCTCGTGTTCGGCAGAAAGTGTCGACCGCTCGCAGCGGCCCGATTTCGAGCCTCTGTCAATTCTTGTTTTCCCTGTAGGCAGGTACAAAAGTGCAGTGCACGATTTTTTTCTTGTTAATAGCCTGTGCCGCAGCTCTCGGCTCTTCCACGTCGAGTGCACTGCTGAATAGACAAAACAAACAAACGAACGAACGAACAGCAAGGCGGCCAGCCAACGGACTCATCGCTTTCTCCACGGCTTGTTAGCGGCATCTTCACTGTCCCTCCGCGCGCTATCATCGTCCTCGTCGTCGTTTGATCTATTTTCGTAATGACAGCGAATCCTCCCAGCTGGTCGAGAGGCGCCAATGTGGCTGCGGACGGTAGCGGAAAAGTGGCCTATACCCCGTGTACACGCCCCGCGAACATCGTACGAGGAATAGCGATAATTTGTTTTTTCCCCGCGACTCCCCCTCCCCAACGTTGCTGCCTTCGTTAGCTGTATCTTTCCTCGTTTATTTATTTCTCGCGGCTGCGCGCTCACTGTTCGTCGGTGCCGAGTACACGGACTGTTTCGTTGGCTTGTACGGCGATGCAATAAAGGAAGCGAAAAAAGAATGAAGCTAGGGAAAGGCAGGAGGAAAAGAAAATACAGTAAAACGTTGTGTGCGCCCTTGAAAACGAGAAAAGAACGACTCCCGGCCTTTACGTCATGAAGGCCGAAGCGCTCTCCTCCGCCGCCAGGGGCCCCTGGGGGCGATCCCCCGCTTTGCATGGGCGCTCTCGGTCAAACACGGCAGCAACGTCAGGCGGCAGAGAAACACACCGAGCAGTGCGAAGTCACCGCCCTCGCCAAGGTGCCTCGCTCCCCAAAAAAGTGAGGTGTGTGTGTTTGTGCGCGTGTCTAGGCCTTCCTTAAGTGGCGCTGCCGCGTCGGTTTTCTACCTGCCGAGGGGAGCCACGTTCTATTCATGTTTTGTTTCTAGTTCGCCCTCTTAAAGCGTTCTTACCACTCGGCTATCCTTGCGCTTTCATTCAGATGGAGGCCCGAGATATCACGGTCAAGAGCAAGGGGGGTGAGAGAGGCGGGGAGGAGGGATGCGTATACGTTTAGTCCAAAGCCGCACCGAAAGTGTTTGTGCGTGCGTCTGTCCGCAGCAGAGTCGCCCGGGCTGTGCAGTTCGCGCGCGCAGCGCGGCTTTCCTTTTCGAATGGCCCGGGCGCCGCCGCCGCTGCAGTCGCTCGCCTGCAGCCGCCCGCTTGCTCGCGGGTAATGTATAACCTCGCGCTCGGTTGCCGAGGGTGACGCGGCTTCGGTGGCGCGCGATGCGTTACATTGCGGCCGTTGACTCCTCCTGTTCGCAGGGAGCCGTGTCTCGAACACCTTCCTTGTTTTTCCGCCTTGGTTCCGCGTGTATACAAACACGCTGCGCCCTTATTCCGAGCCTCTCATCTGGCCGAGTTTGATTAGTGCACGTTGACGTCACCCCATTCAGCGCACGCTGGAACCTGACAGCACTGCCCCGCTTGGACCTCGAGTTGTAGGCTAAGTGAAAAGGAAGCGCTGTGGAACGTTTCTGCTAAAGAGAGGCCAAGGTGGTTGCGTTGTATGCGAGCAGCTGAGATGGAAATGCATTCCAGCCTTAGCTTAGTGCGAAACAAGACGCTTTACGCAACATGCGGCTTTGCTTTCTTTTACAAAATAAGGTATGACATGCCTCGGTAGTATAGCTATCCTGATTATGGTTGCGCTGATGCGGTAGGTTATATCAGCAGTATCAATAAATTGGCGATCTGATTGCAGATCCCAATGTTTATGACTCAATGAGGACAGAAACGTGGCCAATTCGGTTATTCACAATCCCACATTGACTGTTTCCCATGCAGCATCAGTAGTATTCCGTGTGTAGGCAGCCGAAATTCCCGCAATGTAGGTTCCTGTCATCTATTGAACAAACTACCTGTAGGAGGTTTCAAATATCTTCAGTTATAGAGCATGTCGCTATGCAGCGAGACACAAATATAGGAGAATTTTTAAATTCGTAAGCATTTCCATGCCTGCCCAACGAGGAAACTCGTGCATTCATTTGTCTGTCACGTAACATGATCGCTTTCAAGATAGGGCCAACAGCAGTGAGCGAATTTACCTTCGTGAAGCCTCTCGCATCAAGGTGAACTAAGCGGAGAGAACACAGTGCACACGAAGCTATCAGCACTCGG
Source organism: Dermacentor variabilis (assembly GCF_050947875.1). Lineage (NCBI taxonomy): Eukaryota > Metazoa > Arthropoda > Arachnida > Ixodida > Ixodidae > Dermacentor > Dermacentor variabilis. The sequence goes on from NC_134572.1 coordinate 150,388,931, forward strand.
CGCACTGCGTCCCCCCCATGGCAAGTCTCCTTCAAGATAATGCCCGCGCAGTCGCGCCATACGCCGCCGCCACCGGATTAAAGTTGATAATGGTTGATAACGGTTCGCATAGAGAGGAGATAGCGTCATCGACCACGTCTACGTACGAGGTCTACCGAACGTGACACTGTTCGATCACGTCACGTACTACAGCACGCACCGACCAGGGCTCATATTCCACGAAGCAGCGGCATCATCCAAACGCACCGTCATACAATTTGAAGATAAATAATAAACGCAACAAGAAGAACCAAACAAGAGACAGTGTACATAATAAAAGTTATATACTATTCGCTTTATGTACACAGTATATCTCGTCATTTCATCCCGCGTTCACATCCAACGAACTAACGAACTAATCCCTCTTTTGTTGCGAGAAAAAGCCTGTGTTGAGAAGATTCAGAACAACTGCGGGCATGCACAATTTGATGTTTTATATCGGACGTTTGCTTAGTAGCTTTTTTTTTTCGTCGACTGTTATTACAGTATCGTATTTGATAGCATAGGTTCTAACAAAATGTAGATCAACCAGTATGAAGCAATCATCTATCTCAGACTCCGGTCTGCCTGCTTGCATTCAAGAGGCGTGCTGAGTTCTCGCGAGGACCTACAATTTCAGAGCCGCTCACACAAACCCTGCCATGGAGCGTTTCGTATTGATTGTAGGTTGCGTTAACTCGGTATAACCCTCATCGCGTAGCCTATCCTGAGAAAATCACAGGGTGTGGGAGACATTGCAGATGACGAGAGAAGTAACAATACGAGGTCTTTAATGTTCGACGACATAAACCAGGTGCGTATGACCGCTCTTCTTTTTTCCTCTGCATGCGTAGTAAAGGATCCTAACATTCGTATCCTAACATTCAGCTCACTGTTCACCAGCGCAGCTTCGTTACTTCAACAACATGGCGTATTATTAGTGTACAGTTTGTTCAAGTATAAATTGGGAATTCTTGTTTTCGAGTCTCTAAACGGTACCATAACAGCTGATGTGTTGCAGAAATGACATTTGCGCGACTCTAAACCGACTAGGTTTGCCTCGAACAACGATTTTTTACTACCATATGCACGCACTAAGTATCGCGAACATACTTTTGCGGCTATTCAGTTTTGAAATACCATACCATTAAGCACCAAGCAATTGTTAGCTTTAGGAGCGTTTAAGAGCTTGTTTAATTTATTCTTCACTTTTGAACGTTGTGTAACTAATCTGCGTCGCGAGATTGTTGTCGTATTTTCTTTTCAATTTTTGTGCGCCTTTTCATTATTCACTGTGCCTATAGTGGTTCCATTGTTACAACTAATGATTTAATGCTATTTTGTTGTCATTTTTATATTCATCTCCACTTGATTCTAACCGCAGGTCCTCTTCTGTCAGGTACTATGGGACCTCCTTCTGAGGTATGTAGCCCAATGCGTGTATTTGCTTACAAATAAAGATCTCTCTCTCTCTCTCTCTCTCTCTTTCTGTCAAAAAAGAAAATCAAGTGGAGAATGTGAGAGAGAGAAAGCTCCTTAATGAAAAAAAAGCAGAGAATTATGTCTGTGATACTACTCTATAGAGATGCATGTTTGGGGACAGAACGCACTAAGAGGAAGGTGGGAAAGTGAAGAAATGCGCGAGTAACAAAGCACACGATCAATGGTATGTACGCATACATTAATCAGAGATTCAAACGCGATAATCGGACAGCATTGCGGCCGGCGTTCTTTTTTTTTTTTTTTTGTGCCTCCCACGGGCGCTGAGCCCATCAAGCTAATGCATTGTGCTCCAGGATTAAAGCGAGGGCCCCTGTGGCGCATTGCGACTCCGAGTGGCCCTCCAGCGATCACCAAGCGCTCCCGCTTGGTGCAAGGAGCATGGCCGCCAAGCGGGCAAATTACCGAATTTGAACCGCCGAGCCACGGCCAGATTGGAGGGGGAGAAGAGCGCGCGTGTCTCCCCTCTAGCCCGGCCGTGGCTGCAGAGCAATGTACAGATTAGAGAGATGTATACAGGGACCTGTATAATTTACAATTACTTATTTAAGCCAATGCCTGGAAGCAGTGAGAAGAAGGAATTGAAAGCTTGACGGCGCTTTGAAGGAGGATGCCTACAGGATCTACAATGCTTCATGTAGCTGTACTTTCTGGTTATATGGAGACGGAGCTCATTTTACTAAAGTAACAAGTATATTGCGCGCATTTCTCGGCTTATGCCTATTCCCTATAGATGGCAAGCTTAATCGTTGACTATATACCGTCTAAACTTCATTGCTGTCATTTATTATTATTTTATTTGTTTATTTCTAGCCAGTCAACGGCACGTCAGCGCCTCAGGGACTCCAGACAAATGGGCTACCTCCATTCCTTTTTCATCTTTTTCTTTTCTATACCACTCGTCGCACTCGTTTCTTTCCAGCTTGTTTTGTGGCGCGCCTGTTTCAAAACGAGAATTTGCAGTAGTCGCGCCGCATACAAAATGAGCCGCCGCTCCGTCACGTCATCCCGAGGCTTATAGAACATGCAAGGCGATGGCGCGCTCATGTGCCACCGCAGAAGCTCACTCTCGCATCGGCGTTCCGCCCCAGCCTCGCGTTGAGGCACGCGCTTAGGTCGTCCACCCGAGCATTCGCGAGAAGCGAGGGTTCACTGGGCTGAGACCAACGTATACCCCGAATGGCCGCGCGCTGGTACATCTATACACACACACACACGCACAGAAACACAAATACATAACAGGCTGCATTCCTGCGTCGAGTCTGCTTTGGCGAAGCATATCGTGCGGAGACGCGAATCTCGAAAGGCACACACGGACAAGCTCAATTCTGTTTCGCGGTCCCCGCAGTGCTCAATTACGTGCATCGGCGTCTCACTGCGCAGTCCTTTTTTTCTTTCTTTTTGCCCCCTTTGTTTTCATTCGGCGTGCCCAAATGGCGACGTCACGCGAAAGCAAGAAGCGAGTCACGCGAGGATGTTCAGCGACTTGAGTGGAGCGCCGTCGTCTCGAAGGTTGCTCAGCTGCATCGCGGGGCCACGGGGAAAGCTCGCTGGCGTATAGCGGACCGGTCACGGGCATTCGAACACTTTCTCACACTCACGGCCGTCATCGTCGACGTCTTGCGGTCGGCCGCTTGTCCGTGTCCTTACTCGTCATTACGCCCGCGGTGTACGCTAGAGCGACAGGATTTCTTTTGTTTTGTTTCTGAGGGACAGTGTGTCAGCCGTAGACTGCGAAACCGCGGCTCGTGTGACGCTAGCAAATGGAGCGGCGCTCGCGAAGCAACGACCGCGGGAGATGCGGGACAAGCGAGAATAATGAAGCGGGTAAATATTGCCACAAGATTTGCTGCTAACAAAGAGCTTTAACTAGACCACGCGCGAATGCGGTTCACCGTAAAGGGGGATGCTCTAACGTGGGGCCTCTCACTATGGCGGTCCTCTGTAGCCGAAAGCGCCGGTTGAAGCTGCAGGTCGGAGATGCACACGTTTTGTAGAAAGGGTGTCAGCGCTGCAAACAACAACAATTCAACTGAGGCAAAGATGCGCGATTGCGCACTTGCCAGAGATAAGGAATCGCACGTGCTTTAGATGCATCTGTTCCCTCTAGCATGTGGACCCCTCAGTGCGCACGAGCTACAAGGCTTATGCTAGCGAAGTGCAGTGCTAGTTTCGGGATATCCAGTTATTTACTATTCAAGTATTCACGCTTCGAACCTTCACTTCGAGGAGAGAGAGAGAGACAGAGGAAAGGGGAAAGGCAGGGAGGTTAACCAGAGGGCAAGATCCGGTTTGCTACCCTACGCTTGGGAGAGAGGGGAGGGGGAGGTAAAGTGATAACAAATTAGAGATAAAGAAAGAAAGGAGCGTAGACATACAATCACAGTCGGTCACTTGCCGAATACTGCCACCGCACAGCACCGTATAGCACTTGCAGCACTATAAACATCTGTTCAGGCTACAGCCGCTTGTCCAATTCTGTCGCCCTCAAAAGCCGCAACAGTGCCCTCGTCGCCCTCCGCTGCGGTGGCTTGTGATGGCGGCAGTTTAAAATAAGTTCCTCTGTGAGAGGTCTTCGGTCAAAGCGCGCTATCGCGATTGCGAGTGCTCGTCTCGGTAAATTATAGCGAGGACAGTCACAAAGAAGGTGTTGGAGAGTCTCCTCGTTACCACAGTCATCACACGAGGCGTCGTCGGCCCATCCGATTCGGAAAGCAAAAGACTTGGTTAAAGCCATCCCTAGCAATATTCGACAAACCAGGGTAGCTTCGTGACGGCTGAGTCCAGCTGGAATGCAAAGGCGTAGAGAGGAGTCAAGATTGTGGAGTCGGTTGTTTTGAAAACTTCCTGCGATCCACAAAGGGAGCGTGATATCACGGCTGAGAATTCTAAGTTTTCGAGCGGCATCTGTCCTTGATAATGGTATCGGCTCCTCTTCGTCCCCTTGAAGAGCCGACCGAGCAGCGTTATCGGCGTATTCGTTCCCTATGACTCCGCGGTGACTTGGAAGCCATTGAAATGTCACGTGGTGTCCTTTCTCAGTCAAGGTATAGATTAGTTCCCTAATCTCAAAAACCAGTTGTTCGTGTGGTCCGCGCCGCACGGCTGATAGCAAAGATTGCAGTGCTGCCTTCGAGTCGCCGAATATTGACCATCTTCGAGGTTGTTCTTGGTTGACGAGACGAAGTGCAGCGGGAAGAGCTGCAAGTTCCGCAGCTATCGGTGTCGTTGGGTGACATGTCTTGAAACTGATGGTGGTGGCTTTCGCTGGGAAGACCACGGCTCCAGAGGAACACTGGAGAGTTGCCGATCCATCAGTATAAATATGTGCGTGTTCGGCATACCTCTCGTGCAAAAGGAGCAGAGTTAATTGTTTAAGAGCAGGAGAGTCTGCATACGCTTTGCAGCAGCTGGTTTGTGCGACTGAAATCGGGTGGCGCCACCGGCGCGCCGCCCGCTTGGAATATCCGTGGCCTCGGACGCGAAAACGAAATCAGCATTGCTCCGTCGCGAAAGTAGTAGCGGGCGGTGTCTGACAAGCGCCGTTTGCTGAACTCTGTGTGCTTTCGGGTGACGTGGAACATTATTCTTCATAACGTGGAGACTTAGAGGAAAAAGACTTGTGCTGAGCTCGGTTGCAGTAAATGCGCCGGAGACATTAGGCAGTGGAACACGTCGATGTGCGAACTGCACGCGCCGCTGCTGCATCAAGACTGCCCGTGCCAGAGGCCATTTCTGTGCGGGCTTCCCATCTCGGGCAATTGCCTTGACCATCTGTGTGTAGATGCCTTGATAATGTATGTGGACAAATGAATCGGGAGAAGAAACTGTCTACTGCAGCAATGAAAAAGAAAAGCAATTAACAAGAGTTTATCTGTAATTACTGCTCGAGGCACCTGTGGATGCTTGAAGAAATCTAAAATGACACGATAGCTAAAGTCTGCTATTAAACTGATCGTTTCGATTTCTCTACTATAGTTTCAGAGTGCCAATAATTAATAAATAGGGTTCGGATTACTAGGGTGATGCTGCTCTTCTATGAAGAGTTTGAAAGGTTGAAACGGCAGCTCGCAGTTTCAGCCAAAGTTATGCCTTATCACATGGGAACTTTCAATCGCTATCGAGCCTCGATCCGGCTCGCACTTTCGAGTGCTCAAGGATTGGGATCGTGTTCGTTGAGATCTGACGCTTAGGGTGCAACTAAGTGACTATACGACGCAAATAATAAGTGTGCCTATTAGGTAAGGAAGGTAGTTGTATAAAAGCTTCTGTCAGAAAAATAACTTCTTCATTTCTTTTTATTGATATGATATAAGGAGATGTTGACGCACAATTTAAGGCGCCGGCTACTCCTTATCTCTTGAATGGTTCCATCATACAACATACAGGGTATAAGATTACATATGAAATAATCTTTTCACGGAAGCACCAGGACTTATCACAAAACGTTTTCACAGAAAGACTATGACACAATAAACACATGGTACATACAATATACAACGTAAATGTCTCCACAGTGATGTAGATAAAAGTCTCAAAAATGCAAACGATATTGTCGCCTAATGAGGCAGTCTCTAGTCAGCGGGTGATACATTCACCGTGTAAACGCACTATCACGTATAGTCACAGCAAAACAGTCAACATATCATAATTCACAAATACATGCATATATGCAGCGACAATGAAATGAAAGGAACAATAAAAGCGTTAATAACGTCCAACAATGCCGCTGTTTTCAAGAAAAGTCTTTAGTGCTCTTAAAGCGCTCTTCAGCAAAGACGTTGTTGGCCAAGGACCCAAAAGTTTCTTTAAACTGAAAGGTCTGCGGTCTAATTTAATTAGGGGTGATTTAAGTCGGCGTCTTGGTGTGTCGTGACACACCAAGACGCCGACTTGAATCAACCCTAATTCCTTTTATTAGGCAAAACAAATACCATGTCCGCCGATTCTTACCATCTGCAGCTTTCCGAACTACATGCGTGGTGTCGGCGCTACAGATAGAGATATACAAAATTGTATGTAAATAAAAAAAATAGTTTTTTTTTGCATTATTGGTTAAAACAGCCTTTTTTGGGTTATTTCTTCGTCGCTTTTTCCTGCTCTTTGTAACTCGTTTTCTAACACACTGAGCTAGAAGCTGCTTACGTCGGTCTCGGGTCGCAATCGGGCATTTCGATGACGACGCTCGGATCACGACCTCCTGGATTCGCATCGAGGCTCAATCGCGATTGGAATAATAATATTTGGGGTTTTACGTGCCAAAACCACTTTCTGATTATGAGGCACGCCGTAGTGGAGGACTCCGGAAATTTTGACCACCTGGGGTCCTTTAACGTGCACCTAAATCTAAGCACACGGGTGTTTTCGCATTTCGCCCCCATCGAAATGCGGCCGCCGTGGCCGGGATTCGATCCCGCGACCTCGTGCTCAGCAGCCCAACACCATAGCCACTGAGCAGTGATTGGAAGTGGCTGCGTTGCAGCGCCCGAAATGGATGGGCTCTATCGCGGTCAAAAGGGACCTAGTGACGTGGGGTATTACTATGAAAGAACACCCGTTTGGGGGCATCCAGTTAGTACGTCCAACAAACACAGTCAGCCGCTCCGAAGTCAACTACGTGGAAATATTGCGCCCCTGCCGTACTGGCGAATTACACAGGGATCACTACACCAGTATCGGGGCAAACACTCATACCTTAACAAATGTGAGAAGCTAAAATACCAACGAGCGCGATGTCAAAACACAAGCGGACACATTTTTTTTCACTCGGCGCTCAAGCACACACATTCCAAGGTGTCAAGCAAAGCGCGAAAGGCTGGACAACCATTTAAAACAGATCGTGGCGTAAGTACACCGCACTAGGCTCAAAAACAAACAAATGAACTGCAAAGAAGCCTTCATGAGCTTGAATCACTCAGCGTGAGGGAGGAATGCGCATGTACGATGACCGAGCGCCAGAGCGCGAGCACATCGAACGCTAAAACGTCAAACAATGGTTCACTTACACATTCGTTGAACCATGGGCCAGGGCTTTGTGTCGTCGATCCAGCCGCTGTACGTCGATGGACCTGAAACAACGGCGCTTGCCGCACCGTCGCCTATGCCTATAGACGTACGGTAGCTTAGCTGGCTTTCAATCCAAGGCCAGTTTCGCCAGCGCCATCACGTGATCAAACATGGCAGCGTGCGTGCACCTATGCAGGACAAAAACGCAGGAAATCATCACCCTGTCTCCGTCCTTCCAAAGTGTTTTTCCCATATCAGACAAGTCCAAGTATAACTTATGCCTAACTAAACTTTGGGTACCGCACATACAAACGTACAAATGAAGCGTTTTGACACGCTAGTGCGTTTGCGGGCCCAAATGCATGTTTCAATCGCTTCAAGGCGCGAGCTGCCACGAACGCAGAGGGCTGTGATACATGTCAGTCCAACACAGTGATAATGGTGAGTCGACTAAGTTATCTTGTGTGTTACCTTAAGCTAGGCGCTCTTCCTTCGACATCGAGAATCATGCTCAAGAAGGCTTTACCGAAGATAACGTCGTAATTCTGCTGCCGAGGTGAGATGAACGGCAGCGAAAGGTTACAACACCTTTCACTTCAAGTGAAGCGGACGAACGGTTTAGAAACGGCTACCCGTTGAGCCTGAAGCGGGCAGGCTAAGGCCCTTCCCGGCCGTGAGGTGATGGTGTAGTGTTGCGTTTCGCCTGCGACACGTGGTTTTGCCGGCGCGACTGCGGCGGGGCGGCAGACATTTTGGCCCGATCGTCGTCGCCGCAACACTCATCGCCAGGTGTTTCCAGGCGCGTCTGCGGCGATGCGACCGCCTAGGGATCTCGTTCCAGTCATTGTGCCCGAAACAGGCGATGCCAAAGCAGGGATCTCATTCCAGTTATTGGGCCCGAAACAGGCGATGCCAAAGCAGGGATCTCGTTCCAGTCATTGTGCCCGAAACAGGCGATGCCAAAGCAGGGACCATCTTCTCGTTACAGTCATTGTGTCCGACCGGCAGCGCCACGACAGGGTGCTACGAGATCATGCGCAGCGCCACGACGGGGTGCTACGAGATCGTGCGCAGCGCCACGACAGGGTGCTACGAGATCGTGCGCAGCGCCACGACAGTGTGCGTCACCATTAGCCCATTGTACATTCACGTGCTCGTCTTTTGAGGGGTTCCTTCTTGCCCTCAACTGCGAGAGTATAAAAACAGCTGCCCCCGGACGCCAAAAGGAGGGCTCCGATTTCTTCTGTTGAGTGAAGTGCTCTCCCGTCTCTCTACTTCGGTCAAACCTGACCACCAACTCTTTGCGATGTTAAAATAAACAAGTTGTTTCGTTGTTACCAGTCGACTCATGCTTTGCCGGGACCTTCGGATGCTTCGAGTTGTACCCCAGGCCGCCAGGCCAACGCTACCCTTGGGGCTTGCGACCCAGGTACAACCACGGGCGTCAGCGCCGAGTTCCCAACAGATCGCTCCAGTGTCGCGATCCCGAAACATCTGGTTGGCAGCGGTGAGATCGCCTACGACTTCAAACAACTGTCTGCCAAGCGGTGAGATCGCGACAACGGAGGCCAGCAGCGAAGAGATGCAGTTGACGGTATGCTGAGCAGCTCAACGACGATCCGGGAGCAGTGCAACGAGCCCTGTGTGACGACTGGTTGCCTGCAGCGGAACGACTGCGCGGAATTCCTGCCTGCGAGGTTTGGTGAGTGCGGGACTTTCTTCTTCTGAGCTTTGCCAGGCTTTTTGTTAGTGTCAGAAACAGAGCTGGTAATTGTGGTTGTCGTTGCTGCCGGGTTAGTTTGCGGCAAGACAATAGTAAGCAGTAGAGAAAGCAGCATTCAGAGCAGCCATGGATTTGAAGTCGTTGCGCAAACCGAAATTGTTGGAGCTTGCAAGAGAGTTGGGTCTGGATGTCTCGGACAAACTCAGAAAACCAGAACTGCTAAAGGCTATTCTTGAGTTAGAGGCTGAGGATGACGAGCTGTCGGAATGCCTTGAGACTATTGAAGAGAGGGAGACTGCAAAAGAAAAAGAAGAGCGTGAACGTAAAGAACAGAAAGAGCGAGAGCAACAAGAGCGTGACCGTCAACACGCTTTGGAAATGAAGCGTCTTGAGGTAGAGATGGAACGCGCTCGTAATGGAAGTCAGGCACACGGTGCAGGAGAACGCGTATTGTTCAAAATGACTGACCTGATGCGGCCGTTTAAGCTTGGAGAGGACATTGGTTTGTTCCTGGTTAACTTTGAGCGAACGTGCGAGAAGCAGGGGTTCTCTCGGGAAACGTGGCCACAGCGCTTGCTCACTTTGTTACCCGGCGAGGCGGCCGACGTAGTCGCTCGCTTGGATAGAGAGGAGGCAGAGGATTTCGACAAAGTAAAATCGAGTCTGCTAAAAAAGTACCGGCTGTCTGCGGAGGCGTTCCGTCGGAAGTTTCGGGAAAATGAGAAAGGCAGAAGTGAGTCATATACAGAGTTTGCGTATAGGCTTATGTCGAACATGCAGGAGTGGCTCAAAGAAGAGAAAGCGTTTGGTGACCACGATAAAGTTCTGCAGTGTTTCGGGCTAGAACAGTTTTATAGTCGGTTACCGGAGAACGTGCGATACTGGGTCTTGGATAGGCCAGACGTTTGTACGGTGGCTAGAGCCGCTGAGCTAGCCGAGGAGTTTGTGACGCGTCGAGCTCGCGGAGCTAAGGACGGTCAAAAGGGTGAATTTGGCTCGAAGTTTGAGAGGCCGAAGTTCACACCCATGAGAGCAAAGGGGGACACGCGTAGTGAGGATGCGAGTGAAAGCAGTCCGACCAAACGTAAAGAGACGGCGGCAGCCAAACGCAGAAAGCGGTTCGAGATGAGGCGAGCGCGCTTGTGTTATACGTGCCAGAAGCCGGGTCACTTTTCGGCGCAGTGTCCGGAAACAACACCAAAAGTTGTGTTTTTTTCAATAGGCAGCACTGACGAGAACATGAAGCTTCTCGAGCCTTACATGCGAGACCTCCTCGTGAACGGGAAAGAGTGCCGAGTGCTTCGCGATTCCGCAGCTACGATGGATGTAGTTCACCCATCTTACGTAGAACCCCATATGTTCACGGGCGAGTGCGCATGGATCAAGCAAGCCGTGGAAGCTCATAGCGTGTGTCTGCCGGTAGCAAAAGTGCTTATTGAAGGACCTTTCGGAGCGCTTGAGACGGAGGCCGCAGTGTCATCTATGCTGCCACCCCAGTACCCGTACCTATTTTCAAACAGGTCCGATCACCTCCTGCGCGAGAAGGGGCTTTTGTTTGGTGAAGCTAGTGTTCAGGCCTTAACCAGATCGAAGGTTCGGGAGCTCGCTGCAAAGGCGGTAGTTGCGGGGCCGACGTTATCAAACAACGAAAAAGGGTCAGAGGCGCAGCAAGCTGATATTCCGAGCACGCCCGAACTGAATAAACTTGAGTCTGTAACGTTAAAGGCGCCAGATACTGGAGAGGAAATGCCCGACACGGGAAAGTTAGAAGAGCTATCTACTGATTTGCTCATCGCGCCTACGTCAGACGGACTTGATAGGTTGCTAAAAGTCAGCCGGTCGGCTTTGATAGCCGAGCAAAAAAAGGATGGCAGCCTGGAAAACGTGCGCTGCAATGTCAAAGAAGGTATCGCCAGGAAAACTGCGCGTTTTGTGGAAAGGGGTGGAGTCCTGTACCGGAAGTATCTAGACCGCAGAGGAGTGGAGTTCGATCAGCTGGTCGTGCCTCAATGCTATCGTCAGGATCTGTTGCGCTTGTCACACGGGGGTTCGTGGTCCGGACACCTAGGAGTTAAGAAAACTAAGGACCGTCTCTTGCAAGAGTACTATTGGCCAGGGTGTTTTCGGGACGCAGACCATTTCGTGAGGACATGTGACACTTGTCAGCGGGTGGGCAAACCAGGGGACAAATCGAGGGCGCCGTTGAAATTGGTACCTATCATTACGGAGCCTTTTAGACGGCTCGTTATTGATACTGTGGGACCTCTGCCGGTAACAGCCACGGGGTACAGACACATTTTGACTGTGATCTGCCCAGCGACAAAGTTCCCTGAAGCAGTGCCGCTTAAAGAACTCAGCTCAGTTGAGATAGTTAATGCACTACTGTCCATATTTGCGCGAGTTGGTTTTCCTGCGGAAATCCAATCAGATCAGGGCACAGTGTTTACTAGCGCTTTGACGACAACTTTTCTCGAAAGGTGTGGGGTAAAGCTGCTACACAGCTCAGTGTACCACCCACAGTCGAATTCCGTTGAGAAGCTCCACTCCGTCATGAAGCGCGTGTTGAGAGCGTTGTGTTTTGAACATCGAACTGACTGGGAGCTGTGTCTGCCTGGGGTGATGTTTGCTTTAAGGACCGCGCCGCATGCGGCTACGGGGTTTTCGCCAGCTGAACTGGTGTACGGTCGCTCGCTTCGATCTCCGCTTCGCATGCTTCGAGAATCGTGGGAAGGTAGGGGCGACGACCCAGTCGTGGTGGAGTACGTACTTAAGCTCCTCGAACGCTTAAGAAGGGCACAGGAGTTGTCAGGTGAAGCAATGGCAAAGGCCCAGCAGAGGGCCAAGGTTTATTATGATCGGACAGCCAGGGCCCGTCGTTTTGAGGTTGGCGATGAGGTCATGATATTACGCACATCGCTAAACAACAAACTAGACGTGCAGTGGGAGGGCCCAGCACGAATTGTTCAGAAACTGTCGGACGTTAACTACGTGGTAAGTCTGCCAGGAAAGCGGAAAGCACAGCAAGTTTACCACTGTAATCTGCTCAAACCTTATAGACAAAGGGAAGCAGTGGTGTGCATGATGGTAAACGTTCCTGAAGAGCTTCCGGTCGAGCTTCCGGGACTAGGCTCAGTGACGAACAGGGAAGACACCGGTCAAGTCATTAGTGACCTTATCAGTAAAGCACCGCTGTCGCCTGAGCAGAAAACCGAACTACACCAGCTATTAGAAGAGTTTCAAGGTCTGTTCTCTGAGAGGCCTGGTAGGACTTCTGTACTTACTCATGATATAGAACTTACCTCCCCAGAGCCAGTACGATCCAAGGCGTATCGGGTGTCACCCCGCCAGAGCGATATTATGGAGGCTGAGGTAAAGAAAATGCTACGGCTCGGTGTTATTGAGGCAGGTGAGAGTGATTATACCTCCCCTTTGATTTTAGTTGAGGTACCGGGCAAGGAACCTCGTCCTTGCGTCGACTACCGCAGGCTTAATTCCATCACTAAGGATCAAATCTATCCGATCCCTAACATCGAGGAGCGCCTTGAGAAAGTTAGTAGCGCTCAGTTTATTTCCACCCTAGATCTTGTCAGGGGTTATTGGCAGGTTCCACTTACAGAAGAGGCTAGTAGGTATGCGGCGTTCATTTCACCAATGGGAACATTCCGTCCTAAAGTGTTGAGTTTTGGTTTGAAGAACGCGCCATACTGTTTTTCAAGTCTCATGGATAAAGTGTTGCGGGGACAGCAAGAATTCGCTTTACCGTATCTAGACGACGTAGCGATATTCTCCGCATCCTGGTCTGAGCATATGGCACATTTGCGGGCAGTGCTAACCCGCCTGCGCGAAGCGGGCTTGACAGTCAAGGCTCCTAAGTGCCAGTTAGCACAGGCCGAGGTTGTCTACCTCGGTCACGTGATTGGTCAGGGTCGGCGCCGCCCCTCTGAAATAAAAGTGGCCGCTGTGCGAGACTTTCCGCAACCGCGCACCAAGACCGATATTCGGTCGTTCTTGGGTGTCGCCGGCTACTATCAGAGGTACATCCCTAGGTACTCTGATATCGCGGCTCCCCTGACGGATGCTCTAAGAAAGACAGAGCCTCAAACAGTCGTCTGGGACGAGACCAAGGAAAGAGCTTTTAGCGCCCTAAAGAGTGCCCTAACAAGCCAGCCTGTGCTACGATCGCCAGACTATACAAAAGGGTTCATTGTTCAGTGCGATGCTAGTGAGCGAGGCATGGGCGTTGTACTGTGCCAACGGGAAAATGGAGAAGTAGAACACCCCGTCCTGTATGCTAGTCGTAAGCTGACCAGTCGTGAGCAGGCGTATAGCGCCACCGAGAAAGAGTGTGCGTGTCTCGTGTGGGCCGTTCAGAAATTGTCATGCTATCTAGCCGGCTCGAGGTTTATCATTGAGACGGATCACTGCCCTCTCCAATGGCTGCAGACCATCTCTCCCAAAAATGGCCGCCTCCTGCGCTGGAGCCTCGCTTTACAACAATATTCCTTTGAGGTGCGTTACAAAAAGGGGAGTCTCAACGGTAACGCCGATGGCTTAAGTCGAAGCCCTAACGTAGGAATCAGCCTCAAAATTGTTTGTTACTGATGTTTTTCTTCCTGAGGCAGGATTTTTTTTAACATATTGCTTTTGTTTAGTGTTTCAAAGTGATGATATGCTTTCTAGTGCAATTTTTCAATTTGTGGACGCGTTCTGAGTGATGCTAGACTACTGTAAGGAACTAGGCAGTGGTATAAAAAGGGGAAAGAGCCTGGCAGGGCTTAGTGAGGGTTGTGCCGTGCTTGCTGACTGAGCGGTTGAGTTTTCAGCGTAGTTCTAACGCTTGCCGGGAACGAGAACAAAAATGTGAACTCTCCCGAAGTCACTTTGCAGTGTCCCGTGCGAACCTGAACGAGAGAACGAGGCCTTCTCTGTGCGCTGCGCTCAAGAAACGTCAAGGGACGCCCGACTTCGGTTATGAGCATCATCGAGCGACATCCCTCCGGACAGCGGATGCAGTCCCCTGTCCATCGGGATCTCCTTCCCCCGGCGGGGCGGTCTGTTGCGTTTCGCCTGCGACACGTGGTTTTTCCGGCGCGACTGCGGCGGGGCGGCAGACATTTTGGCCCGATCGTCGTCGCCGCAACACTCATCGCCAGGTGTTTCCAGGCGCGTCTGCGGCGATGCGACCGCCTAGGGATCTCGTTCCAGTCATTGTGCCCGAAACAGGCGATGCCAAAGCAGGGATCTCATTCCAGTTATTGGGCCCGAAACAGGCGATGCCAAAGCAGGGATCTCGTTCCAGTCATTGTGCCCGAAACAGGCGATGCCAAAGCAGGGACCATCTTCTCGTTACAGTCATTGTGTCCGACCGGCAGCGCCACGACAGGGTGCTACGAGATCATGCGCAGCGCCACGACGGGGTGCTACGAGATCGTGCGCAGCGCCACGACAGGGTGCTACGAGATCGTGCGCAGCGCCACGACAGTGTGCGTCACCATTAGCCCATTGTACATTCACGTGCTCGTCTTTTGAGGGGTTCCTTCTTGCCCTCAACTGCGAGAGTATAAAAACAGCTGCCCCCGGACGCCAAAAGGAGGGCTCCGATTTCTTCTGTTGAGTGAAGTGCTCTCCCGTCTCTCTACTTCGGTCAAACCTGACCACCAACTCTTTGCGATGTTAAAATAAACAAGTTGTTTCGTTGTTACCAGTCGACTCATGCTTTGCCGGGACCTTCGGATGCTTCGAGTTGTACCCCAGGCCGCCAGGCCAACGCTACCCTTGGGGCTTGCGACCCAGGTACAACCACGGGCGTCAGCGCCGAGTTCCCAACAGATCGTACCAGCAAGTCCGATCCAAACAGTAGCCTACGTGAAACGGAACTCTGTAGAAGACTTCGAATAGAAAAAAAACGCTTTTGTGGTAAAACTTGTGCAGTTCCCACGCGGCGTGCACACAAAAAAGCACGCATGTGAAACTGTGATGAATCGGCAAGTCGACACAGCGAACCTTTGACACGAAACGCGCAGAGGAGTTCAGCGACGCCCGCAACTATCAGCGCAGTTGGTGGAGTAATTGGCGGGTCCAAAATCCGCCACTTGTGCTGGCAACGCTGTCCAAATAAAGAAGAAGGCTACGTCATCCACGTTTACGGCGGCTCTTTCGGTCGGTGCTTTGGTCACGTTTCTCTTTTGTGGCGTCGAGTAGAAGTGTTTCGTGGAAGCCGAAAGGGTCCTTGCTGCCCATCACCTTATTCAGATAAGGCTCGAGGATTTCGGCGAAGAAATCGCGGTAACAATTGTGCTGTGCGTGCAAACGTCTGGCCTGGCTAGCGAGCCACGTCAGATATCCTTAAAGACAATGAGCCTTTCAAGCGAGCCGGACGTTAAATAAGGGAAGTGTTCATGCGTAGCGTGCCTCTCCGAAAGGAGCAAGCACTTGTTCGCGGGCTTGCCCTACTGCTACAGGTGCTATATACTTGACTGTTTTCGACCTTCACAGGCAACTCCACACTGCGACTCGTGTTGCAGTGTATCACGCATAGCATCTCACAATATGTAGGCAGCAACGTCTGTCGTGATTTCAGAAACCAAGCACACACATCCTGCTCTTATAAAACGAGGATAAAGACTGTAATGTTACCAGTTCAGTGTGCCAAGGGATCAGAATAAATGAGTTCCGTTTGTGAGTCGGGGTGCGCCTTCTTTGTATAGTTAGCTAATACATGTGATAAGGTCGTCTGCATCCGATAACTGGTGCTTGTTAGTGCTCGCGGCTCGGACGCATTGTTGGAGGTAGGGCCCCGGCTTGGGGACCCAGCAGATACCTGCCGCCCGTAGAAGCAATCAAATCCGGGAAACGTGAGGAGTGAATAACAACCAATAGGACCAAGTTGAGTTTCTTCAAACAGGTTTACAAAATCTAGAGAGGCGCTTCTTTTGGCAAAGCAACTTGTATTAGTGTAAATGCATGACTTCGAAACGAATTGCACCAGCTGTAATGGAATTTAGCTGTGTGCACAGGTCGAAAAGCAAACTAGCGGCTCTGTGTGTGGCTTAACACCCAAACTTGGAATGAGCGCTGTTTCCAGATCTAAATTTCTTGCTAGCAAATAAAGCGACAACTCAGCGCGTTGAATGAGAAAGCAGAATCTCCTACTCGAATCGCTAAACTAAAGCATGCTATGAAAACGATATGTCGCATCGCGGTGTAGCATGTGTCATGATCAACTTCAGACTTTCCGAGGTAGTTATCATTCCTGTTACCGTGCCTGCAAGCAAAAGTACATGAAGGAGAATATTCCTTCTGCTTAAAACATTAATAACACTAATGCTGGGGCAGAAAACTATAACACAAAACCAAATGAAGCCTTAGAGTACACCACTGTAATTTATCAAATCGCCCGCCTGAACAACGTACAATGCGTGATTTGAAACGCCAGCAATATATTAATAATTAACAATGGTCTTCTCGCCGGGTAAAAAGAACTCGCCCCGAGTGACTCGTTTCAAACAAACAGAAATAGTATGGGTCACCATTTTCCCAATGCGGAAGTTTCTTATCCAAGTCGCTCTCCGATGCGCCTCGTCTGCTGCTTACTAGAGACGATGAAATCATACATTGCTGTCTTTCCACCGCGATGACAAGCATAATGCTACACAACAAGAGCCTTTCGACATTCGTAATTTTTTTTTGTTCCGTGCTTGTGCGCGACGGCATCACGGAGATTTGAGAACTATTAGTCGTTCAGCGCATGCCGTGATAAGACACCCTCTTTCGCTTCAAACCTGAACATGAATCGGCCGTTTCTCGGCGCGGCCACCAGGTAGCGAGCATTTATTTGGAGTCACGAATAGGGAGGCTTCACACGCACACAGGCATACAAGCACGCGCACAGGCATACAGACACTCACACACACGAGCAAACATACGCGCGTGCCCGCACACCTATATACATATGTATATACGCTTGCGCACACACGCGAAAACGCACGCTCATGTATACGCATACGTTGCAGTGAGGATATTGTCACGTAGTCCTGACAAGAGCCCACAGTAGCAATACTGCGAATGGCGAAACTAACTTTTATTGGGCGAACCTGTGCCTATAAAAACAGGCAACACTGAAGAGGAAGCTTTAGCTCGGACTAAAGCTTCCTCTTCCGACAGGGCCTATTCAAATACGTGTAACACGCAAAAACGCTTTTCTGAGATAACCCCTGGACCGATTTTAATGAAATTTGTTGCACTTGAGAGAAAAAAGTCGAATTCGAGTGACTTTTGAAAGCGGAATTAGAATTTAGGGCTTGAATTTCGCGAAAATGATTTTCAAAAATGTGAAAATTAAAAAAAAATATAGACGCACGAAGTTTATAAATTAATAGGTCTTCATCAAGAATACATACCGCAGTTCTGTAAACGGCATCCATTAGATCATTCAAAGCACACAACTTTAATGTGTCAGTTGATATTTTAAGTGAATTTGTTACGTTGTTTACAAGGGTTCTGCAAAGGCTGTGATTCCATATTGAACTTCTTTTAGATTCATCTGTAACACATCAATTTTGTTCGCTTTAGATGTACTATCAGATTCAATTCACAGAATTGTCATATTATTTTGGCTTGCTGAGTTACAGAGTTGTAAATTTGATAGTTTCGCTTTCTGGAAATTTTCGATTGTTGCAAATTTTTAATAACACATTGCCGCCCTAATTCAAAAATTCGAAACCAACAGTCCCCAGATTGTAAGTTTTTCTTTTAAATGCGACAAACCTTGTCAAATTGGCGCAGTGGTTGCCGAGAAAAACTAATTCTCCTTTTACAGGTGTTTAGATAGGAGCACCCGAGATAAAGCTTCCTCTTAAAGCACAATAGCGGCAAATACAGTTGGCGATCGTCGGAATCTGCCGGGCAAGTGCGTGGGTTTTTATACACGAGCACTCGGGCGTTCCAGAGTAATCGCTGATGCCCGCGTGTCTTCCAGAAAGTTCGACACCATTCGCGTTGCGCATACACGCAATCAGATTACACAAGCTTCGGTGACAACAGACAGCGGATAGAACCATCGATAACATTCCAGAAACTTCCGATACATGCAGGCACGTCCCGCGCTGTGCGATAACATTTGTTAGGCGGTGAAAATAGCTCACCCGAAAGCGATAAACGATTCCACCTGTCAATATTTATGTAGCGTTTGTTGTTTCGTTCCGTAGAGAACAGAGCCTGGGACGGGCACATGTTCAGCTATAGTAAAGACGCCTATGCGTGTACACCGACCCGTTATATTTAATAATATTTGGGGTTTTATGTGCCAAAACCACTTTCTGATTATGAGGCACGCCGTAGTGGAGGACTCCGGAAATTTTGACCACCTGGGGTTCTTTAACGTGCACCTACATCTAAGCACACGGGTGTTTTCGCATTTCGTCCCCATCGAAATGCGGCCACCGTGGCCGGGATTGACCCGTTATATTTCTGTTGCCCTTCGTTTATGACAGGCGAGGACGTAGTTTACTGGAAACAGATGGTTCTGGCAGACATCGAGAGAAACGCTTCTGTAGCAGAACTGCTACATTATGCGATTACACCTCCTGTGTTCAGCCATCAGTCCTTTTCCGCCACGAAGATATTTTTTCTGCAGTAATTACCTGGATAATTACAGAAACATATTTTAATGAGTGCTTTATTTTGGGATACGACTTTCGATGGCGAAAATGCTATTGCTTTCGAAATTTTCAGTGCGCTGTGTCCTGCAAAATGATCTTTTTTTTTTTCCGCGCGTTACTCGCAGGGCGGTAAACACGAAAGTGCCACGTGACAGTGGGATAGCGGGTGTTGCTGCGGAGTTTCACCCGGGGTGCACTGAGCACCGCTGTACATGCAGTGTCGTCCTATCACGTGGCAACGGGGTTTGTAGCGAGGTTGGCACTACGCGTGTCTGCTGTACTCGCAAGGTTTCTGTATCCACGGATGACAAGGGGATCATAATCGTCATCATCAGCCTATTTTATGTCCACTGCAGGACGAAGGCCACTCCCTGCGGGGATATGCAGGAGCAAATACAAGAAGGCCATCGCTTACTTTGACAATCATCTTCGATTGCTTCTGTCGAGATATCCTTAAGAATAACCGACCTGCACGAATGGCTTTACCGTGAAATGGTGTTATCGCGTTGCACCTGATCTTGTGGGAGGTGATCGCGACAGTTTGTGACCACATCTCTGCTCTGTGCGACCCCCTTTACTTTCTTCTTACCGTTCAACTCCCAAGATCCCGTTCCTACAGTGTAGGGCAGCAAACCGGAGTTACCGTTCTGTTTTACCTCCCCACCTTTCTTCTTTCTTTTATTTCTTGTTCTGCAGCTGTTTCACCAAACCTAGCACAGGGACCATCCACCCATTATCATATAGCTTCTTGAAAGCTCACGCGAGCTCGTGTGTCGATAACCTTTAGGGCTGCTACGCGGTCGCGAACGTGTGCCTCTAAGCAACGTCAATGGTGAGCTCGCGTGGCCGTCGGTCGTTCCTCGAGCCTCGCGGTGTTGATTGAGGGGAAGGAAAGACGTGGCTACCACGCGCATGCACGAGAGCATCGCCGCGTAGACAAACGCATTCGAAATGGCCAGCCATTAACGTAGAGTGTAAAAGCATCCGATGTGCCTTGAATTAAGGGCAACTCAGTTTTAGCGAAGTAGCGATGACCCACATCGGCGAATGCGAACCTATGTACAGGTTTTCCCAACTATCACGCAAAAAGGTTCAAAAATATGCGCATGCCACGTAGCTGGACAGAACCAATGTAATATAGTTTGCTGTCGCTTGGAGATACTCAGATTGTTCGTTTTTCTTTCTTTTTTTTTACAGCGAAGCTGTATATTGGGGGGGGGGGGGCTAGGGTTCCGGGCATTCTTGTCTTCCGTGAACAAAAACTATCATCATCAATGGCTCATACCGTGTAAGAATTAATGCTCCTGTAAGGAAGCACAACAAAGCAATGGTTCATAGCTCCGTAAGGCAGAGGCTACAAGCACTCAGCAAAGTGAAGCGAACAGTGCTCAAATTATTTCTAATCACGCACACAACATACAGAACAGAATGTCAAAAACTGTCATCATCAATGGCTCATACCCCCGCGAGCAATGGCTCGTAGCAAGCAAAAAAAAAAAAATGCCATGACTCATAGTCCCGTAAGGTTCATGGCTATCCACTTTCCGTGAATTATCTGCAATGACGCTACCCCTGTTGTCGCTGTCGGTGATTGCAATGTGGATAAGTTGATACCAAAAAGGGAGTGGTTCGCGCCTTCGGTGTCGCAGACATATCCCTTGCCATGCCACACTGACTCTGCCCAACCGACCACTCAGCGGCGTAAGTGCATTCATTTGACTTTCTCAACGAATGCGATCGCAGTTGCGAGGGAAATAATGAACACCGACCAAGAGAATAAATGAGTTCGTACCTTTGTTCCAAATTATGCCCCAACTCCGTGTCGTGTGCTAAACGGCTTCGCTGGTCTACCAGCTTCACAGAGGAGAATGGCACATGATTTTTTTTTGCGTTCCGCCTAATTACATAATTAATCTCAATTCATTATTCAGTTTCTCAAATATTATATTTAGTTGAAAAGTGTCAGTGAGAAAATTGTAGAGCAACATGAAATGCACGCCAAATTGTCGCGTGCGGCAATGTTGTGTGTAGTATATATATATGTACCTGTCCCGTATAATATATGGAAAAACATTCTTTTTTATATGAAATTCCCGCATGTTCATATAATTGTACGGAACATGATTGATATGATGTATGGAACCATAGTGAGTTTTATGGTGGAATCCACATATGTACATGTGGGATTATGTAACACTGTGTATATGTCATTGTTTTTTACATACATGTGTGAATATTAGCAAAAGATGTGTATAGGCTGGCTACCCATATCAGGGAAATGACAATATAGGTATGGAAAGATAGCGAGCAAGAAAGAGTGCGTTACAACAATCATGCGGTAACAATTTTCACGTAAGCTAATGTTCTTTAGAAGCGGAGCCGAGCTATTGGACTCACTGTGTAGACTTCTCTCACGGCCACGATCCTATCTAGAACTGGAGATTCAAAAAGAGCACTGCCTTCCAACTTATCGAGGGCAGTCTCTATGCGCGCGCCTGCCTATATGCCTGTCTGCATTTAAACGGGAGAATTCGCTCATAATATGTTCGAACTTTTCATCAGAACCGCATGATTCCTTCACTATATTCAACAGCTTAAAGTGAATCGTACCCTTTAGCGGTCTTCCTTATCTCTACAATATTGGAAATAGTGGCCGTCAGCAACAGATTCGTGGGGGACATTTTCCAACAGCGCGAGAAAATGCGCTAACAGTCGCACTGCCTCAAGGAGCAGTAATTGCTGTGCATGCATATCGTGAGAGTACGTAGTTCTTGAGTGCCTGGAACCGTGTTACAGTTTATGGAAGAGCGAAGCACTAGAGACGTCGGCAGCACACTGGTGGTGCCATGTTATGCGCTAAAGCGTTCTTGCGTTTCGTGTGCTGCTCACGTCGAAGCCGAAAGATCCACTAAACAATAATGATGACGCTGCCGCCGACGCCTTTATGCCGTCAACTATGTGCTATACATAGTCCGTCAATGTAATAATAATCTTCCACGCTCTCTTGTTGAACTGATAGTGAGTACATGGCAGAACTGGCGCTGGTGTTCATAGTTCAAATCGATACCCTCGGTCTCCTGTCAAATGATTACGTTCACGGACAGGCTAAAGTTCCTGAAAACAAACGAGCATCAATGTAGACGAAGTAACTACGGTCCCGCGGTTCGAAGTTAAAGGAGAAGTTTAGCTTGTCTATAAACTTATCAGAGGTTACGAAATACCAAGTTAACTGAAACATGGACAGATGTAGCAACGCTGTTGGCGACATCCGGTGGGGAAGAATTGAACCATATTCATATTGGCTGCTGATGTAAAGTTTCGGCAGCATAAAAATCGTTATAGCGCTGCCTTTGAGAAAAAAGCTTTTTGAACACCTGCGCAAATACATCTCTAACGGGTCATTACTCGACAAAGCGCCACATTCTACCGCTAACAGCGTTGTCACTTATCATGCTCGTCTGTGATAAGCCGGTATTCTGTAGAAGATGCACGGGCAAACACAATATCTCTAGAAACAGCATGAGAGTGTGCAACAGCAATGAAGCGTGAAAATCTGCGTGTTCCAAGCACGTTGTTCCAACCCTTGTGCAACTGATTACAAAATTTTGTGTGCCAGTTTCGTGGCGCGTATTAACACATTGGTTTTTGTTGAAAATGCAATGTGTTTTTGATGAAATCAGTCCTTTATTTCTGTTGTTTTTTGTTTTCTCAATTACTCTGCAGGGGAAAAAAGTCAAAGAAGCGTGTAAGACTACCGGTAGCCTCAGCGACGACCAGTACAGATATCAAGTACCTTTCATTATCTTCCTAAAAACGAACAGCTCTGCATTCCTACATCTGTATATAGAATGTCTTGCTTTTACTGTACATCACAGACGACCAGTACAGATATCAAGTATACCTTTCATTATCTTGCTAAAAACGAACAGCTCTGCATTGCTACATCTGTGTATAGAATGTCTTGCTTTTACTGTACATCACAAAAGACCAGTACAGATATCAAGTACCTTTCATTATCTTCCTAAAAACGAACAGCTCTGCATTCCTACATCTGTATATAGAATGTCTTGCTTTTACTGCACATCACAAGCATTTCAGTAGCAGGTACACCACACCAGAAACAAAATGAATAGGCTTGGTGCCGCGTAGGCTTGCTGTAATTTTTGTAGTTCGAGAAGCTCATATGTCTCTGTATAAATGTCTCTACGAGCTTACTTCACTGAATGACAAAAATGTGAATTGACATCGCTCGTTAAAATGAGTTATCGTCTAGATAGCAAAGAAAAAATATAAGTGAAGCAACGCTCTAACATTTTTAGTCTATTCCTCGGAATATAGGTATTAAACGTCCATACTGCGAGAGAAAGTGTGGATAGATGGGTGGTAAGGAAGCTATATATATATATATATATATATATATATATATATATATATATATATATATATATATATATATATATATGTGAACCATTTTGATTACCTCCAAGGAGATGACTCCACCTGTCTACACGCAGTGCAAAATTTCTTTTTTTTTGTTTCTATTTATTGTGCAAATCAGATTAAGCTCAGGAGGAAGTGGAAGCCCGCGTGCCTTCCCTTGACGCCTGCCACATTCTACGCACCGCTGCCGCTTGCAAGTAAATCGGCACACGCGTTTACACAGATTCTCGGTCGTGAATAGAGTCTGCAGTATAACGCAAGGGCCGCGCCCTCCCGAAGCTTTTTGCCGAAGAGCGCGCGTGTTACGGCAGGTTAGTGTGTACAAAATGGTTACAATGGCGACCAGTATGTCGCCGTACAGCTACTGAAAAACCAAGGCGATCTCTTCCAGCTTCCAGTTCAGCAATTCGAGATACCCTAGATTTCTGGGCGGCCTCTTTTATCGCGCACCACGTCGCAGGCCAACCCTGTTGCAGTGTGCGCTTTCGCGCGCCCCGTTCAGCAACAGCAAGGTATCAACCGCTCACTCAGTGGAAGGCTGTTCTTCTATACAACGCTGCCCGTGGCGAGGGTAGCATGCGAGAAGCGCCTCTGCGCCGCATGCAAATATCGCGCAATCGTGCAGGCGCCCGCGTCGTCTCCCATGGCTCGCGCGGTGTACGCCGCGTGAAGCCCACAGATGCGAGGCCCGCCTCCGGCATCACATGACCACCTCTTGTCCCGACGCCGAACGTACAATGCACTTTGCGCGTGTACGCGCCATCTTTGGAGATCGCTGACCACTCCTCGCATTGTGCGTAGGACTTGCGTGTTCCCACGCGAATACGTGCCCGACCTTGCTGATCGAACCTGGGGTTCGATGTTTTTCTTTTTCCCTCCAGCAACGGTCTCGTCTCTACTGCGGCGCTGTGAAGCGGTTTCGGTGGTGGGTCGTTGAACTCAATCAAAGGGTAAAGGGAAAAGGACAAGGCGCGGCGCGAGGGCAGTCGTTAGAACTATTTGAGGGCTAGGTTAGGTTTAAACGGGGTCGAGGTGAAGGTAGTTAGGGGCGGCGGAGCCGTAGGCGACTCCGTGTGGCGGCGGGTCGCGCATGAGCATATTCCGAAGGCGATTGAAGCGGCGAAGTTGTTTCTTCCTGGAAGTAGGTCTGCGCGATACACGGATTAACTGCTTGGTTGATCGATTGAGGCATTAATTGAGGGTAATTTCTTTCCGAATTAACCGGCCGACTCGTGGGAGAGAGATGAGCCATATTTAAGATTGCTCTTTGCCAGGTCGGTCTGCAGTGAAAAGATTGATGAGGGGGATGACGCAAAATAATAGTATTAACGGGGCGCACCTAACCGCGAATTGCAAAACAAAACAAAACAATCGAAGTGCCAGTCATCTATATATATATATATATAGGTCCGGTGCATAGGTAGTTGAAGCAACAAAGGGGCACACTGACGAAAATTGCATGTTTAATGGTTGTAACGTTTCGGCCGTGGCACGACCTTCGTCCGAATAAACACAGATACAAGCGCACAGCCGCTTTTTTGGGGCATGCGCACGTGGGCCCAATCAGCAGTTCATGCAGGTGTACACTTGCAAATAATAAAAGAATAAAGTGCAGCAGCAAGTACAACTTGAGCACCATAAATGATATGTATGAAATGTCATGATGGGGTCACGATGATTGTACATGAAGCTACAGAATGATATCAATTGCGACATGGCAAAACTAGGGACTAATTGATTTGGCATGCTTTATCAATTCTGTACGAGAACACACACATCAAGATATGACAGAAAGGCAAATTTGTTCCTACGCTCTCGTTGATACCAGATGACACAGTGTTAAATTTATGAATGAGAAAGGAGTCTCGTACTTCTACGTACTAGGGGTATTATGAAATAAACTTCTCGATCATGGTGCGATTTGAAACCTGATTGTATCACTGTTACATTGATGTTGTCGAACGTATGACCTGGCAGTCAAACATGTTTAGATAATGGCAGGTGCGGCAAGCTGTTACGTGTGCTTTGTGGTTGTTGAATCAGATATGAAAAGATGTTTCGCTCTGACTGATATAGTGCATATGACAGGCTGAACATTCAAGCAGATATATGATGTTGGTACTGTCGCAAGTGAATACGTCACTGATTTGCGCGGAAAAAATTCGATGCTGTGCTTCTAAGAGTATTTAATGTGGTTATATGTGTACAAACTTTACTACGGGGCTTATTGCAGGTATGACAACCAGCAGGAGCAATCGCTTTAGTATTGGAAGAGGTTACTAGGTCACGCAGATTCTTAGAGCGATGATGGACAACTCTTGGCGATTCCGTGAAAATGTGTTTAAGACGGTCGCTCTGTATAAGTAAGATATAATGCTACCTGAGAAGGTGCGACAGGTTAGGGATAGCTGCAGAGTGTGTCACGATAAAGTTCGTGAAATTGGGTCGATTGCTTGTCCGTGCAGATGAGTTCTTTCCGGTCGAGAGAGTCGGCCAGTTTAAAGGGCATCGTCAATTATTTGTGAAGAGTCTTTCTGTACGGTTAGTGCGTTACGAAGCTGGTTACAGTTACAAGTGAATTCACTGCCGTCCGAACAAATTCTTTTGAAATGGTTAGCTTGGCTGTAGGGAATGCTAGTTTTGCAATGTTTGACATGGCTGCTCTTGAAATTCAAATATACATGTCGGTCAGTGGCCTTTCTGTAAAGATTTGTCGTTAAGTTACCATTGCACAGAGATACCGAGACGTCAAGGAAGTTTATGCTGAGTGATGGATAGGAATCGGAAAGGAGAACTGATGGTGCGGCGTTGTTAAATTCAGTAATGATGGAAAGTAATGTAGCTTCATCATGATGCCAAATTAAGAAAATGTCCTCGATGAAGCGTTTGTAATAGAATGGTTTAAGATCACGAGTAGCGAGGAAATTCTTTTCTAGCGTGCCCATAAAAATGTTAGCATAATTGGGACCTATTTATGTGCCCATGGCGTTACCACTCGTTTGAACGTAATGGCCGCCGTTGAATTCAAAGTTGTTAAGTTCAAGGATTAGAGCTGGAATTATGCCAAGGGTAGAATCGTCGATGGCTTTGTTATCTACAGTGTCATTATGTGCACGGAGTACAGATTGAATCCAATCTGTGTGGGGAATGTTCGTGTACAGCGACCCCACGTCTAGTGTGACTAGAAGGGCATCGCTTGGAACATGCAAGTCAGCGATATCAGACAGAAAGTGGTTAGCATCTTTGATAAATGAAGAAAATCTAGCAGGAATTGAACTGATAACGTTATCTACATAGCGAAACAAATTCTCTGTGACGATACCTATCCCTGAAACTATTGGTCGACGTGCGTTGTTTTCTTTGTGGATTTTAGGAAAGAGACAACATCTACCAGCTACCGGGCTTAGCGGGACTAATTACTTAACTGGAGATTTTTCAATTTTGTTTTCTTTCGCGAGATTGCCTGTTTCCTTTACCGTGGTTTATAACTGTTCGGTCGGGTCGAGAATATGTTATGGTCACCTCCTAATACTATCTCAGTGCAAGAATTTGTTTTACTACTCAAGCAATCGTCCACATGCGATAGAGAAAGAGAGAGAAGTCATAATGGAAAAGCTGTGAATGTTAACCATGGCTGAACCCGGTAGTCTACCGTGCACTGGGGAAGGGGGAAAGGCGACAGATATTCCTCAGCTGCAGGCATCTGTAGATAGCCCCCTATTAACCTTAATCAGGCCGAATAAAAATCTACCAGCCGAACTTTTTTGATTCTTGGTACACCATGGGTCTTCTCTCTCTGCAACTAAATTGCGAAATTTTTTTAAGTAGTGTTTTATTATTTCAAACGATGCGATGGTGTGCTTTCTAAAGTACGCTGGCCCTCTATGACAGAAAAGAACGATGTAGGTCCTCAGAGGTGCGCTATAGTTTGGAAACGTGACAGGCTTATTTTTAATGGTAAAATGAAACTTTATACAGAGCTGCTTAGACTTTTGAAGGCAAAATGGGAAGCCTTTGAAGGGGATGGAGGCTTGGTTCTTGCGATTTTTTTACCATTTGATGCTTCCTAACATAAATTCAGCAGTAGTGCTAAGTAAGCTACCATAAAAAAGCTAAGCAAAAGAAAAAGAAAAAAATTGGCTTCTACAGCCGAACTGTTGGTGACGCTTGTGGCGTTCGTGACCCGAAGCTTCGTGACCGCAACAAAGCATATCATGCGTGATACTTAGCAATGCTTCACTTAGGTAGAATCAGATCTGCTTTACTGCAGGACAGGAGGCTCTTCATTGATCGAGGGCATAACGCCAGCCTACGATTGAAAAAAAGAAAGCATTAATGTCTGAGGAATTTATATTGTTGGGAGGTGGAACTTAAGCCGCTAGAAGCAATTTCTTCTCACAACAACGTAGCATGTCAATCATCTGTGGGGAACGAAGCTGCACGCCTCCCCCCCCCCCCTTTGATCCGAAAAATCGTGTTTTTGCCACGCGCATGTTTGACACTCAGTTCTTGCTTTGTATTCTGCATGGTCGTTTCTCCTGTGCTCTTCCCTTTCGCTTTTATATATTGCCACATCCTATATGGTCGCCGCAGGTATGTGCCAGGCGATGAGAACGACGCTGAAGTAGCGCGCGAGTAAAAAAAGCAGTTAACAAACGTGCTTTATTTAATCACCTTCGTTTTAGAAACAAACTCCCAATGAGCAATAATGTAGACTCAATTGTCTATACCTCACAGGAAATGCAGGAGTCCTTAGAACTACTGGCTAAAGGACTGGAGAGTCGATTCGCAACGCGCCTTCAAACTTCTGTTTCTTCTCCTGCATTCTCGGGCTACAAGGAAATATCCTATTCGGAAGTAGCAAAGGTTATGTTACAGTTGCCAACTACAGCGCCTGGCCCGGACGGCATAACAAATGCAATGTTAAAGATTTTCTTTCAAGAAGCTCCACGTGAGCTTCTGAAGTTGCTAAACTACTCTGTTAGTAACGCATGGATTCCACAAGAATGGAAGATCGCCAAAATTATTCCGTTACTTAAAAAACAAGGGGCAGGGTATACTATCGACAACATCAGACCAATTGCGTTGACATCAAACATAGTGAAACTTATTGAAAGAGTGCTTCTCGGACATATAATAGAGTTTATTGACGACAATCGACTGTTGAGTCCGTTTCAAATTGGATTTCGATCTGGCTATTCAATATGGCACACGCATGTAGACCTTGAAAGTCGCATTAACATCGTCAGACAGAAAAAACAATACGCGGCTCTAGTTACGTTAGATATATTCAAAGCCTATGACAGCATTGAACATACAATTTTAACGAATCGGTTACACAGCCATTGCTTTCCAGGCTATATTGTAGCATGGGTGCATGAATTTTTAAAAGACAGGGAGTTCTATTGTTTTCGAAGCGGCTATTCTTCCAGTAAATATAAGCAAACAAGAGGTGTGCCTCAGGTATCGGTACTTTCACCAGTATTATTTAATATTTTACTGAGCAGAATCCCCGTTCACCCAGGTGTCAGTACATACGTTTATGCTGATGACATTGCCTTTTTTGGTATGGCTAGCGACATATACTCTCTTTACGAAATACTGCAGTCGTATCTAAGGGAACTGGAAGGCTGGCTGCATAGCTTACACTTAAACCTGAATGCTAACAAGTGTGCTATCCTTGTTTTTCCCGTTAAAGACCCAGTATACATATCGCTTAACTATCATCTCGAAGATATCCCACAAGTAGAGTCACTAAAATACCTTGGAGTTATTTACAACGGAAATCTTAACTGGCGGCCGCATATTGAATATATTGCGACAAAAGGAGCTCGTTCAATGGGCATTTTGCGCAAGTTGAGCAACAGAAGAACAGGTATGCGAAGATCCCTCTAGATGGTATATAAGATGTATGTTCGTCCGGTGTTAGAATTTGGATGCATTTTATTCTCAGGTGTTCCAGCATACAAGCTTCGGCCGCTAGTTTTGTTAGAACGAGAGGCGCTACGACTGTGCTTAGGCCTCCCAAAATACGTTTCGAATGCCGTATTATACCTGGAGGCAAGAATCCCACCCATAATATGCCGATTTCACCTTCTGACAGTTCAGACTTTCCTAAGACTATATGAATCCTCATTAAACCGCCTTCAAATTATTTTCCTCTCTGATCCAGAATTATTTTTTCCTATTCATTGGCCCAGGTTTCATAGACCACAGATTATATTTGTGCAAACATTACTTGAACCACTAAATGTGCAAATTCGCGAGGTGCTTCATGATAATACGCATTCAAATTACCCAGTGATCAGGTTCGATGACATTTTCCTAAACAACGCGAAACTACTCCCTTACGGCATCTAAAACGCCATGTTGCAAGACCACCTAAGCAGCCTAGAAACAAACGTTATTATTGCAACAGATGCCTCACAGTGCGAGGAAAAAGCTGGGATTGGAATATTTTGTCCTGCACTCGACTGGTCTTTTTCTTTAAGGTTGCCTGATTTTGTCCCTATTTTTCTGGCCGAGTTGTTAGCAGCAATCCTAGCTATACGTAAATTAGACCCAATGATTACAACGGCTGCCATTCTGACTGACTCCCTTTCAGTATGCTCTTGCCTTACCGCTACTAATGAGTCACCCATGCTAAAACTCTTCCACTTACTAGTTCCAGCCCATGTGCAATGTGTTCACTTGATTTGGGTGCCAGGGCATAAAGGTTTGTTTTTTAACGCAACTGCTGATTCACTGGCAAATGCATCACTATCCGGCCCTGTTCTTCCTATTCTACCAGTGACAGCACAGAACACGGCGGCAAGATTTCGGATGCGATCAATAAGATTAGCCTTATCAAACCCACATTTGACTGCTTCTCCAGAGTATAAGCACCTGGCATTTCCCTGGCATAGCGAATCCTGTGACACAAAGATGCTTGAGGTCTGCCTCACCAAATTACGCTGCCGCATACCCTCGCTGAATTTCTATTTACACAGGTCGGGTTTGGTTCCCTCCCCCCTCTGTTCTTTTTGTGATGAGGAAGAGACGATACACCACTTTCTTCTATCTTGCCGCCGCTTTACTGCGGTGAGAAAAAGATGGTTGGAAATACCTTTTCGAAGAATTGGCCTGGACTTGACAGAACCTGCAATTCTTTCGTTCGGAGCGTCCACTTTGGGATTCAGCCACAGGGATGCATGCTTCGCTGTCCGAACATTCCTTACGGAATCTAAACGAATGCCCTGCTAAATTCCTTTCTTTTTGTTTTTACTTTTAAATTAATTATTAATCATTCAATTGACCTTCCTGATTTTATTTAACATGTATTTCTGCGCTATTCAATGCTATTTCAATAGCTATTAGGAAATTTATGCTCCATAAGAATTTCGAATAATCCACCCATTTATTGGCCAATCCCCCATCGTGGGTAGGAGCCACACGCATCACAGGCTACAACAACAACAACAACAACAACAACAACAACAACAACAACAACAACAACAACAACAACAACAACAACAACGACGACGACGACGACGACGACGACGACGACGACGACGACGACGACAACAACAACAACAACAACGACGACGACGACGACGACGAAGACGACGACAACAACAACAACGACAACGACGTCGCGTTGACTGCTCTGATAAAGTGCTTCCATAGGTCCTCTACGCCGGCTTTCCCGTCTTCTACCAGGCTGCGACACTGGTGGAGGTGCGGGGTAGGATTGCCTCATGCTCGGCACCCCTTCGCGGAGCCATACCTCGAAAACGGAATCACCTTCGTTCGTCGAAACTCCTGTTCACCAGTGCAGTCGCCGCCTGCTAGGCCTGACGCCCGAGTTCAACCCTTTGCAGGACCCTGCTAGAACGCGTCTACCTACTTCCGCCATGGCTACTGCAACTCCATCGCAGGTGACCCTGCCGAATCCTAAGATACCAGAAAGTTTCCATGGCGACGCTTTTGAAGATGTCCAAGATTGGCTGGACCAATTTGAGCGTGTCGCCAGTTATACTGACTGGGGCTCCCAGCAAAAGCTGTCTAATGTCTATTTCGCGCTTCAGGACAGTGCGCGGACGTGGTTTGTGAACCGGGAGAGAAGTTTGACCACATGGGATGCCTTCCGCACCCAGCTGCTAGTCACGTTCACTAGTACCGACAGAAGAGACACTGCACAGCGCCTACTCGAATCCCGTATTCAAAAACCAAACGAGAGCGTAGCCATGTATGCAGAAGATATGACCCGCCTTTTCCGCAGAGCAGACCCTGAGATGGCCGAAGAAAAGAAGTTACGCTATCTCATGCGCGGAGTGAAGGAGGAACTGTTTGCTGGACTCGTGAGGAACACACCGACGACAGTGGTCGAATTCACCAAGGAGGCTACCGCTATAGAACGGGCACTAAAGCAACGGTACCGCCAATATGATCGCGCGAATTCGCCGGTGAATGCTTCAATTCTACCTGAGAGCTACGGCACGTCTCTGCGTGAAGTTATCCGGGAGATTGTGCGAGAGGAGATCCGGCAGCTCGGGATTTCTCCTATGGCACCAGCGGTGGCTACTGTCGTTCCACAGGCCTTTTCGGCCCCCTACCGGCAAGCGGTGCCGCGACGACTAACCTACGCGGAAGCTGTCTGTCGTCCACCTCCCGCGACTTCGATGCTGTTGACACCGTCGACCACTACGACGCTGCCAGCACCGCCACCCCCGACGCCATATTTTCGACAGTTACAGCCGCCGCCAGCTATGCCGTATCGCCGCCAGCCGATCGCTGCGCCTCGGTCTTACGGCGAATCCTCTGCCGGCTACCCGCTTCGAAAGACCGATTTGTGGCGCACCGCTGACCGCCGGCCGCTATGCTTTCATTGCGGCGAAGCAGGACATGTTTATCGTGCGTGCCACTACCGCGCAGCCGGGTATCCAAGGTTTCCCAACTGCCATTACCCTGTGTTTGATGCTGCACGTACCTGAGACGAAAATTCTACAAACTTTCGGCCAGAAGGTTCAGCGACGCCTCGATCGCGTTCCCCTTCTCCGGCTCGTTATACCCCACCGACCCGTCTCGATTTTTCTGACGCCTCTAGGAGAAGGTCCCCTAGCCCGCGCCGGGGAAACTAGAAGCAGCGACCTCCGGGGGGGAGGTTGCAAACCGTCTAGCTTTCCAAGAGCCCCCATCACCGACGACCGACGACCGACGACTCTAAAACTCTGACGTCTCCAACCGCACCCCCTGTAACCGATGCCGTCAGCGCCGATCTTGTCGTTTTCATTGACGGCCAACAAGTGGCCGCTCTCGTCGATACTGGTTCGCATTTTTTGATAATAAGTCAAAAGCTGGCCGACAGGTTGAGAAAAGTGAAGACGCCGTGGACCGGGCCCAACATCAGAACTGCTGGCGGCCAGTTGATCACGCCGATCGGAAAATGCACAGCCAGGATAGTAATCGCCGGTGAAACCTTCGTCGCCACCCTCGTCATTCTCTTTGAGTGCTGCAAGGAATTTATATTGGGGATGGATTTCTTGAGAGAGTACGGTGCAGTGATTAATGTCCGTGACCTCGTCGTCACATTTTCTACGAGCTCAGACGACGTCGACCCCGAGGAGCACCAGCGACCCGGCTTACGTATCGCCGACGATGATGTCACGCTTCCGCCGCGAAGCTGTTCCCTCGTACCTGTTATCTGCGACAATTTGAACACCGGAACTGGTGTCGCCGAACACATCGACGCACTGGTACTGAGTCAAGGCGTTTCCATCGCCAGGGCCGTAATTAACGTACACGACGGACTTGCTGAACTCCTGCTGACGAATTTTACCAGGGAACGTCGACACATTGTTAGAGGCACGGCTGTTGCTTACTTCGACCAATTTACCTCAATACAAGACTGCCTCTCCGTGGAGCACGCGATGGCCACCGTGGCCATGCCTGCCCCTGTGGTTGATATCAGTCCCACCTTGTCACCCGTCGAACGTAACAGCCTTCTTGAGCTCATCGATGAGTTTAAGAGCTGCTTTTCATCTACGTCACGAGTCAGCCAGACGCCGCTCACTAAGCACCGTATTGTCACCGAGGCCGACGCCAGACCAATTCGGCAGAATCCTTATCGTATGGCACCGAAAGAGCGCGAGGCGATACCAACGCAAGTGAAGACGATGCTTGAGGACGGGGTTATTCGGCCATCTAAGAGTCCTTGGACATCGCCTGTCGTGGTGAAAAAGAAGGACGGTAGCCTGCGCTTCTGCGTCGACTATCGAAAACTCAACCAGATCACAAAGAAAGACGTTTATCCGCTGCCGCGTATCGACGATTCGCTGGACAGGCTACGAAACGCACGTTACTTTTCGTCGAGGACTTGAAAAGCGGCTACTGGCAAATCGAAGTTGATGAGCGAGACCGTGAGAAGACCGCTTTTGTGACGCCCGACGGTCTTTATAAATTTCAGGTGCTCCCCTTCGGTTTGTGTTCTGCGCCAACAACGTTTCAGCGACTAATGGACACGGTACTCTCAGGCCTCAAATGGCAAACCTGTCTGGTGTACCTCGACGACGTGATTGTTTTCTCCGTCACGTTCGAGGAACACTTACGGAGACTACAGACAGTCTTTGAAGCAATACGCTCAGCTGGTCTAACTTTGAAACCTGAAAAGTTCCATTATGGCTTTGAAGAACTTCAATTTCTCGGTCACGTTGTCAGTCGTGAAGGTGTCCGACCTGACCCTGATAAAATCTCTGCCGTTGCTAATTTCCCAACGCCATCAGATAAAAAGGCCGTGCGACGTTTTCTGGGCCTTTGCGCCTACTACGGACGCTTTATTGCGGTCTTTTCGCGCCTCGCATGGCCGTTAACGCATCTAACCAGACAAGATGTCCCCTTCGTATGGGGTGAAGACCAGCAACGGGCATTTCACGACCTACGGCAACGGCTGCAGACGCCTCCCGTGCTCGCACACTTTGATCACGACGCTCCTACGATTCTTCATACCGACGCTAGTAATGTCGGCCTCGGCGCAGTGCTTGTACAGCGGCAGGACGGCGTCGAAAGAGTGATTGCTTACGCCAGCAGGACGCTATCAAGGACGGAGGCAAACTACTCCACTACAGAAAAAGAATGTCTCGGACTGTTGTGGGCCGTCCTGAAATTTCGGCCATATTTGTATGGTCGGTGTTTCATACGTTGCCAGTGATCATCATGCACTTTGCTGGCTGACTAATTTAAAAGATCCAGCTGGTCGGCTAGCGCGCTGGAGTCTTCGTCTCCAAGAGTTCGACTCCACGGTTGTCTACAAATCGGGGAAACGACACACCGACGCCGACTGCCTTTCTCGGTCTCCTGCTCAGACTGCAGTGCACGACGATGATGACACGGCTTTTCTAGGCGTGCTAGATACTGTCGCCGCTTCACGCCACCAACGCGAGGAAGCAGAACTGGTTCCTCTTTTTGATTACTTAGAGGGAAGAACAGGCAGCGTGCCGAGGTTATTCGCCAGAGGGCTGCCTTCATTCTGCTTACGCCACGACGTTCTGTATAAAAAGAACTTTTCACCTAGTGGCAGCAGCTACCTACTCGTCACTCCCGCATCTCTTCGCGACGAAGTCCTACATGCCTGTCACAACGAGCCGACCGCTAGTCACTTGGGCTACACTCGGACATTGGCAAGAATTAGGCTAAAGTACTATTGGCCGAGACTTGCGTCGATCGTGAAACGTTACACACAGACATGCCTGGATTGCCAGCGCCGCAAAGCCCTACCCGGCAAGACAGCTGGACTGCTGCATCCTGTTCAGATACCGCAAGCGCCGTTCGAACAAATTGACATGGACCTTTTAGGTCCGTTTCCACTGTCTATTGCCGGAAATAGATAGATAATCGTCGTCACGGATTATCTTACGCGATACGCCGAAACAGGTGCTATCCAACGTGTATTAGCAGCCGAAGTAGCGCGATTTTTTGTCGAAGCCGTCGTCCTAAGGCATGGTGCTCCCGCAGTGGTCATAACCGACAGAGGATCTGCGTTCACGGCTGCGCTTCTGGATACCGTGTTGCGACTAAGTGGTACCACTC
Source organism: Dermacentor variabilis (assembly GCF_050947875.1). Taxonomy (NCBI): domain Eukaryota; kingdom Metazoa; phylum Arthropoda; class Arachnida; order Ixodida; family Ixodidae; genus Dermacentor; species Dermacentor variabilis. The sequence continues at coordinate 150,424,340 of NC_134572.1, forward strand.
ACCGAAAGACCACAGCTTATCCTCCCCAAACCAATGGGCTGACAGAACGTATGGATAAGACTCTGGCAGACATGATGAGTATGTACATCGACGTCGACCGCAAGAACTGGGACGAGATTTTACCATGTGTTACATTTGCATATAACGCGGCTCGCCAAGAGACAACACGCGTGATGCCTTTCAACCTTGTTTACGGACGCGAAGTGGCAACAATGTTGGACGCAATGCTGCCACACGAGTGCGGTGATGACGAGACTGGTGCCGAGGAGTTTACGCAACGCGCAGAGGAAGCCGGGCAGCTTGCGCGTTCGCGAATCCAAGAACAACAGGAATACGATGCCCGACACTACAATCTTCGACACAGACCCGTCACGTACAACGTCGGCGACCAGGTGTGGGTCTGGACTCCGATTCGTCGTCGGGGGCTGTCTGAAAAGCTCCTGCGACGATACTTCGGCCCGTACACAGTTCTGCGCCGCATGAGCGATGTGAATCATGAAGTTGTCTCCGACAGCCATAACTGCTCCAAACGCCGACGGCATCTGCCCGAGGTTGTGCATGTGCTTCGTATGAAGCCATACATTTCCTCATGACCTCAACTTTGCACCGTCTGTGCTAGCCTTCGGACGTTGGTGCATCGGGACGATGCCTTTCTTTCTTTAAAAGGGGGGGGGGGAGGGCAAATGCCACAGCCTATATGGTCGCCGCGGGTATGTGCCAGGCGATGAGAACGACGCTGAAGTAGCGCGCGAGTGGAAAAACAGAGACGACAACGACGTCGCGTTGACTGCTCTGATAAAGTGCTTCCATACGTCCTCTACGCCGGCTTTCCCGTCTTCTACTAGGCTGCGACAATATATATTGTTTCTTTTCTTTCGGCAGTGGAATTTTGATCGAAAGCCAGCGCTTCGTCCGTGCATCTCGTTCGTCCGGCCGTCTCTACGCTTTTCCTCTCGTTAGCCACACCGCGTACGCCAAACAGCCTAAGTCGGCACTCTTGTTTGCTGAATACGTCACTACCTAAACGTGAAGCTTTACCGGCGCGAGAAGTGTCTTCCTGTCACCGCAATATGGCTGCGTACGTATGTGAACGTATCCAGAAAAAAGCCTTTGTTTAAGCGCTTCGGAGTACGCCATTGTTTTCGCGCCTACGCTTGCGAGAGCAAATCAATTAGTGTTTCCCGTTTATGCCGCTAGAATGTCGAGAGGAAATTGTCGTGAACCTACATAGTTTGATTGTATATATAGCCTGTGTTCCAGCTAACATTATCCAAGTTGTTCAAAGAAAAAAAAAGAAAAGATTAAAAAATATGGCACCACATAAAATAAATGGCTCGGTCGCCACCATTCTCACGATGAAACACAGTAGGTCTTATGGCCGTTTCTTGCACCATGGTTTCTTAATCTTTTCCTTTATTTTCTTCTTTGAACAGCTTGGATAATATTAGCTGGAACATAAGCTATATATACGATCAAGCTATGCAAGTTCGCAACAACCTCCTCTCGACATTCTTGCGGTACAACCGGGAAACAATAATTACTTTGCTCTCGTAAACGTTGGCGCGAAAACAAAGGCTTTTTTGATGTCTTTTTCTTTTTCCGCGGGCAGCTTGGCTTGTGAAGTAACATTATTTACTTTGATTTTGTACCAAGCACAACACGTTAGATTCGCCTGTTTTCATTTCCAAGTGCTCGCGTTGTGGAATAACAGTATTAATTCGACGAACACGCACACAAACGCTCAAGCTTCAACGAAAAAAAGAAGAGAGAAGAACAACAAAAAAAGAACATCTCTTCCACTTCTCCGCTCATTCTGTTGCAAATTGACGCCGCTCCCCCACCCTCCCCCTCCCCCCAAGCGACAAGCATTAAGGGAACTAAAGCCGCGCTCTACAGTAAGAAACAAATGGCGATGTAATGCAGCCGATGTCGCCGGCGGCCAGACTGAAGCACCCAGGTCTCACGTACTTGCGATTTTCGTACCCCACTTCTGGTGTAAACCCGATATCAATGTACTCACAGAATTACCGCATTCGCTGTCCGATTAATGAGCGCGCACACATCCGCGAATCGCCATCACGCGCGCGGATTTCGCCCTTAGCGTTTTTGCGTCGAGCCCCGAGATCCCGAATCACGCGAGCACGTACATACATAGGTATTCGCGAGCCACGCGAGAGCAGCAGCGGCGCGAACGAGACGCAGCGAGATGGGGTCAAGGTCCTCGCAACAGTCTTCGGGACGAGAGAAGGAGGAGAACGAAAACGAACTTGGCTACTGATTGGTCGCGAGACTTTCTCGTTGTCGCACGTATGCATGCGTAGGCCATCGGTTTGCGCGCAGTGCATGCAGGCTAACGACGCCGTGCGCCAGTCCACTGGCATTCGCAAAGACGCTTGCGTTCCCGAAAGAATAAGCGAGATGGATAATTGCGCCGTACAGGAGTTCCAAGACAGATGTCGGTTGCGGTGACTTCTCCCGCTGTCCACGCTGTCACAGCTCCTCCCTCTTTTCTTCTTTTTCTGTCCGGCTCGATCTGAACGAGGCAACTGGAATGATATTGATGCTGGGGAACGCAATTTGCCGATCAGGATCCGTAATAACAGTATTTCGATCCACTAAACAAGCCCTGCCCTCGCCCGCTCTAGGATTTCCTCTATGTTCGCCGCTTGCCCTCGCTGTATACTGCAGTGTGCTCCACTTCAGGTGCCGCAGGCAAGGCTCGGAATTATGTGGACCCAATGCGCGTCTCTGTTTGTAAAGGACAGCAACGGCGTTTGGGATGGTGTTCCCATATGTAGTATACACGCATGTACGCTTCGAAGAAGAGTGAAATAATCGAGCGAACTACTTGAAGGTGGCTCCGGCGGTTTATAGTTCGTTCGGGAAGTTAAAAAAGAAAATACGACAAAGAAAGGCGCAGGAGCGCCGTGAGTGAGGAATTTCGAGAGGCGTGACTTTTACTGGTCGGCGATAAGCCGGCTTCCCCGACGCCTTCGACGGCGACGAAGCGGCGTCCGTTCCATTATTCATGAGGCTATACGGCCGGCAGTTAGGCGTAACGTCGGAATTAGCGCGGGTGCATCTTTAAATGGCGGAGAGGGAGGCATTGGCGCTGGGGTGCGTCTTTCGTTTCGAGAGGTGCGGGGATTACGCTCTCCTCGCGAAGGCGCCGTTTCAAGCGCGAAGCGTCGGCTTTATTCTGTGGGCTGTTAGCAGTTTGTGGGCCCTGTTTCTGTGCCCGTTTTCTTGGCAGGGGAGAAAGGTAGAGAGAAAGAGAGGGGGTGGAAAGGGACTGTGAAGTGTTTCAGGCCTTCGATGTGGACAGCGATTTAGAATTAAAAAAAAGCCGGTAAGTAAGGACAGCTCTGAACTGTAAAAAAATAATGTCTGAACATCTGAGGTGTACGCTGTCGCCTGCAACGGTTTGCAGGTGAACGCCATCTTTGTCCTGCGACCCACTTTGTTTTCTCGGTTTTCCAGCTCCTTGGTAAACTTGACCTGGAAAGAACCTAATTGATATCAGTTTTTATTCCGATTGGGTGGCGAAATATCAATATTGTGTTTTTTTTTATTCTGGTTTGATTGGACTGTTGTCGGCGCAACAACCATGAACCACAAAAAGAAAAGAAACGTTTTCTACAATATATGCTGGAGAAAATCCTGACACTACAGGTCTTTCCGCTCAGTTTAGTCCAAGCGCCATTGAAAATAATCCAGGTGCCAGCCAATCTAATCTGACAACCAGCATTTTTAAACCAAGTGCCAATAGCTTAAACCAGGCGCCACCACATTAAATCCCAGCGCCATCTTAATTAATCCGCGTGTCAACTGATTTAATCCTTGCACCAGCCATTTTAATCTAAGCGCCAGACATTTTAATCCCAGTGCCAGGCAGTTTAATCCTGTTGGAAATTGACTGAGGAATGAATAATTCTTGCAGAAGAGGTCGTAACAGGCGTCATGAATGCCATCTATTCATTGATGTGATCACTGTATTAGTGTCAGCACTTTAGAGGCACAGTTTCCAAGCTACCGGTGCTGTCATGGCTGCTTCAGAAACACTTCCATGTGGCACATCAATCATTTCCTCCTTTTCGAGTCGCATTTCCGAGTGACAAGAGTGACTAACATAAGTGAGTCACAATCGTGACGCATATTACGCGGCTTGGGTTGCGATCATGACATGCGATTTTCTTCCCTATCGTCATGCATATTGATCAACATGGTTCGCAAGGGCAAAATGTTGACCATTACTCAGGCACTTGACATAATCACAGAGCGACTCATTATAGTTCACTAAGCTTGTATCTTGCATGCACTCCTATGCTTCCAACAAGCATATCAAACGAAATGGTCCTGAGAGTGTAACAGCTTATTCTTGAGGGACATGATTAGGTCACTAGTGACTCACTCGACGACACCGCCGTCGCTCCTCTCCTAACCAGCCTACTAGCCTATCAAACGATTGAAGATATTAAAGGAATTGTCTTTAGCCTCAATAATTGCTGTCTCAACAGTAGCATGCGCCTCTTCGTACTTTTGCCAATCACAGCCAGCGTTTGTTTTGTTCGCTGTTCGGCATGCTCTCTTTTTCCTATTAAGAAGTTTTTTTAACATCGCGTGTGAACCACGGCGCACGTGTTCTGCTTTTGATGGCAATTTAGGCGTACAAGCAAGTTCAATTTCTTTCGTTTTATCGCGGAAGAAGTTCCAGTTCTCATTTGTTGTCCGGGTATTGATCGTTACTTCGAACGTGGGTGCGAACTCATCCAACATTCGGTTCATTTTAGGGGTGTCAGCTCTAAAACATTTGAACATCTGCTTTGTGACACTAGATTTTGCTACGAAAGACAGTCGAAGTGTACAGTGAACGAGTCTGTGGTCGCTAATTTCCTGATGTACACTTGTATGAGCTTTGCCTGGAGTGTTTGTGAATAGCAAATCAAGAATATGTTCCCCTCAAGTCGGGTCATGTACCAGCTGGGCCAAATCAAACATGCTTATTGTGTGAAGAAAGTGGGAATACTCATGACGATTGGTCGGAGAGTTCACAGAGGACGTTGTCCAACTTATACTGGGGTAATTAAAATCGCCGCCGAATATTAGAATGCATTGTGGATGCATGCTGAACACGTATTCTAATGAGTCATGCAAATGATCAATAAAGTCCGACTGGCTGCTAGGGGGGCGGTAACACTCTCCTACGATGTACGTGCACCTTTATCTCTAAACATAACATACAGTAGTTCAAATGGCGTGTCAATGGGCATAGGTGACGGCTGATAATTGTTCCGTATAGCGATCATTACACCTCCTCCCTTGCAATCACTCCTATCTTTGCGAAAAACTTTGGAGTCACTCGGGAGGGATAGTTCACCGTTCGGGATATCAGCGGTGAGCCATGTTTCGGCGCCGATATCTGCGGTACATGTGTGTATCGATCATACTTTTGACTACGTTTAGTTTAGTAAGAATACCGCGTAAATTTGCGAGCAGCACAGAAAGAGGACGATTTGCGTGTGGCTTTGACTTGGGCAATTGCCCTTGTCTTTTAGGAAGATGTGCCTCCTGTACGGCTGTCTCGATTACCCTGCCTAAGACTGAGTTGTATTTGAACGTCTTACCATGTAGCTGAAGTTTGTTAAACATCATTATGAATCGTTCGTTTTCCTTGCATTTGATTTCAGCGAAATCCCTCAGCTTTTTGGGGGCCAATTGTACTTTCGGTGAGAAGTCGTCCTCTAGCCACACCTTCGGCTCGACATTCTTTAGTTTGCTGGCATTGCGAAGTACTTCTTCAACTTGAAGTTTCAGAGCTTTATGATAATGGGGCGATTTCGTGCGGTTCGACGTTTCCCAATGCGGTGAGCTCCTTCAATGCCGTTATCCGCTAAGCGCAAACCTAAGTGAGCTGAAATAAAATCTCTTATTTTCCTTTATGTGATTGCGTAATCCTCTTTCTCTGTTTCTGGTAGACCTTTTATCAACAAGTTGTTACGTCTCGATCTGTTATTAAGATCATCCTCAACGTCGCCCAGCTCCTCGTTTGTCTTTGATACGGATTGCCTTACTTCGTTTATTCTGCCATGGACAGAACCAACATCATCCCCAATTTCGCGGATACAACCATAGTCCTATCTCGATGCTACTAAGTTGCGCTCTTAAGTCTGTGATATCTTTTTTTGTTTCGATTATGGTAGCCGTCCTTTTCTTGAATTTTGCCTGATTGTCATCCATCAGCTCTCTGAGGTGGATAAGAACGTCCTCAGTCTTAGGCTCAGGGTTGGCCTCGACCACGGTTATTCTTCCACCGTGGCCTCGACATCACCAGCACAAAGGAAGAGCAAGGCATAGCATATGGAAGCAAGCGCAAGATAATGTCTCGGCAAAAGTACATTGATACCATTTACATGGTTGGCAGCTAAACTTCGGCGTCCTGAGCATGGGCAGAATGTGCCAATACGAGCGCGATACATGCTGAAATCAATGCCCATGACGCAGGTTTCATTCGCATTTACAAAACACTTCAAACGGTCAAAGGGGATCAATGGCCACTCAAGCAGAACGACACTACTCAAAAAGGACCGAATGCCTACCTATTACAAAGCAGAACAGCAACTTAGTGCACCTAGCCTGTGGCCGCAAATCCCGGAGATTCCGTATCGTTCCGCTGTTTTTCTACCGATGTGACCTCGGCAGCAACGCTCGCGTCAGCAACGAGCGAAAGCAGCGCCACAGGCCGTGACCGGGACTGGGCAATGGAGGTAGCCGGCTAGGTAAAAAGCTAAACACAGAGACAAGCGAAAAAAAAAAATTCTCTTCTTTTATTGGGTTTGTGGCATTTTTCTCTCCTCATCTTTATATGTTGGTTACATTACTTTCGGCTCTAGATCACCAGTGCGGGGCTTGAATTTTCCGAATAGGCAAAAAAAAAAATATACATTTGTGTCATTTGATAATTTGACCAGCTGAAAGCGCGTGCCACGTGTAATGTGCATGGAGCAGGACTCTTCCATACATAACGAAAGAAAGTAGTGAAAAGGTGACATCGCTAGCCGCTGACGCGATCAGGGCTATGCGTGTTATCCCGTTGTACTTTTATCGCGTGTGTTTTATTAAATGTGTGATTTTGGCACCTTGTATTGACGGTGAAGCATCGAACACCGCCAAGTGTGCGAGTTTACGATTGAATTCCTAATTTGCCGAATTTGTGCCCCCTCCCCCCAAAAGAAAAAAAAAAGCGACACCTTAAGCAAAACGATAGCGGCAAGCGGAGGTTTCGGTCATCTAAATCTTATTCTCGCCTGGTGTGCATGCCGCAAACATTTTCAACGAAGTTCGCGCAGCACAAGGAGAAGACGCGGCACGGCGAAGAATATTCCATGACTTGCGGTATACGTGTACTCGTATGTAGAGCGAAAAAGAGGCGTACGCCAGCGCACGTCCGCCGCGTCGCTGTCAGTGCGACCAGAAAGCGTGAAAGAACTATACGAGAAATATATAGGCAATGCACTAAGTAGCAGTTCTTGCTATTGCTATTGTTTTGTGCTATCAAAATGACTTTCCATTTGGTATTACATGTAGTATGGATCTTATAATTTTCACTGATAGTGTTCGTTGCAAGCCGGCTGCCGAAAAGAACCAAACGCTGACACCCGTATAGCCCTGGAGCATCACTTCCACAAACTTATTTGAATAATTGTGATAGAAAATCGGTACTCACGTACGGGGCATATACCTGGAGGCTTACGAAAAGGGTTCTACTTAAATTGGGGACGACGCAACGAGCTATGGAAAGAAGAATGATGGGTGTAACGTTAAGGTGTAAGAAAAGAGCAGATTGGGTGAGGGAACAAACGCGAGTTAATGACATCTTAGTTGAAATCAAGAAAAAGAAATGGGGCATGGTCAGGACATGTAATGAGGAGGGAAGATAACCGATGGTCATTAAGGGTTACGGACTGGATTCCTAGGGAACGGAAGCGTAGCAGGGGGCGGCAGAAGGTTAGGTGGGCGGATGTGATTAAGAAGTTTGCAGGAACAACATGGCCACAATTAGTACATGACCGGGGTAGTTTGAGAAGTATGGGAGAGGCCTTTTCCCTTGCAGTGGGCGTAACCACGCTGATGATGATGATAATGATGATGATAGAAAACATAGAGGACGCTTAAGCTTCGCCTTTAAGAGTGCAACGCGATAGCATCCAAAGATCGCTGACTGCTTGTCACGTTTTCCGGCAAGTGCAGCTTTCTCGCGTATGCGCGGAGGCGAGCGCGATGGTGTTTACGTGGAACCGAGCGCGTCGCGTCGCTCTATGAATTGTAGAAACGCTGGAAAAGGAGTTTGTGTTTCAGTGTGCACCCAACATAATTGTGTTTACTGACATTTTCAAACTAAACTCCGATGCTATGGTTTCTGTAGGTTGTGTTTAGGTCGTACTTTATGATTTCTCTGACGCATTCTACTTTGAGTAATTCAATTAGTTCAGTAAAGCCCCTGCACCACGCGGAGGGCCTGCGTGGTTGTGGTTCCGGATGATTTTTCGCTGAACGGCGTCCGACGGCGACACCTGATTTTTTTTGCGACGCGGGGCTCTATCGCGTTAATATTCGAGTGGCATCATGCTCAAGAGAATACAAAAAAGTCCGGCGGGATTCCATGCCACACATTCCAGTTGGGAGGCGGAGAATGAACCACTGTAAATGCAAGGGAAATATGACGGCTCCTTAGCACAGAATGTGTCCCTTGGTCGGGCACATTCAATAATCTTTGTAACACTATGCCCGATGTGGGCTTTTTAAAATGTATTCAACCTTGTCATTTTACGCCAACTGTGCGCAAAACTCGTCCCATCACATAACGAGGACCTCCATCCGCTGCTAAGAGCGCCTTTCTTGCTCTTTTTTGCCAACTTCGGAGAATTGCCATGTTCACATTGGAAGTCGTGGAGAAGTACGATGAATCACTGCTTCGAGATGAAACTCGATAATTTGTGATTGCCTGTTGGCTCAGTAGCGTTCAAGTTGCATGTGCTGTAAAGTATAGCATATCCTTTTTAGGCTTGCGAGAAAGCACGATGCCTGAGAGCACGTTACGGTTTTAGTATGTAAGTACAGTCAATAACTTTTACAAAGACATTAAAAGTTAATTTATTTCCACTGAGAAAGAAAATAAACACGAAAAACAACACGGGAACTGTGAATAAATATAGGGAAACTCATCAAAGGAAAAAAAAAACGCATGATGATGTAATTAGCATAACCTACAACATGGTGCTGCATGCACTGCGACTACAATATAATAGAATGCTAATACAAGATAATAAAAACAGCTTATGCATACCAATATGACTTACGGTAGAGAAAAAAAATTCAATGCATGAAATGAAAAGTAGCCTAGAAGAAAAAGTGTGTGCGAGTATTTAGCTTTAGCCGTTTTTCTGCACCAGGTATTTAAGTGCACTTGAATATCATTATTTTTCTTACGTGGCGTGGTATCTCGTTCCAGACGTTCACTCCATTAAATTGCATTAGTCGCTTTCCATAAACATTGTTAGTCGGCGGAAGATTGAAATGCTGCAATGAGACGGTCCTAGTTAGGCAGAATGAAGAATATTTATATATTAAATGTTTGTTGTGTTCAATGACGCCATGGATGGTAAAAGCAATTTGATGTTGTCTAAAAATGTCAAAAGGTAAAATTTCCATTTCACGAAACAACGGTTCACTGTGTTGATTATTCTAATATTGGTTATTATTCGAAGTGTCCGCTGCTGTATAGCTTCCGTATGGGTTCAACGTATGTTTTAAACATCCATCGCCCTGGATGGACGCAATATGACAGGTGACAGTAAAAAAAAACTCTAAATAAAGAACTCGGATAATATCACTATTTAAAAAATTTCTAGCTATTAGCAACACATTACACCCAGACTCTACTTTAGCGCAGACGGAGTTGATGTTGCTTTGCCAGTTTGGGTTGGCGTCGAAACTTACACCCAAACATTTGAAATTTGTCGTCTGTTCAAGCAGGAAGTTGTTTATTATTAGGCGCAAAGATTCAACCCAAAGTCTATTACGGGATTGAAAAATTGTGTATTTAGTTTTCTTTGCATTAACGTTAATTTGTTCACAGAAAGCCACTTACGAATCTTTCTTTGTTTAGTTCTGAGTTTGTTTTATGTTCCAGTTCATATAACTTGTTAGCAGTAGCCATAATCGCCGAATCGTCGGCGTACCTCCGCGAAATTTATTATCTTCGGAAGGTCATTCACGCACATGGTCGACCGATTCCTTACGAGTACCGCTCGAGCGTCGACTGTCCGGCTGATCAGCGCCTTCCAACCGCGCGAAGCGACGAGATTAACAGGAGTAGGGCATGCGCACCAAGTTCACTGGAAGCGGAATTTTCGTCTGCTAGTTTCTTTCCATACTAGCACGACACAGCCCCTGGCACGACTAATTAGGTGCAAGCTTCCCGGCCCATCGGAGATAACGGCTTCCAGTGAACTTGGTGCGCATGCGCTACTCCTGTTCACCTCGTCGCTTCGCGCGGTTGGAAGGCGCTGACCGGCTGACCAGTCGACGCTCACACGGTACTGTTAAACAATCGGTCGACTGTACAGAGAAAACAGCGAGGGTCCGAGAACGCATCCCTGCAGTACTTACTTTTTATGTTTAGTAAACAAGATGAAGGATTGCGAATTATGAGCAGTTGTTTGCGATTGCTTATGTAACTAGAAAATAAGTCGAAAATTTTGACGCGAAAACCGTAGTGTTTTATTTGATTAGCGAAATCCAGTGATTTACTGTATCGAAAGCTTTCTTTCTGTCAAAGAAAACTACAAAGCAAGCAGGTTATTGTGTAATGCCATCGTAATCTTTTCTGCTTAAGTTCTGCTTAAGCGGAGTGATGTGACCCGAATCCATGTTGATCAGGGCAAACCGCATGAAGCTTTTCAAGGAAGATGCGTACACTTTTTGCAATTACTTGCAAATGTACTGTACGTTGGGCACGTTGGTATTCCATACTGTAGCTATTGGCAGCGCGAAACGGCACGAGTTACACAAGAAAGATGCACGTACAAACGCAGACAACTGCTGCTTCACATGCCAAGAAGCGGTCTTGCACGGCACACGAAAAAAGAAAAAAAAAAACATTTAGGTATGCTGATGATTTTCTTATACTGGTGGACGCAAATAGGTCTGTTACAGCGCGGGCCGATACGCTTAAGCTTTTCAGAGCGCTTGTCCGTGTGTCGTCTTTGTGTAGTTCGTACCGTTCCGCGCTGTCAATAGTTTCAATTTGCAATATTTTTTTCCAAAAATATTATTGATAATAGTCAAAACAGATATAGGGCTTTAACTTGAGGGATCTAAGCGATTGCCATCATCATATACCGGTGCGACATTTTTGATAAAATAGTGATACTTTGATGTACGCAACGAATGGTAAAATGTGTGACATAAGATGGGGCATATCAGCATATCAATATTATCTTTCACTAACCGCGCTGTAACCTGATCTAAGCCGCTAGCTTTACTGGTGCTCATACTAGCAACCGCATATTGAATTTCCTCTAATGTTGTGAACAACAAATTAACATATTCCATAAAAGTGCGAAAGGTATTGGTTTCTATTAGAAGAGAACTGAGCTGCTAATACAGACCCAATTTCAGCTAAATATTTGTCAAAGTTATCCACAGTGCGTTGTGAAGGCAGATTTCCAAACAATTCGTTTACGATCTCCCAAGTTCTTTTACAATTACTTTGAGCTTGTTAAGTAGGAGTGGAATAATATTCCCCCTTTCGTGCTCTCATGAAAGACACGGGTTTCTTAACATATTAATCTGACCTAAACAATAATCGTTATGCTTATGTAGCCCTTCATTTGTTGAAGCAGAAATCTTTTTGGTTCAGCAATACAAGTATCGCATTCGTCATTCAAGGACTCATAGGAGTATTCTATGAGCGTAAAGTTACGTTTCAACGGCTATCGTCGACGGCACAAGAAACAATTTTTATTACATATTGAAATTAAAGAGTGACGTCATAATCGTAAATATTATCAAAGTCAATGGCGGGAATGTTATTCTGCAGTATGTTGTAATCTGCTTTGCTGACCATTGTCAAACACGTTGCACTCTTTTTCCCTACGTCATTAATATAAAAAAAAACAGGAAGGGGATCTGATATTGGTGCATCGTAAACGGCAGCATTCCTTTTCGATTCAGTGCTAGTCAACATAGGTCAACTGTTGTTGCCGACGCATTAGTCAATCAGGTTAGTTAATGTTGATCGTGCTGCGAAAGTTGAATGAATTAAGTAGTGGTGTATAATTAATATAGCTAGTGGGTGTCAACGTTCACGTCTCCAAGGATTACCGCCGGGTTGTTGTACATCCTTGATTAAATAATATTTGTTCCATTTTATCCAAAAAAGAAGCAACGTTAGAATTTGACCCCCGATATATGACGCCGATTATACCAATACACTAAAGGCTAAGAAATAGGGCTTCTATATCTGGGGGCACTGCAATTCAGCAATAATAATTCAGTGAATGCGTAGCCAGTCTTCAAAGAAAGAACTACGCCGCCTCCACGTGAACAGGCGTTGTGTGGACGCGACAGAGTTACATAACCAGGAATGGCCCCCTTCTGTCCTTTTTTTATACCAAGTTTGCATGGTAGCTGGCACCGCCCTTCGACTCTGTGTCCATGCTTCGATACAGAATGCTAGGAGCAAGTTCAATTTTTTTCTTATGCTGCGAATATTGCAGCGACATATAGTCGTACTCCTATCGCATAACAGTTGATCGGCTTGTGTTATTGTGAGCGCCACGGTTATGCTGAAAGGCAGACTTGTTGCGTTAAGCCTGCTCACTTTTGCTGATTTTAGTACCTTTTCCCGCACGTACCATGAGCGAAATTTCACCACGACATTTCGAGCACTGTTGGCCTTTGTCGGCATTGTGTGTACAAAGTCCGACTCTTGACAGGACAGCCCAACCCGCAAACAGCTGGCCATTGTTTCTACTGCTTTTTATAAGTTTTCGTTTTCAATAACAGGGGTATACCTTTCAATTCAATGTTGTTCCGCCTCGAGTGAAAGTCTGTCAGCTGTTTTCTTGTGTCACCTAATTATTTCTTTCGTGTTCTCTTTTTGCCACCCGAGGCTGCGACTTCTTGCACCATTCAGCTCTTCAGTTCATAGATTATATTTAGTTCATTATTTCCTCAAAACTGTCACACTTAAAGCGTATAGGTGCCCTGAGAGATGTCAGTTTGGCCTTTATGGCACTGTTCATGGAATCTACTTTTTCAAACCAGCTTTGATATCAGACAAGGAACCAAGGAACTTAGTAGTCATCTCAACCAATACTTTTCGCAGGCCCTTAGCAGTACTGTGAGCTTTTTCGCTCAAGACGTTGACAAGATCTGTGAGAGCAACTGTGAGAGCACAGCAGAAACAGCGCAAAACAAGAGGACGCGAGAAGTGACAGACAACACTAACAACCAAATGGTTATCCTATCAAGCAGCATAGCTAGCGTGCCACTTTTCAAGAAAATCAGAAAAGATGGAAGAGGAGCATGCGTGGAAGTAAGATGGAATGTAATCACTTCAATAGAAATTATATCTCATTCGCAAGGAGTGCTTACCTGGAATTACGCACCGACTAGAGATGTGAGAGCAGGGGAAAAAACTGGAAAGATCCTTTTTTTCTCTTTTTTTTTCAGCACTGATAAACTGAAAAAAAAAACATTAAAATTTCCACCTGCAGTTATGCCAGTTACACTTGCCATAATGCGTGTGCTGCATACGATTCTAGGAGCGGCGATGATCACGGCAACAAAATGGCAGCACAGTTCTCAGGCGTATTCATTATATGCTTTCAGTTTTGTTTTGAAAACTCCCAAGGCTTTCAAGCGTAGCGAAATACGTACAGGATGACCTCCGAGTTTTAGTAGAGGACTGACGACTGGGACTCCGCCAAGCACGTGGAACCCACAACCTGGTGGCCTTTGCAACAAGGCCTTTGCACTAATCAGCTGCTGACACATATAGCTTGAAAGCTGCTGCAGACAACTTCGTCATCTTCCAGCTGAGAACGAAACTGGCCCTTTGCTTGTAAATTCTCATAACAAGCTTCGCAATAGACTCGCAAGTAAACATGTTCGAAAACTCGTCTGCGTACAATCAAATGTGAATGTTCTAATGGGATTGTGTGCAGCGAGAGCGACTTGGTCGTAAAGTGACATTTCTGTCAGTTATCAGATTAGCACTCTTTTGTGAAAGAGAGCAAATCGTTCATTCACTGTCTTCGTGTTCTCTGCATAATTATAGCATGTATTTAAGGATATATATATATATAATAATAATATTTGGGGTTTTACGTGCCAAAACCACTTTCTGATTATGAGGCACGCCGTAGTGGAGGACTCCGGAAATTTTGGCCACCTGGGGTTCTTTAACGTGCACCTAAATCTAAGCACACGGGTGTTTTCACATTTCGCCCCCATCGAAATGCGGCCGCCGTGGCCGGGATTCGATCCTGCGACCTCGTGCTCAGCAGCCCAACACCATAGCCACTGAGCAACCACAGCGGGTTGATATATATATATATATATATATATATATATATATATATATATATATATATATATATATATATTATTGCAGGAATAATAAATGTACGCTACTTTAAGGCGAAAAGCTTTAAATGGCTCATTGGTCGACAAATCCAATGTCCAGCGTAATAGCACCAAAATTTATAGGTAGCCGAACCCACGACTTGTGGTGTTAATTAAGGCGAAGTTATTTTGGACTCACGGCTTATGGTGGCAGTCGAACCCACAATCCTCAGTGTTAATTAGGGCGAAGTAAATTAGGATAGAGTTTTCTCCCACCCTTGGTGGGAGAAAACAAGTAATCGGAAGTAACAATGCATTCGAGCCAATATGTCAAGTAAGATAATCACAGTCTCATAACCGCGCAGGCTTTCGCCTTCATCCTCTTTAGCGTATGCTGAAGTAACTCTCAAGTTTTTGTTAGGGCAGTTTCAAGTTTTGTCAATATTTCCAAAATTTGCTAAAAATAAAACAGGGGAAAGACGGTTCTTTTTCTCGCACTCAAAACTTCCGGAAATTTTGCTGTCCCTAGTACCGATTGATATAAGTATTTTGGTTTTTGCCTTTAAAAAATTCTGTTAAATTCTCAAGTAGATTTGCTTTTGTGAAACAGTATCACATGCGATTTAATCAATGCTTGGCATTTTAACATTATTTTGTTGAGCTGTTTTCCTGTTGAGATGTGAAACTGCTGCTTATCACATGTTTAGATAGTTTGGTTTATATCCCTGAACCCGTACAACGCATTTACGGCTTTAGATTGAATCGTACTCAAACTGTGTAAATTTTATTGAAAAAATATGGACGGACTTCCTTACAGTGCTTTGTCACTCTTAGCAGTGGAAGGTTTCAGATATCACTCGCGCGCTGATCATGGTATTATGATACTAGGGTGCATTCTTTAAAAAGTGCCTCACAGCCTTATTCAACGCACTGCAACCACTGATGGCTATCTCTTGCTTGCTTTCGGACCACGTTTAAGTCTTCGCGCTTGCGGCCGTTCGCGCAGAGCCCCGTTAGTCCGAGATGGAAACGACCCGTTATGTTCTGCTCCTGTAAAGCCATGGAGCAACCAGCCCGAATTCGTACGCTTCTGACGACAGCTATAGACCTATATAGCTGTCGTCAGCTATATAGATCTATATAGAGCTATATAGTTGCCTTCCTGCTCTTGGCGAGCAAAAAGAAAAACCCTTATCCTCACAATCCTTTGCGTCACAGAAGGAGGACGTGGAGGCAATGTTTTCATGTCGACAGTGCCACCAGCTAATGCGAAGCTAGTATAATTAGCGCCAAATTTTATTGTGTTTATGCGGGAACAGACGCATCTCCGGAAGTATAAAACGAAGTCGAGATGCATTGTAATAGGATTTTATTCAAGTTTCTGATAAAAAGCACTTACTTGCCTAGCGTAGCCTCTTTACTAAACTTTCGTGATAAATTTCCCCTTCTGGACTTGGCAGATTCTGTTGTTTCTGCTGAAGTCCCGACTCTTCGATCCAGCCACAGCGATGTTTGCTTCACTCATGCCGATGATTGTGCGCGCATGTTTCTCATATTCCCGAGTAGAAAAGACAAACCTGCAGATATTTCTCGGTCGGTATGTTATAACGGTGAAATAAACGCCCTTTTAACCCCAGGTGGTCCAACGTAATCCGGAGTCCGCCACTGCGGCATGCCTCATAATCGTAAACGTAAAAGCCCAGCATTCATTTTATTATAACATTGAGAACAGTAGCGAACTGGGCACTTTGTATCGGCTTATTTTGGAAAAAGCACGTAGAACGAGGAACACGGTGAAAAAGGAAGTGACGTGCCATGTGCTATGTTACAGTAACATTTCAATGCTGTGCAAAGCTGCATGGGAGCCAATAAAGTATAATAGCTGTGCTTGGTTCTGCAGAATCTGGGGTTCCACGACACGAAGGCGGTCGTTTACGTTTCCTGAATTATACCACGGAATCATTTAATGCAAGTAGAATATCTTCTGCGAACACTCCCGGCCTGATTTGCGACACTTGCTGAACGCAAGAGCAGCCTAGATGTTTCATATTTTAAATATTATTGTTCTTTTATTTAAATCACTCGCACTCTGCATCTAACATACATAATATATACAATGTTAGGGATTATGCTATCATAACAACCAGCGCTAACTAAATATATTGATGGTAAAAATATCCAGCAATCCGATAAATATTTCAATACGCGGGTCAAAAGCCCGGTCTTCGGAGGGGACATCACCACGTGAAGCTGGTGAAATAGTTCCCGCAAAACAAGGCGGATAATAAGCCTTATTGAAAGCATATGGCCGGAGAAAGAGACTGTAATGCCGGTAACAGTACGAAAGAAAAAGCGTGTCGTAACGTCTTGCTGGTGTTTTGCTGGCAAATTGCCTCTTTACGTTGGTTCTTTAGTCAGTTTTACAGTAGTCTCGCCAGAAATGTGCGCCACGAGGCCTGATCTAATCGCCTTGCAGAGGTGAAATGTCGCTGAAGATGCGGCGTAAGGACACGTATGTGCACCCGTGAGCAAAAGTATACTGACCACAGGGTCACCGAAAAAATGGAAGTTCTTCGTAATTAACATGCATAAACAGCCACTGACGAGAGCACTAGAAAATTCGTAATGCCAAGTTTGCACTGCAACTTAACTTTCAAGTTGCATTCACAGACAGAGGAGAAAATTAGTTTTATCGCGCAATCTATGCTCCGTATACTTTTGCTCACGGGTGTAGGTACTACAGTCGCCCTCCAAATTTCATTGATGACTATATATACCGCAGTAGGTTTAGACGTTTGCACTTCTCGAACACGGGTATTAATGCAAAGCCAAAGCGACGAAGCTGCCCTCCTCAACCCTTCGCGGCCTCTCTTTGCACCCGCAATATTGAGAGAAAAACTACAAACCAAGCACCTGCGCCTATGCACAAAATCACGTTCCTTTTTCGCATACGATAAATGCTGCATTTCACAGCCTCGTGGGTTTCATTCTTAGACGGTAGCGCAAGGTAGCGCTCGAATGATTTGTACATTAACGAAAATCTTTTGAGGGGACTGATATGCACCGAAAGCGATAACGGCATAAAAGAACAGCCAAAGGGGAGGAGAAGGTTGCTTTATATCAACGTTGCCTCAGCTTAAGGTACCCGAGAGGAGGCGCTGCAAAACTTTTTTGTCGGCGCTCGCGCGATCAGCGCGCTTTCCTACATAAATTCGGGGACTTGCTTGCACGAGCAGAAGGACGGCGTTATGCCTAACGACCGGTATATGGCTCTTACCGAAGACGTGCCGCCACAATCCCGAGCTGCCACCGCTCCAACTGGCACGGGTGCCCACTGTCCTCGACTTCGCCAACTTGCCATTCGAATACAGCGGCGCCGTGCTTGTCGAAGGAGCTTTCACGAGGGCGACAGCAAGGCTCCAATACTCGACGAAGAGCAGAACTGCCACTCTTCGTGGTCGTCGTCCTCTCCTCCGCCGTCTCCCGAGCCCCGCGGTGCCAGCCTGGAACTGTCCTCTGACATCGAGCCTTCGCCATCTTGCACGCCCAAGGGTTACCTTGTGTTTGTTGATTCGAGCCCCGAACGCGAAGGAAAGAGCAAGGAAACAGTTATCGTGCCCCCTACGGACGTTCTTGTGCCATGTCCTCTAAGCTCGAACCCAACTAGCGACTTAGAAGGCGACCCGAAGTGGACTGGCAGTCCTCCACAGACACCTGCCGGCTGTCTCAACGTGACGGCGAGTAGCGGACCCATGTGCCGCATTTGCCACGAGGGAGACCAAGAGGACTCGCTCGTGTCGCTGTGCAGGTGCTCGGGCACCATGGGCCTCGTGCACGTCACCTGCCTAGAGCGCTGGCTGAACGCCCGAAACATAGATCATTGCGAACTTTGCCACCACCGCTTTCCTACCGCGGGCCAAGCCACTTGCGTGCGCCAGTTCATCCACTGGGCGCTGCACGGCGATTCACGGCGGGCGGTCCTGGGAGACTTGTTTTGCTTCGCGCTCCTGACGCCGGTGGCCGCGCTTAGCTGTTTCTTGTGCACCCACAGCGCCTCGAAGCAAGCGCTTGAAGGCCGCATCATTGAGGCGGCCAGCCTGGTCACTCTTGCCGGCCTGTTGGTCGCGGCCTACGTGGCCTGGTCGTTCCTCACGGTTCGCTTCCACTGCCGAGCTTTCGCGGCATGGCAGGCAAGGAATCCGATGCGCAGGATCCTGGCACCGCCTTTCGCCAGGGGAGCAGCTGCGGGCGGACGCGACAGGACGACGGGTGGTCAATCGGCGGTCCAACGAGAGCTGGTGGACGTCGTCTCTGGAAACGTCAACGAGACCGGCCGCACGTCCACGGCACAGGGACAAGGCGGCGGCCGACGAGCGCCTTTGGAGCCTTCGCAGAACGTTTTGCCGGAAGACTTTCCTTCTGCTCTGCAGCAGCCAGCCTATGCGCTCGGCCCATTTGCAGGCTTCGAGTTTTGGTAGATCTTTGTTGTAGTTTCGATACTCTTATTCCTTTTCGTGTCTAAGCAATATGACGCGTTAAGTATTCCTTTTAATTTAAACATTTTTGTCGCACTTTCAGCGCTGTGCAACTTCACCTGTTTTAACTTTTTACTCTATACTTTTCTGCAAATAAAGAGTTTGCTCGTATTTTAAAACAGCTAGGCCTGATATCAACTTGTGTTTTCAATGTACTTTTCAGTGTTATAAATCATTTTCAGTCTACAGCGTTAGCGCTTGCCGTGATGGCGTAATTTCTTTGACGTTGCGCTACTTAGACCGAGGGCGCAGGATCGAATTCCGGCCGCGATGGCCAACCGCATTTTCATTGGGGCGAAATGCGAAAACGTCTTCGTACCACGCACCAGGCGCATGTTAAAGAACTTCAGGCGGTCAAAATGAATTCGGACTCCCCCACTGGCGTGCCTTCAAACACTGTTTAGCACGTAAAACCCTTGCATTTATTTTACAGCAATTAGAGTTTTGCATATCTTAAACCTTATTTGCGACATTTCGGAGTACCCGCGGTGTTACAGGATTTTGCTAGTGCATACCAAAGTGGAAAGCTTTTATAGAATTTTCACGTGAAAATGCGGACTTACTGCGCAGCATTCCGGGCAAGTTGGTAATCCATTACTGAAGTATTATTTCATAACAAAAAAAAAATGCACGGACGTAAGAGAAAACACGGTGTGTCTTCTTTTACTTCCGAGTAATTCTTGTAGCGCAATAAAACCTGAGTAATGGCCAATACGGACGCAATTCTCACCGTGCTACTACCACAACAAGACGGCGACGTTGACGTCGGTGCGCCATATCACACGTGATTTGTTTTTCTTTCTGGCGGTGACCGTCCATCACTGCATTATCGCTATTATCGTTTTATTGCTCGGAGCCTGTCGTATTGTGACCTTTCGTGTTTACCCTGCTTCTGGACACGCTAGTAGCGAAAGATTGCGGCCACGATGACGTAATGCACACCATACATCTATTTGCGACGTCGCCCCTGCCTTCTTGGATCGCTACGTGGTCCCAATGGCATGAGAGATAAAGGGGATGCGGTTCAAACATCGCAAATAGTGTGCTACAATACTGAGGCTCGTAATAAAAATTGCAACTGAGCTTCCAAGCGCGGACGTGCGCACTTGGTCGAACATAACCAATGAAGGAAATAATTTTGAACAATATAAATAAGAATTTGTATACGGTGGGCCTTTTCCTTGATTTTAGTAAAGCTTTTGACTGCTTAAATCACACGATTCTTGTTAACAAACTTGAAATGTACGGAATCCGTGGTAGACCACTCACATTGCTTGAAGGATATCTCCAAAACAGAAGCCAGTCGGTGTCTTTAGATAATGAACTTTCATCTCTTTTGCCTATCAGTTGTGGTGTCCCACAAGGGAGCATATTGGGACCCCTTTTGTTCAATACGTACATAAATGATATTGTAAGCATAGATCCTTCCATTGATTTTGTAATATACGCGGATGATAGCACACTACTTCTTTCAGGCCCTAACCTTAATGATTTAATGGTGAAATGTAATGACCTACTGATGAAATTGTCTAGGTGGTCAAGGATGAATAAATTAAGAATTAATCCTACAAAATCCAAGGCTATAATATTTCGCGCAAGAAACAAACCGATAGTACCGCACTGCACGCTTCACTTAGAAGATCACCAGATAGAAATAGTTGAAGTGCACAAAATACTTGGAGTACATTTTTCCTGCTACTTAAACTGGGATGCCCTCACTGATTTTGTCTGCAAGAAACTCTCTTCCGTCTGCGGGGTTCTATCGCGATGTCGTGAAACTTTACCTTTAACATGTAAATTACAAGTTTACTACGCACTTTTCTTTTCTCACCTTAACTACTGCAATTTAGTATGGGCCACAACAACCAAAACTAACATAAATAAGATTCTCGTACTGCAGAAGAAAATTGTACGAATAATCGCCAATATTGATAATACAACTACCTCCAAGTATGCTTTGTTTTGAAACACATAACATTGTCCGGGTCAACCATTTGTATCATTTTAAGTTATTACAAAAAATGTATTTTTCGACGGCATCCATTGCCGATTTTTATTCGACTCTGGCATCTTTGGACATGCGTCATGCTAACATACACACAAGAACTATTAATACTTGGAATATACCACGTTTTTGTACTAACTATAAATTACAAATGTTGTCTTACAACTTGCCCCATGTTCTAAACACATATAAACACACAATAGGATATACTAAAGCTGAACTGCGGAAATATTTTGTTGAAATGTGATTTTATGTCATTTATGTTTTGCTTGATTATTTCTATTTTACTCTGAAAATTTGTATGACCATTTGAGCGTCTCTATTTTCGATTTTATTGTTTAATTTTATTTTTTTTGCAATGGATTGTTACACTCTGTATGTATAACTGGTGAATGCTTTCTCTTTATTGACTGTAACTATTGTATGTGTGTCAGATTTCTGTACCACTCGTGTGCTACTGCTTGTAGGGGTTTTCTGGACATAGTCAAGCTGCTCATGCAGCTTTTTGCCAGAAAACCCTCCAGTTGAACCTGGAAAATAAATTTACTTACTTACTTACTTACTTACTTACTTACTTACTTACTTACTTACTTACTTACTTACTTACTTAATTGATGACCCACTACAGGCGTGTTTGAAGATTGAATTAGCTCATCAAAGTATCTACATGAATCCTCGCACCGCAGCTGAGGACGGATACATCGTCTGATAAACGCCTAAACCCCATAGAGAAATGACGCTAGCAATGGACCTTGCAGTGCGAGCGGGAACTGTTTGTGCCAGCGAAGTTTCAACCGTTTCGTTTATGCATACTCCTGCAGATTTGAGTGATCTTTCTAAGGGTTCAATAATCAATGCGGATTTTTAGGGGCACGTTAAGATTTCAAACTCTCAGTGTATGGCTAATAAGAGTTTGTATATACACTTCATATTTTTCACCCTTTCTTTTCCTCGCGTAGAGTCAGAATTGGCTAGAACCCAGTTCATCATTGTCGAAATTTGTTAGAAAATCGCACGCGAAACTGTAATAGTTGCAATTTATCATGCTGCAGTTGAATGGCCGCGACGTGTGAAGAGTCATTCCATCTGTATACGCTGCTCTGATTTCGCCTACTCGCGGTCGTAATCGTCCAGTTTTGTGCACGCTTTCTTAACTTTATCTGTGTTTTCAATTTGTTTGTTTGAAAGAAAGAGGAGAACTTTAGCGCGCAACCCTGGTTCAGGTCCACGGAAATAAAGAAGACCTAGTCGTCAACCTTGTCTGGAAGTCTAAGATGTCCAAGCAGTGCCCTTATGACGCCCAGCTGCCACACTTCCAGGGTCTAGGTCTACGTGCAGTAATAGACAGTTTTAGTTTCACGCACGTAAAGGCTTTGCGTACTTAGAACTCTTACGTGTGAGCAGTGCGCATGCGCAGAACGCAAAGGGGTTGCGTGAGTCTCACAGACGTACGTGAGACTCAAAAGTCTGCGTGCGTTCCTTGCGCACGTCGAGAGCTCTTCGCAGCGGTCTCGCCAGATCTTGAACAAGCGAGACCATCATTGAAAGATGGCAGCCAAACACTCCGACAAGGTAGCTCCGCGCCTTCGTTTTTCTAAAAACGACTTGGATTTGTGGCGAGACGTAAGGGAGTGCGCCCCCTTCGAGGAAAACATGTGGTATAGCACTTCTAGGCATTGCGAAGCTCTGATCGGCACAAGAACACACTTCTACGTGTTTTGCGCGCCAACACAACTCGACTGGCTTGGCTTTGCTTTGTCATGGATGTCAATGGCTACAGAAGTGTTTATACCTGGCGATAGATGGTGATCCATGGTCGCTTTTAACGTGCGTCGCGTACGTGTAGCTAAAAGCGTTTTAGATGCAGTGCGCGTATGGTACGTATACAGCTTTCACGTTTGCGTGCGTTGTTAGGACTGGCTGGCCAGGGTGGCAACGTGCCAGCTATTTCAGCCCGCTGCACGTGCTGCGACCGGCCCGCGGTGGCGGCGCCCTTCAGAGAACGAGCGAGGACGACAACGCTAACCGACCATGCGCCGCGTTTGGAACATCGGTGACGACAGCAGGGCTGGCCACGTTTGGCGCCCCGTGCATTGTTGGTTAATTTGCCGCGTCGTCATGGTCTCTCTGCGGCAGGGGGAGCCACCCTGGCAAAAGGGTGCGTTGCGGTACGGGGGCCCCAGGATTCGTCTCAGTCTGCTGACACACGTGGCGACTACAGGAAAAAGGCAGCTCTGGAATTTAGCGGCGCCGGCTGGGGTCGGGCGTGACCAGCTGACAACGGGGCCGCCAGACAATGGATACCATGACGACTGCGCTGCAAAGGTAGTCTGCCCTCGGAGAGAGCACTGAAACCTGTGCGGCATGTGTGCGTGTAAAACCCCTAGCCCCTTCTCTCAAAGGCGACCACGAGGACTTTCTACGATGACGACGAACGATGACGTCGAACGGAGTGGTTATAAGCGGCTGTTGTCGGCTGCTAGTGTGTGCTCTTCGTCGTGCTGGTGCTCGTTGTCGAGCTCGAAATGTACTCGTGAGCTGTGTGCTCGTTTGCTGTATGCGTCATCTTGCGTTCTCCATTTGGGAGCCACGCTAGACTGTCCATGTATGTCTTGTTTAAACCGTAAATAATGTAAATAAACCCTGTTCACCTAGTTCCTCCCAAGTTCCTCTCTACGACCTTCAACTCCTTCAAATGGTAGCAGCGGCGAGATCTTCCGACAACTCCTACATCTGGTTGACAGCGGTGGGATCGTCCGACGAATCTAATAGCGTGAAGTCTCTGCGTACGTGCAACTAAAACTGACTAATATGTGACTGAGGCTCCCGCGGCCACCTGCGTAGGCACGTGGACGACCTCACAATACCCGGGGATTATTTAGTGAAGCATCCGCACGCCGTGCAGGTGGGGAACTCGTCCTTACCCAGTATGTAGTGTTGAATGCGGAGTTGGCAGACAATGTATTTGCGCATCCCTCATAGGATTACCTTCCGCTGCGTCATGAATCGGGGTGGATGATAAATAAAGTCTAGTTTGTACGCCACTCATCCAATATCTTGTACGCTGGTTCTAACGCGCTAGGGCTAGTAGTTAGCTACGCTTCAGTGAATCTGGCCGTCACAAGGGAAGATCCCGGCATGATCAATCGCAACTAATGGAGGGTGACGAAGGCAGCTTCTAGAGTTTTTCAGTGAAAGCTGTAAATGACTAACCTTCTGTAGTTTTTTTCTGCGTCCGGCAACAAAAACGGACCTAGTGATTTCTAACAAACCAATACGGGTGCAGTGCGGCGGCGCAGATGTCAAAATACGGAACAGATCAGAACGCTCGCCGTGAACAATAGCGTGGCGTCAAGGTTATCGCAGCATATAAGCAGGAGAGGTATCGGTGCTGAAAACAGCTGTGTTTTCGATGTGGCGGACACGTATAGTTCATACACCCGAAGAACAACATCCGGAAAGGACAGCAAAAAGAATGTAAACGGCGCTTGCGCGAAACGACCACCGACGAAGAACGTAACCGCGATGCTGAGCGAAAACGACAATCGTGAGCCCGGGCACCTTCGAAGCAACGACGCCAGCCTCGCAACGCGAAAAAAAAGAAGAATGACAACCATTCCACTCTGTGAAGATGAAATCGCAGCGAAAGCACTTTGCTTTTCGTTCGAGAGCTCCGACTGTCGTCAGCTTTCGCGGCCATTCCATCTTCACAGTGTGGAATTGTCGTCATTTTTCTAGTGGCACGACCATCGAGTTAAACCCTTGTTTCTTGCGCAGCACTACCGGATCACCTCCTGAGCTGACCGAGGAGGTAATCCGAAATTAATTTTAAGAAATTAGAAAAGATAGTACAGTACGAAATTCGTGAGTTTCATTATAAGTATGATATCATAGCATAAGTTCAGTTACAAGCTGAGCTACTGAGCCGTCTGGAATAATTATAATTAATTAGAAATCCTTGATTACCGCACACCAAAGCACAAAACCGTAGACTTTGGAGACACGCCACGTGAGGACGACTTTGGAGAAATTCCCGGAAACCCAGAAGTAGAAAACCGAAGTAATGACGTCACTAATGACGTCAGACACAAGAAGGTGTCATGATATTTAAGCGGCTAATTAATGAAAAACAGTTGCCTCCTAGTTTGGTTCGTGCGTTGCGTTCGGCTAAAATTAACTTAGGAAACGCCGAGGTGCGAGTGCCACTAAGGGACACCTAAGTCAGAGATTACGGTCGCCTACCACTTTTTTAAGGCCTGTACAAGCGGCTGTATCCTGAACTGGTGTTCGCTGGGCTGCACGTGATCCAGTGCTGCGGTAGTCTGCGGTGATAGTTACTGGCTCGATCGTATTCCCGTGTTACCTTTCACGCTCTCTTTCTTTCTCTGCGTTCTTACCTTTATCCCTCCCCTCTCCTGTTCCTCAGTGTAGGGTAGCAAACTGGCTTTTCCAGCCTGGCTTACCCCGTTCTTTTTTTTTATACAAGCACCTGCAGCACCACAAGGGCATTATTGCAGGGGGGGAGGGGGACTAATTGAAGGAAAATGAAACATGTGATAAAAACTTAACACAGACAATTACAGGTGGTAAAAGTAACAAAATACGTAACATCGATGAGTCATCTCGACTGCAAAACGTTCTTCAATGAACTGCGGTGCAAAATTGCAACAGAGAAATGGAGAGAGTACACTATCGCATGAAGCGCAATGCCAACCAAATGATATAAGGAAAACGGGATGATATTATACTACGGCAGACTGCGTGACAATAAAGACAGAAACTCTGAACACGTTTTGCATTCACCAATGCTCATGGGAAGCATATTCCAGTGTGCGGAAGCATGCGAAAAAAATGAATTACGGTAGACATCAGTACGACAGCGTATTTCAAGAACTTTCAGCTCGTGATCACATCGTTTAGAGATGACGTGGGGCGGAAAAATAAAAAAAAAAATAAATTATGCGGTTTTACCTGCCAAAACCACTTTCTGATTATGAGGCACGCCGTAGTGGAGGGTTCCGGAAATTTCGACCACCTGAGGTTCTTTAACGTGGAGGGAAAATGTACAAGTTATTATTTATTCCTGGGAGATCACAGTAAATTCAGAAAAAAAAGTTCTAATTTTGCACTTAATCGGCGGTGTGCTAGTGTTTTCCAACCAAGGTCCTCTTTGACTAATGTAATACTGCTACGGAAGTTATAATTACCAGAAACAAATCTCGCAGCGCGGTTTTGAACGCGTTCAAGCTTTTCTATAAGTTTAGAGCTTTGAGGGTCCCATACATGGCAAGCGTATTCGAGTACCGGAAGAACATCTGTTATGTAAAGCAGTTCTTTTACTCTCTGGGGGGCTTTATGATAATTACGTCTAACAAGGCTTAGCATACGAGATTATATTAAGGTTTGGTATTCAATATGTCTATCCCATGTTAAATTTTCTGAAAAATAGACCCCGAGGTATTTGTAGTGTTGAACCTTTTCAAGAAGTAGTCCGTCCAATTTATGCACTGATCTCACAGGAAAGCGTTTACGGGTGAACGACACAAGTTGCACTAAGCATGCACTTCATGCACTAAGCATGAATTTTGTTTAGATCATTCTACAAACTACTAACATCACAATCATTTTCTACATTCCTGTATATGGCACAATCATCAGTATATAACCTCACTTTGCATTCTAGATTGTAGACTATGTCATTTAAAAGACTAAACATAACAAAGGCCCCAAAACAGACCCTTGGGGCACGCCAGAGGTTACGGTGACAGGTGCTGATTTAGTGCCGTTTATTAAAACATGTTGTGCTCGTCCAGACAAGTAATTTCCAATCCAATGGATGTACATGTACTATTGCAGGATGTATACCGAGACAAGATAATTTATGTAAAAGCAATGCATGAGAAACGGTGTCAAAAGCTTTCCGGAAATCCAAAACCATGCAGTCTACCTGAAATCCAAGGTCAAAAGAGTAAAAGAGATCGTGGGACAACTCTACCAGTTGAGTCGTACATGACAAGCCAGGCCTGAATATATGTTTAAAATTCGAAAATAAATTATTGCTTTGAAGGCGTTTCATCACACACTGTATATAATGTGTTCTATTGTTTTGCAACATACACATGTTAGAGAAATAGGCCTGTAGTATTGTAGTACACTTTTGGGACCGTTTGTATGAATAGGAACGACGTGGGCTACCTTCCACTCTGCAGGTAATGAAATGGCATTTAATGGTTTATTAAACAGAGCTACTAAAAAATGCGCAATTTCTTGTGAGCCGGATTTTAATACCTGCGACTGAATTTCATCAGGCCAGATAGCCTATTTGTTGTTCAGATTGGAAATAAGCTTGAGAGCATCGTTATATGTGACAGTAACCATAGGCATATTCTCGTAGACTATTTCTTGTATTTCTGGCCGTTCACCAGTGTACGGCTCAGAAAAAACACTTTTGAAGTGTCTAAGTCTGTCCTTCTGTCTCTCTCTCTCTTTATACGTGGGACGTGGAGTGTGCTACTACATTCCGTCCGATACCCAAAAAACTAGGCATACACTGAATTCGCATCCGCCAATGAAAGCATATTGGCCTCCAGGGCCACCACTGGAGAGACCAGTGCTGCTATTGCTATGACGTATGAAGTGGCATCGCGGGACTCACGTTCGCGCCTCTGCCGCAACCGAAGCTGATCTCTGGCTGGGCCATTGGAAACCTTGATTGTAGGGTTGTAGATAACGCAACGTACGTGTAGACATGGTAACGAAACTCCCATAGCGGCCCATACGTGCTGCGATGGAGGCTTGTGGAGGCACGGCAATGCCATCTACATTTCGAGACGCCGACATCTCTGTGGAAAAGGAAAATCAACGTTCGCCGTTCAAGACTTGTTGTGCTAAGTCGTAGCACTGGCGCCAACTCACATCACATCGCATTTACTACATACACAGAGCACACAACAGTACAAATCAAGCGTCACAATCCAGCAGGAGTTATTGAGTGACCCATTGGTATTTATATGTTATGGTATGGCAAAACTTTATTGAGATCCTGCAGATCGTGGGTGATCATGAAGCTGGCCGCTCACACGTCGGAACCGGAAGGCCAACCCTCTCGGCCGCATCGTGGGCCCACTGGACAGCCCAGAGTTGGTCTTCCAGAAGAGGGCTGCGGAGAACTGCCTCCCATCTGGCCGAGCTGTTATCGATGATAGAGCGTGACCGGCTATACCACCAGAGCATGTGTTCTAACGTGGCTAGTTCTCAGCAATCGGGGCAAGTACCATCGGTGTAAGTATCCGGATAGACCGTATGTAAGAGCAACGGATTGGGGATATGTATTCGTTTGTAGTAGATGGAGCGTTAGTTCTTTAGCTCTACTGAGCCGCGGATGAGGAACAAAGTAGGTTCTACGGCTGAGACAGTAGCGTTTAGTAATCTCGATGGAGCTGGACGGCTTGTCCCTGTTCTCTGGAGAATCGTCTGCCGATTGGTCGGGAGTAGCGCGGCGGGCAAGTTCGCGCGCAGCCCCGTGAGCCGACTCGTTGAGGTTGGGAAGAGCACCCTCTATCTGACCTTTATGTGTCTGCCTGAGTGTTGACCATGCTCGTATTTGAAGCTTACCGCTTGTGGAAAGCTACTCTCTATTTCTGCATGCCGCAGAAAGTACAGAAAAAGAGAGAAGATGGAGTCATCTTGACCATAACTATCATGTCAGCTGTGTTGGCATCCACTTTTTGTTAACTATTTAGCGTCTCCTTATTTAGTTCCTTTGTGCGATAGAGGGCGCTGCTTTCTACGACATTAATTATATTTTTTATATATATATACTGGTCACTGCCCTGTTATTGATTACTAAGTGCTCGTAATATTGCAAGTAGTGCCTATACATAAACCACTCTTACTTTTCGTAATAGATACCATAAAAAAATAAAGGGGACAAAAGGTTAGAGGGACTGAGAGGTAAAGGCTCCGACTGCTAGCTATTCTGTGGAACCGGGGTTCAAGTCCTTGGGGCACTGAACGTGTTTTCATTCTTTTTTTCTTTTTATCCACTCACAGAGCCCTTTGGGATTCCGGCGACGGACGTCAGCGGATGCCCGCGCCTGCGACAAACATCAAAACGACTTGGAGAGGGATCCCGTAAGAGTTTCCGGTGTGAAATCGCTAGTGGCGATGACCCTGACCTGCAAAGAGAAGAATAGCCGTATAGATATAAAAACAGAGAAAATTTAAAAGTACAGCGACGCCAATAAAAGCATGTGAAGGGCCAAAGTTGGCTGTAACTGTCGTAATATTGTGAAAGACGCAGCAAGAGTATGCAAATAAGGGAAGATCGAAACAGAACACGCGGTATTTTTTTTTCGCTTTTACATTTTCTTCGATGATATCCCTAGTACGAGTAGGCTACGTGGGCTAAGTTGTTAAAGAGATTTTGGTAGGCACTAAGAGCGGCATTGCTCAGAAGAAGAAAAGAAAAAAAAGTCAGTTGGAGGTGGAAACGGCCACTACGAATCCTGTAAACAAATATCATCATCACCCACCTCGGTGGCATAGCGACTACGGCGTTGCGCTGCTAAGCCCGAGGTCGTGGGATCGAATTCCGGCCGCATTTCGATGGAGGCAAAATGCAAAAACGCCACTGTCCCGTGCATCGGGGACACGTCAAAGATCCCCTGGTGGCGAAAATTAATCTGGAGTAGCCCTCTATGGCGCTTCTAATATGAAGTCGTGGTTCGGGCATGCAAGAGCCAAGAATTCGATTCAAAATGAATATCGTGAACATTAAGAAAACATTATCGCAATTGACGGTTTTATTACTTCAGCGGTGCGTGATACCGGGCTAGTTGGTATTCCATGTGGAAATGACTACCGCAAAAGTGCACACGTGACACTAAAAATGCGACAAGTACAAGCGCAAAGCGACTCCACTGCAGGAGAAGCTTCTATCCTGGATATCTGAATTATGCACGTTCTGCATCAGCAGAAACCATTCGTATAATCGTCAATGATCTTAAAACACAGAATAACTTAATGCTTATTTTTTAAATATTACGCATTTGAGTGTCTTCTCACGTGAGCGTATCTGTGGCTCGTAATTTTTAACATAAATTCAGGTTTCAAATGGTGTGCACGCTTTATTGTACATATTTCGCGTCACATCGACCCAACTCAAAACTAGTTTCCTTGCTCTTATACTTTTTGAACATGGTAAGACATCCTGCACGCCGCCTTTGCTGGGAGAGCATCAGTTCTTGTTTTTTTTTTATAGAAAAACGGGGCGCTCGAAATATACGAAGGAAAACAAAGCATCAAAAGGCAAGTGAGCGGGACGTTGCGAAAAGCGCACGGAGATTATCGTAAACCTCGACATTGGAGCCGGAGGCGTCGCCGCTGCGACCCACTGATGAGGGTATAAAGGTTAACGGTTGTGACCTTGAACCCTCCGGGATCAACGCTGCAGTGCTTTCGCAGAAACCGCCATTTCGTTATCACGCACGCGCTCACCTGTGCGCTTGGACTAGAAAACACACACACACACACACACACACACACACACACACACACACACACACACACACACACACACACACACACACACACACACACACACACACACACACACACACACACACACACACACACACACACACACACACACAAAAGAAGAAACATATGCGATCGTACATATACCTGCGTCCATACGATCTGCGTGCACTTTCTTTGTTCCGCGCTTCGGCAGGCGGACAGTTCGTGACTACACTTGCCTATTTTCACGCGGAATGCATATGGAAGAGACGGTGCCCTGTTGAACTTGCAGCCGCGATCCAGATACTGCACCTGCGTGCTTAGGCGTCATCGGCGTGTCTGAGCGGTGCTTCGATGTTAAGGACAGTACGATCCGAGGCTCCGCGCGTATAGAGAATTACGAGTCTTGCGAACAAGGTTAGGTGAAGGACGCGTCGTTGGGTCTTATGCCATGCGCTGCAGTGCCGGGCTTTCGTGGCATAACGCATCGTCCTAGAAAAGGAAAGCCTGTTTACGGAATGACCCGTAGAGCGTGCGCGAGAGAAGAGAGACGCTCCCACCGCGGCCTTTGCTGGTCGTCGTTGCCATTGCGTTAGCGGCTTACTTTTCGTGTATATAGGCCCTTTTCACGGCGATACTGTGGGCGCCGCCATGTCTGATCACGTGGTGACGCGCCCATAGATTGCCTCGGCTGCCTCCGTATTTACAATTCATGTGCAGGACGCCGGTGCGGCTAAGCAAACCTTTTGTTTCGGTGGATATCGCAGACGGTGACTAGTTGGACGACACGAAGCTTTGGCAATAGCTTCAGAGGACAGGTAAGCACTTTCGAAATTTATTAGACCTTGGCTAAAAGGTGCCAGCAGCGTATATGCAGTACTTGTATTCCATAGAGTTCGAGCTAGAAATGTATTTCAAGCTGTCCTAACTTTTCGCTTCTGAATTAAACGAGGATCAATGTCTTTTGCTATTCGATGTTCATTTCTCACTAGTTCTGAAGTAGCGGCTTCTCATTTTTCTGCCTCAGTAAGGTTCCTTGTTGCTGTCACTACCTGATTGTTTATTTTCTGCCTAATCTATCGCGGGTGGGCTAAGTTGCTGTAAATTTGTCCTTGCCGCGCACAACGCATTGAACGCAGATATTCTCTGTTTTGTAATAGCTTGAAGCAAATACGCATTATCGCTTGCCGCTCGCTTACTCTGTGGGCCGTCACGAATTATTGAGCTTGGCATGTACATTCCGGTGCTGCCTGTCTAGTCAGTCACCCGCGCTTCGGCGGATTGATTCTAGAGCGCGCCCATTCACTTATCTTTAATACGTGGGCGATAGAGCGTGCGTAAGCTTGAGTGTGAGCTGGAATGGGCGTGTGTAGATGATGTGCGAGAAAGTTACTTTGCCAAGAAGCGGTGACACTACATTTGTCGCTGCGTAGCGAGCACTGTACTCACTGTTACCGGCGTTCCCACGGTTATAGTTCTTTGTTTGGAGGTTAGCAATATACAACGCTGATGGGTGAGTGATTTTTTTTTAATCCTCGAGGAAAGCCGTGAATCGCGAAAGGCTGGCAACACCGGCAGTCATTGCTTAGCAGCGGTCCGTGAAGATGGACACGGATTCATTCATTCATTCATTCATTCATTCTCAACACTGATTCATTCCATTCTTTAAAACGCCAGTCACCATTTTTGCAGCCAACTACTGCACACGTCTTCGCTCTACCATTACACATTTTGCAACATGAAAGGAGTATAGGGTGGGTTAGCGATAACCCAGTTGCTTGCCCGACGGCTAAACATACAGTAGCAGTGCAGAAGCGGTAATGGAACGGTTTCGCACTCGCCTTAAGTAATGTGCGGCGCGATGCCAGAAGCGCCGTAATTGAAGAAGTGGGTCTAGAACGTTCAACAGAAAATGGATCATGATAGAGTGACACATTTGTGTAGTATCCTCTTGGATTCAAAATAAAACCGACTTCCTTTTATTGTTTTTTTTAATGGCAGCTTGAGTCAGAAGTTCTCCTTATACGGCATTCAAGTTGTTTTTGCAATTGCAAGGCGCCGTCATGAGTAAGACTAATCGCATATTACTCATTTCTTTCATTGAGAAATGTAAGTTGTGCTCAGGCGCTATTCGGGAAAATAAGTTCCCTGGAATTTAAGGAAATATAGACTTGCCTTATGAGATATTTCTTTCACAAAGGTGAAATAAAAGGTGCAAAAAAGTGCGCTTGATACAAAAAGAGTCGGAAAATTATTCTAGGCGAATGAAGGTAACGGAAACAAAAACATGTTTTTCATGTGTCTGCTTTGTTTATATATGCCGTCTTTTTGCCTCGCATTGATAATAAAATATCATGTTCATTATTGTTCTCAGTGAAATGGTCACTCGTGACAAATGAGAATGACCCGCCGCTATAAGTTAACGTTCTCGAGAACTACCCTATATATACAAAATAAAAGTACTCTGATGGCAAGCCGTAAGATGCAGCGCAAACGAAACAAACGATGCAGCATCGATTCTGAGAGCTGCATCATCTAGTTTTCCTATTCAAGGTTGAGCGGCGAGGTAGGGCGTCGTCGTTGAGGGGAAGAAGACGACGCGCACCCCGGCGACCTCGCGGCGATGGCGAGCGTCTTTGTAGCGCAGTATAGTAGCGAAACGGTCCGATGGATTCTGTGAGCGACGGTAGCTTGTGCCAAAACGGCTAGAAGAGGCATATTGTGTTCTTGGTGGTGACGGCCAGCATTCATTACAACAGCGGACCACATGCCCCATACGGCGGCAGTGGAAAGAAATCGGGCTGTCATCTGGGTTGCGAGAACGCGCATCTGCGCATCTTGGTTGCGAGAACGAGTATAAAACTGAGGCAGCTATCTTTGGCGATAGTCATTGGTTTTAGAGCTGGAGACTGCGCAGAGGGCCAAACTGAAATTCATGAGCTCTTGTTGCACGATGGCCTGAACGAGAAGAACTGAAGGCGTAGAGCAATCGCCGAGGCTATTGTAGAGAGCAGAAGGAGCCATCGCCTCACTTTCACTGTGCGCCATCCGCGCAAGCTCAGACGAAGGCGGAGGCGAAAGGCGAGGGCAGTCTTCGTACGAGGACGTCGCAGCGGTGTTCGGTAACCGGGCGAGTGGCTTCTCAATACTGCGGCTCTTGATCTGCTCAAAGCGCTGGCATTGCTCAATGATGACGCCTTTGACGGTCGTGCAATTTCGGTGCATGAAGAGACTGAACGCGTTGTCTGCCTATGCCCTTCAAGAAGTGTCCAGCCTTGTCGGACTCAGCCACGTTAGTATCAATCTTCTGAGTTTGCGCCAGCACTTCCGGAATATAGGATAGGTATGGCTCGGTGAATGTCCGAGCGCGTAGGATAGGATAGGATAGATAAACTTTATTAAAAGAATAATAGCAATATTCGCTAATGGTCGAGGCCCCTAGTCCAGGGCTCCGCTGGCTCTTGTCATCTTCTCAGCTCTCTGGATAAGCTTGAGCTGGTCGTCGAGCGCCGAGCTGGACAGCAGTGCCTCACATTGCTCTCTTGTAGTGTTCGTGTCGTAGTGTTCTATGTTGTGTAACGCGCACTCTCACGTGATGTTGTATAGGGTTGGTGTGGCCCTGCACCACGGGCATTCGTCCCTGTAGGCTGTGGGGTGTATGCGATGTAATATGTGTAGGTTGGTATAACTGCTTGTCCGGAGCCAAGCCAGGCAGCGCAACCTCTGTCTTTAGATTTCGATGGGTTGGTGGATATCGCAAGCGACTCCCTCTGTGGTAGTTCACGATGGCTGAATACTCGAGGGCGACAGGCTTCAGCTCTTTCTTTACAGCGGCCTTAGGGCTAACGGCTTGCTGAACAATTCGAGCAGTTTTAATCCGAAAGCATTATATGACTCATGAAGCGGAAAATCCGGCGGTGTGGCCGGATATGCTGCAAGAAGTCACGTGGTCACAGTCAATCAACGGGAGGCACGCGCCACGCGGGTCACTAGGTTTCTTGAAGCACCACCAGATGGCGCTCACCTCCGCGCATCCGCGGCAGCGGCGGCGCCGGCCGTGCGGGGGACACAAAAAAGATCCAGAAAGCTCGCCTTCTCGCATAGAGCTCGTCGCAAGCCTTTGCAGGTAAACACTACATTTCCGTAAGCTGTAGTTGCCGCAAGCGCCCACTATGTGGCCGGCTTATATATAGCGCCGCACGTTACGGCGCTGCCAAATACTATATACGGTGATTAGATCGGTTCTGTCGTGCGCTCCGATGGACGAACCTTCGACTACGACTTCTCAGTCGTAGTCGAATTTTTCCTCTTGCAAGCGTCCCAGCTTCCCAGTTCCTCCTCGTGGATGTTAAACCATGCATTTGCCCTTCCTTTGAGGTAAAATAGCACGTCGCGAGCATGAGCATTGGATCCCAGTTGTTGTGCTGACTCACGCGTTCGTAGTAGTCCAATCGATCTTCAACATCAACGTCATCCGTACCGCAGAATGTTCCAAGATCATGACGATGTGAAAGTACAATCGTTGAAGTTGCCAATGCCGGTGAGGTTGTAGGTGCCATTGATGGCGCGCTTGCCGACTCGTCCGCCATCGTGGAACCACCGAAGTGACGACCGCTGTGTAGCTCCGTGGTCGGGCGTCTCGGGCCCGGTATATCCACCGAACTCATCACTACAAAGCCGAAAGAAGAATCTTACCGCCTCCGCATCGGTCTCTCTCTCTGGAGGACGCTCGCATTTGGCGACGCCTCCAGGGAAACAATTATACATCACCACATTGGATCTACTTAACACAGACGAGGGAATATAACGACGCCCTCTGCAAAATTTGTAAGCAAAAAGGTACGCTAGACCATATAATATGGGACTGTGCTGGCTCCCCAGTGGTCAAGGAAAAGATTGACAGTAGAGAAGCCTGGGAGGCCTTGCTCCAGAGCGAGGCTGAAGACGACCAGCGTCGAGCAATCCGCCTGGCCGTTGAGGCCGTGAAGACTCAGCGTCCTCAACGCGCGGGGACTGCTTCGTCCTCCGCCCCTACCTACGTGTAGGTTAAGAGGCGGGCACCCCAGCTCGGTGGAACAATAAGGTTCTCAATCAATCAATCAAAAGCAGAAATGTGCATTTATAGAATATATGCAAGGGGATCAAACAGCCAAGCTAACTGCGAGCTCGTGCAGTGCTTGTTCACGACCTCGTCTTCTTCGCGCCCAAGGCACCGTTGTCATGTACGTACGCAAATACCGCGTAGCAATATGCAGGAATATAGACGAGATCAGGAGTTTTAAGTCATTGCCATTGTATATTGATGGCTTAATCTTCATCGAAGGATATTTGTAACAATGGGCAGCGCTTAATGGCAGTGAAACGCTGCGAGGAATCCCGCAGGTTTTCTTTAATGTGGCGCACCTGGCAAAGCTCCTTGTGGAAAGTTACAAGCGGCGCTATTTATTTGACCCCCACGGTGCGACAAGCCCTGGATTCGCGTGGAACGCTCGAACAAGACGGGTCCTTGACAAACATAATCGGCATGCGCATCGTAACTGACGTATAGACTCGTCCAGGGTCGTCATCGCCGTTTCACTCTTGACCTTCCAAACTGGGTTACCATCATAGCCGGGACACAATAGCGGAGTCGAAGCAAGAAACACAAAGGCAAGTCCGCGCAACAACCCGTCCCTTGACGGCGGCTTTTCTTCGGCCGTGTTCCGCGCCGAGTTCGTTCAGAGGGCATAGCCGCTGCGCGAAGCAGCCTGCGTTGTTGACAGGGTCTTGAATTGACGACGGCTTACGCTGAAGACCTCCATATGGCGCTGGCTGTGCATTGGCGAAGGGCTTGGGAGTATATATATATATATCTATGCACGCAACCTTGCACTCCTTATGCGCTGACACCGGGTTACTCTAGACCTTAATAACCTCTGGCTACAATGTCGTCGCGTACGCGTTGGGCATTATTGCTCCGCCGTCCATTTTTAGAGCCAGGCGCGCGAGCATGCGCTCTTTACTTGCTGTGATACCAGTTTCTTTCTTCTTTTTCTCCAGAGGTGAATCGCGTCTCGTTACAGCGTAGTATACGGTATACAGGATGCATTATGGCTTCAGCTTCTCCGCTCGTGAGAGCAGCACACCGGTTCGGGTAGCTTTGTGCTGTATTGTCATCGAGCAGCGTGTCCCGCCAGAAGGGGCTTGCTGAGGGTTCGTTCCCATGTGGTTAACTTTGGGACGGACGGTGACCCCGCTCTAGGGGCCGAAAATAGCATCGTGCGTGCTCAGTACATAGCAAGAATACAGACCGGGAGCGGCTTGCCTGAACATTTAATAACGAAAATAACAACGCATTTAAGGAGGTGTTCTTAAATGCTCCATCGATAACGCCTAGTCCGCAGAAGAACGCGTTCTTAAATTCGTTATTATTTTCTTTATTAAATGTTCGTTCGAGCCGACCCTGGTTTGTTAGGCTGACTAGGAACCGTTAACTGTGTAATGTTTCATACTTCCTGTGAGTTTGCAAGAAGTTATAAATTGAAGACAAGCAGGAAGTGTTATAAACGCAAGCTTGTAAGAGCACACATACATACATGGTGTTTCAGCTAACTTTAGTCATAGTTACGCCGATGCACTCTAAGACGACGCGACCGAATGCATGTTGCTTCTTTCTGCATGTAGTGTGTCACGCTATTTTTTGTTTTTTGCTTAATTAGATAATTAGTAAAGATTGGTTAACCGACTTCAGAAGCAACGATGTTAGGCAAAAAAATTCACTAGAATGTTGTAGAGCGCTTTGCAAAGTTTCCGATTAGACAGTTTCTAACTTTCTATCTACTAAGTATTAGTGTTCTTCAGCTTACTTCGGATGCCCACGAAATACAAAAAAAAAATGCCACGTGACATACCCGCTTGCGCGTCGCAATTGCAGCGCGCCCTAACTGTCCGGGTACAAACGAACATAGCATCTAGCAGGGCGTGCTGCGGCTTAAGAGGCGACAGGGCCGTGACGAAGGCGTTGGCTGTGCTATTTACACCAGCGATGTGCTTCCCTCGCGGCGGTTCGTGATAGCGACAAGCGGGCGCAGCGGCAGCGTACCCGGCTAAATTCGTTTGTGCATGGAACGCTTCGGTGAAGTGCAATTACGACTCGCAAGCGGGCATGCCACGTGGCGTTCTTTCGTGTTTTTTTTTAATATTCCACGGGCATCCGCACTAAGCGGAAAAACACTAATACTTAATAGATAGAAAGTTAAAAAACTGTTTAATTGGACGTTTTGCAAACCACGCTGCAAATTTCAAATTGAATTTTTTTCTAGTTTCGTTGCTTCACACTTTGGTTAAGTAATTTGGAATAATTGTCCAATTAAGCAAAAAAATCAAAATATAGCGTGACACACTACATACAAAAGTGAGCAGCATGCATTTGGTCGCGCCGTATATATATATATATATATATATATATATATATATATATCAGTCACATTTATGTTCTGTCATATCGTGCATATCCTGATATATGCAGAGTTAAAGAAACAACCACGACGGCGTCATGGCCACGGGCACGAGTACATACGACTGGAGTGAGAAGATTAGATAGATAGATAGATAGATAGATAGATAGATAGATAGATAGATAGATAGATAGATAGATAGATAGATAGATAGATAGATAGATAGATAGATAGATAGATAGATAAGAAAGACTTCGCCACCCGTCTTTCCGTTTTGTGCCTTTCTCGCTTACTAAACCTCCAAAGAATCACCTAAAATTCATGAATTGTAGCGTTTCATCTCTCAAAACTGCACAGTGGATTGTTAGGGACGGCGAGATGGAGGTCGCCAGATTAATTTTGTCCACCTTGGTCTCCTTAACGCACACACGGAGGAAGGTACACGGGAAGTTTCGCTTGCCGCCCCCAGAAGGCCAGAAAGGGGGGGGGGGGGTGCGAGATGCGACCACCATCGCCGTGGACGTACCCGCGACCTCGTGCTAGGCAGCGAAGAATGATTTTGTTTGTTATTGCGCAATCCTGATATACTATAATAGAGCTTCACGGAATATTACTCTTGTACTAAGAAGACGCACGCTCCTAAGCCGCATCGCCAATGCAACGGAAGGCTTCCAGCTGCAAACTTAGTTTGGCTAAGTCTCGACTGTCACGCCGTCCAGCTTCTGCTTATTGCGCGCCAACGACATGTTCTACAGGTCTTCCTATATTCTTTACTGTCCCTTTAGCGCTATGCGTGGCGCTCCACAGGTAGGCCTCCCCACATCCAAAGAGCACTCCGACTAATATGGTTTACTTCGCACTTGTATCATTGCCTGATTCGAGAACCGCCTGGAAAGAGCTAATAAGGAATGAAAGCATAAAAAGCGGCAGAATTTTGCTTGGCGACACATTTTTTATCACCTGCATAACGTCAGGTTCCCTACGTATATAAGTTAGCTCGCATTCGTCGCCCTCTCAGCGCTCTTGTAAGGGGTCTTTTACTTGTGAGGAAAGTTCTCATGAGCTTGGCTGTGTCTGGTTAAACAGAGTCTAGCTGTACAGATTTATTCAATACCAGGGATTTGAATTCTTAGTCAATGGTAGTGTAGACCTTCTGTGACGTTTTCATTTGTCCATGTGTGCGTGCTCTTCAACTTTTTCTCATACTGATAGAAAATATTTACTCAATGAACCATATATTCGCTAATATATAAATAAATTATATGTACTATATATATATTTCTTTACTTCAAAGTCAATCTGGCCCAAACAGGAAGGGTTACAATATGAAAATACCAGACGACAGATAAAAGAAGTATGCAACGACATATATAATTTGCAAGTTATTAATACGAACAGTATCAAGAACACAATATACAGGGTGTCCTACGTAACTTGAGCCAAGCTTTAAGAATACGCACATGCCACGTAGCTGGACCGAACCAAGATAATGTTGTTTGCCGTGGCTTGGAGATACTCAGATTATTATTTGCATTGCGCCAATTATATAATTAGTCTTCATTAATTAAGCAGCTTCTTGATTGTTATAATAATATTAAATGTGTCAATTACAAAATTGAAGACCAACGTGAAAAACTCCAGATGCGGCTTTCTGTTACTCAATACGCGCTGCACAAAATTGTTTTTCCGAGCGTGAAAGAAGCCCGCGAATACATACAAAGTGCCTCGAGAGGCCAGTCGCTCAGCAACCGTTTTTTTTTTTTTTGATGATCAAGCTTCATGCGCCGTTTTCGAAACCACGAGTAAATGTTAAGGGGAATGCTGAAAAATTCTTGATCCTTTAGGCAAACAATCTTGTCATATAAAATGCAGTTATCTGCAAATGAACGAAATTGAAATGGCCTTTTAATTACATTAATGACATCATTAATGTAAAGCAGGAACAAGAGCGGTACCTGCACACTACCTTGCGGTACCCAGGAAGTAACCGGTAAATATCGCGAGCAGCGACCATTAATGGATACAGATTGGACGCATTATTCTAAATAGGCGGAAATACTGTTTACTATAAAAAAATACTTGGCTAATGTACTTTAGCTTTAATATTAGCTAATGGAGGGAAACAAGATCCAACCCGCCGGGGTTGCTTAGTGGTTTGGGTGTGGCGCTGCTAAGCCTGGGGCCGGGGGATCGAATCCCGGCCATGGCGGCCGCATTTCGATGAGGGCGAAATGCGAAAGCACCCGTGTACTTGGATTTAGGTGCACGTTAACGAACCCCAGGTGGCCTAAATTTAGGTGTCCCCCACTACGTCGGGCTTGATGAAAGTGGTTTCGCGAGTAAAACCCCATATTTTTACAATTGCATCATATTTTAATTTTAGACTCACGCAGGATTTATATGCAAGCAATTTAGCATGAACGGGAGCATTTTCGGCTTTCCTTTAAGAAACCAGCGTTTGCACGAAGCCAACGAGCAAATTGCAGAGATGTATTTTGACCAATTTAATTTACTGGAGATAATGACGCCTATATATTTACATTCATCCACCTCCCTCCCTGTATTGTTGAATACGAGAACATGCTAGAAAATGACTTTCTTGTTGCGATCTACACGGTTTTCTGTGCGCTTCTCTTCACTATTTCTGATGTAAGGGGCAAACCTTTAATAACCATGCCCTACATATGTAGGGCATGGTTGGCAAGGCAGTCTCACGCCGACTGAAAAAAAGCAGCTGCTAGGTATGGCGTATGAGTGGCCCTCACTGCACCAGAAAATCTAAAGAGATTGTGCGCAAAAGTAAATGCAAAAGTTTGAGGAAAAATAATGTAGTTGACAGCGCACAGGTGTCGTGTGTTCTTTTCTCGCTCAAGTCCTGTCCCGTCGTCGCTCGGTGCAACAGTGTTAAGCATTATGTCCGTTATTCTACATTTTGTCTGTCCCATGGTACTTTCAGGACTTTTTTTCATCATTGTTAATAAATGCGGGTATAGTTTCTCTGAAGAATTTATTTCTAGATTGCTGCATTCTAGTTAATAGTTGATTTCTCCGTTCAGAAGGCTGTGATGGGTACCTTAACTTT
The DNA here is from genome assembly GCF_050947875.1 of Dermacentor variabilis. Taxonomy (NCBI): domain Eukaryota; kingdom Metazoa; phylum Arthropoda; class Arachnida; order Ixodida; family Ixodidae; genus Dermacentor; species Dermacentor variabilis. The sequence continues at coordinate 150,465,548 of NC_134572.1, forward strand.
TCTGTTTTACGTTTCATCTGAATAACGCCTCTACTGATCTAAGGGGTCTCACACCTAACTTTGGATTTTCTGGTTGAAACAAAGTGTTCAGTGCAATAATGTAGATTCTGAAAAATACACTACGAATTTTCTACGCTGCTTTCGTCAATGATCAAATGCGGCTCTCGCTAATTACATATTGAGACGCCATCTGCACGGCTGTACTCTAATTGCAGCTATGACAGGTGACCGGGCCGGTGGGCTAGACCTGCAGGTCCCGACGTGGGACTAGCCGGGTGCGCGACGAGTTCGCGTCCTCGCCGGACCTGCAATAAAGTTTATCCACTCAGACACTGACTATGACAGGTGGATTTTTGGAATTTTTGTTTCTTTGGTTCAACAAAAATATAACAGTTTATGGTCACTTATTCCTGTTTCTACACCAATTGACCCTGTGTTGAACAGATGGCTAACAAACAGAAGGCCAAGAATTGAATAAGCACGTTTTAATTTCGCACAAGTTGCTCAAAATTCTGAGAGAACATAATATCCTGCACACTATCACAAGAAGGGGAGCGCCATGGTAAAGTTTGCCCCAGCGTAGAGAGAGGAAATTAAAATCGCTTGTCAAAATAAAAAAAAAAAAATTCGCGTGCTTCTGCAGAAAGCATCGTGTAATTTGACATCGAAACGTTGCATCTGCGTCAGGCGAGCGATAACGTGCACGGAAATAAAAAGGAACTTCTTTTATCAGAATCTTCAATATCACACTTTCATGGTCGATGAGCCGATCGACGACTGTAGCGTCAACATCTGCTTTCATGATCACTGCGACACCGTCCCAACGAGAACTTCTGGCGTCTAATCATCTGATAACCCCCTGGTATAATTTCCCCATGGTCGACCAGATAATCGAGTGACAACACACACATGCGGATCATAGCTAATCGGAATGTGTTCAAGTTTATCAACTTTGTTTAGTGTGCTTCTTGCATTGGAAGAAACCAAGCACAGCTAACGCGTCCTTGAGTGCTATCCCTTAGAGTGTTGCTTATCCGTTTTCGGCGCTTACTTTCGCCAGTTTGGTGTATATTCCCAAACGAAATATTCCCAACGACCTTATTTCCAGCCGCTATATCTAATAATATTTGGGGTTTTACGTGCCAAAATCACTTTCTGATTATGAGGCACGCCGTAGTGGAGGACTCCGGAAATTTTGACCACCTGGGGTTCTTTAACGTGCACCTAAATCTAAGCACACGGGTGTTTTCGCATTTCGCCCCCATCGAAATGCGGCCGCCGTGACCGGGATTCGATCCCGCGACCTCGTGCTCAGCAGCCCAACACCATAGCCACTGAGCAACCACGGCGGGTAGCCGCTATATCTAACTCTGCACTTTGCCAAAGTAACCAACCGGCGCTTGCGAGCTGTATCTGTGCAGTAGTTATTTTCTATGCGCATTCGCGTTCCTTTTAGTTTACTTGAATTCTTGAATATTTCTTGCTTTTCTGAGTAGTCAAGTAAATACAGGTTGACTGGACGAAATAAAGCAGCATTTCCCATTCTGTGAATGTGTACTACAGACCCACACTCTACGCTCACCTTATCTCTAAGCAGCTCGTTTATCACTTTTGTGCGTAAAATAGATTTCGCTCCATTGTCAGCTTCAGAAATACCCAAGACTATCAGGTTCGAACGACGGTTTCTATCTTCGAAGTCAACAAGCTCTTCTTATTGGCTCTGAAGATTTTTTTTTTGCATACTTGTAGCGGAAAGAGTTATCTCTTCAATTTCACCAACTTTGATTTGAAAATCCTTAACACTAGCCTCAACGCTATTTAAAGGACTATTAAACATTTGTATCATTTTATCAGCCGCCTTGTTTAAATCACGATCGTGTGATATGAGCCCTCAAGAAATAGCTTTGTGGCGCATGCGACTGCGCGGATTTCGCTTCAGTCGCAGCATGTGAAACAGGCTGAAGAAGCCCGAACGCAAGCGGCTTTGCAGCAAATGCCAGCACAGCCACGATGCAATGTGCCCGTGTGGGGGAATGACAGTGCTGACTTTCTCACAGACTAAGAGCATGGCGCACAACTATATACGCCTCTAGCAAACACGTCTCGCTGTGTGTTCTCTGTTTTACGTAGACAAACAGAAGTAGTGCATTAACATTACATCGCGACTGTCGCACGCCGTCAACATCACCGCTAAACATTGTCAGTCAACGCAAGCAGCACAGAAAGCTTCTCTTACATCGATTCCCACAGTGCATGGCATCTTATATTATTCAACCTTAGCATATTCCCATAGTCGCTTTCCGACAGCTCGCGTTTCGACTGAGTAAGCTTGGACGACACCGTACGCTGTTCTTTAAATTTCTTGTCATTGGACACGATCATTTGTTTCTCAAGGGAAGCTTTGATGCGAGGGGCAAACCTTTCATAGCCATGCCCTACATATGTAGGGCACGGTTGGCAAGGCAGTATCACGCCGACTGAAAAAAGTAGCTGCTAGGTATGGCGCATGAGTGGTCCTCACAGACAGCCATTCTTTGTTGTGCACTCTCTAGAAGCTGCCAAGGCAAACTTGAGCAGATGGAACCTTATAGAGTGAATATTCTGAGAGGTCCCCTTTCAAAGATCGTTGGTCGGCAGAGCTCACGAGAGGCGAAAGCGATCCACTAAAGTCTTTTTCTGCTGTCATTAGTTCCTCCTTCCTGACTGGGTCTACACTTGCACTTGATGCCATACGTCAATTCGCGAAAACTGAAGACTGGCCGGAATGTTCCTCTTTACAACGGCTTCCCATTGTCTCAGGGAATTGTTCGCTATAGGAATGCGATTTCGATAGCAAGCGACGACGCCAAAGGCAGTTCAGTGCGGCTGTGTTCCGGGTCATGGAGAAAAGCAGGGTAACAACTTTTTTTCCGTGAAGCTGGCGCATTATTATGCTCTGTTTTTTTCAAGGACAGCTCAAATTAGTGGTTTTTAGATTTTCACCGATTCAGGGAAAACCACCTATGGAGTTATTTTCTGTGTTTTCCGGTATACCCTATTACAATTGGCTTATTCAAAATCAAGAAGGGGGTCGACAGACGAAGTAGCACACTGTGGTATACAAGTTAAAAACAGGGATAAGGTGCTTCAGAAAGTCACGCCTACGGTTTGATAGGTGGTCCTGTTGCTGTCAAACGCGGTCTTGTCGACTTCGGCGGATTAGTTTTAACAGGTTAGTTGGGTGACGTCAAATGCGGTCATTGTCGACTGCGACTGGCTGGGAAGGAAGAGACTGAAAAGAAAATGAGCGCTGTCGTTTGGCGATTCAAGTCGTGGCTTCTAAGACTAGAGAATAAGAGCGGGAAAAGGAGAAGGCAGCAAGAGAGGAAAGAAAGTGAAAAGAAAAAGGGACAGAGATGGAGGCACGGGCAGGTTGTCGGGGGATGGAGAGGACGGGAAGCCTTCAGAGAACTGAACGTAAGCCGTAGGCTTCGCAGGCGGCGTGCGTTCGTGGTTTTAGAAGAGCCGGTCGGCCGGCAAGTGCGGGAGCAACAAAAGGATGCGAGTGGAACGAATGACCTGAGTAGCCCAGCACCAGTGAGCCGGGACTCTTTCGAAAGTATATGAACATGGTGACATTGAGTTCGGGTGAAAGGTCAGGGGGTAGTGGTACGGGAGCGGCTTGGTCTTTGAAGGGATGTTAACCTCGGCAGTTCTGCGTATAGGCCTCGCCGCGGCGGTACACAAAAGCGGCGCGAATATCCTGTGGTCGCTTTCTTAAACTACATTGGCTAATATCCACATTGATTACTACACCACAATTGTGCTGGCGGCTGGTTGTGCTATCTGCAGAATTATGCAATGAAACAGCAAACAATGCCTAAATGTCCTGACTGCAACAAGCTACAGTGCCTTACACTGTCCTGTCGTCACCAATGGCATACAGCTCCGCGGGCCGGTGTCGTGCGGCCATCCCGCTTTCCTGCTATTTTTATTCACCTTATTATGCATCTTTTTGCTTGGTGCTAAGCAGTTTAAACTTACAATGCCGGCATAGCGGCGTACGTCAGCCGCTGAAAATTTTCAGCTCCGCTAAGGATGCACAACTGAACGATGGTGCAGGTTTAGCGTGCCACCGGCATTAGGAAAATGCGCTGTCGCAGGAGGAAGAAAAGATATCGAAGATAACCCTGAATGGGGTTATCCCTCTTATAACCCTCTTATGGGGCCGCGCTAATGGTTACAGTGCCAGCGTGACGAAACGCGGGGTGGCGATACTGACGCCACAGGCGCTCAGTTCTTCAAATCAGTTTTGCTTTGGGAGAGTCTCGTAATGTGAAATATTCGTTCGGCGTGCCGCTTACTGGAGCTTGTTAAATGAAAATTTCTTCCTTCGGGTAGATAAATTCGAGCAAGGGCCCCAAACAATTCATAAGCCGTAGCCGACTGAGAACACTATATAAAAAGTTGATTAGCGCAGCTTAGTTATTACGGAACATAAGTGTGCAAATTACTGCTTATGTCAACGCTGCTAGTCTGGAGAACCGAATGCTAACAATAACGTCACCATAAATTGTATTTAGAAACGAAATTAAAAGTTCAAGCACCAAGGTGATTTCCCTGGAAGAAATCAATGCTTCTCTGTCTGTGACCGCACCTTCTGGTTCGGCTAACGTTTTACGTGATGTGACGAACCAGCTCTCGAAAATTACGAATAGGTGCGGTGATGCGGCAAATAGGTTGCGTCGGCCTAACCTTCTCTTTTTTTTTTACTTAGATGATGACCCCAATGAGAATTGTGCAGTCTCAGAAGATAGGGTAGTGAAGTTTTGATCCGATCACCTAGGCGTTTCCGTACCAAGAGAGAGAGAGAGAGAGAAAGCAAGGACAGGAAAGGCAGGAAAGTCAACCAGAAGAGCCTCCGGTTTGCTACCCTACACTGGGGGTGGAGGAAAGGGGAATAGGAAGAGGAAAAAGGGAGAGTTTGAGCACGGAGTGCGTGTGGGCGGGACACAATACACAGGGACGCTATATGAACGGTCTCTTAAGCCGGTGCACTTCAAGTATTGTACTAATGCAGGATTCGCCTTTCGTGCCAGTGACGGGTGTTGCCACGGTCCGAGTATCTTTGACTCGGTAAACGGTCTTAAGTCCAGTCGGCGTAAAGTTTTCTGCAGAGAGAGGCGTTGTACTTCGTAGCGGGGGTACGTACACAATAGATGCTCGATGGTCTCCTCGCACCCACAGGAATCGCACATCGGTCTCTCGGCCACTCCCAAAGGATAAGAGTATGAGTTCGTGAACGCTACTGCCAGCCACAAACGGTACAGCAAGGTTGCTTCGCCGCGACAAAGGCTAGATGGCAGTTGTAGCCGTAGCGTGGGTTCCAGTTTATGTAATCGGTAATTGAAGGCACTGGAACTCCAGAGCTCTTGCGACTTTTTGCGTGCATGTAGGCGAAGTTCCCTGGCAGCGTCTGACCTCACCAAATGTATTGAACGCGCATGGGTATCTTCGTGCGCAGACCGGGCAGCCTTGTCAGCTAGGTTGTTGCAGACGATGCCACAGTGAGCAGGAATCCATTGAAATATAATGGTGTGCCCTCTTTCCAGAGCATGGTGGTGCACTTCCCTGATGTCGGATATCATCTGTTCGTAAGATCTGTGACGTAATGCAGACTTGATGCTGTGAAGGGCTGCCTTAGAGTCACAAAATACGACCCATTTCTCTGTTGGCTCTTCGGTGACGTACATCATAGCGGCATGGAGAGCTGCAAGTTCTCCCGATGTAGATGTAGTCGTGTGCGACAATTTGAATTTAACTGTAATCTTCTTGGCTGGAACGACGAATGCGGCAGTTGAGCTGGTACGTGAGGTCGAACCATCGGTATATATATATATATATATATGTATGTATGTATGCGGTCATGATACGTCTGGTGCAGTAATAGGAGCGTAAGTTGCTTCAGAACCGGCGATGGATGATTGGACTTTTTTGTAATTCCAGCAATAGCAAAATTCACTTGAGCCTCTCGTAGGCACCACAGGGGAGATTAAGGCTTCGTCGCCGGTGTAAAATATGACGGTATGCACTCTTGAAGAACTTTAATCACTCTTGAAAAGGTCGCTTGGGGTCTCTCGGCTGGTAACGAGGCCAAATGATGGTTGGGGATCCTTGACAGATGGCGAATGTGCGCTCCGAGAGTGTCGACAGCTACGTGTGTCGGGATCATATGGTCCCCAGCGATGGCCATTGTTGCTGCTGTTGACGTGCACCGAGGCAGCTCTAAACACGTGCGTAGGGCTTGACCTTGTATGCTCTCCAAAGCGCGAAAGTTCGTCTTGCATGCATTTGACAACAGTGGTAGACTGTAACGTAGGAGTCCGAGAAACGGTACCCTGTAGAGCTGCATCATAGAACGGACTGGTGTACCCCAGTTTTTCCCGCAGAGAAAATTAAAGACCTGAGCAATGGCAACTAATTTCTTCTTTAGATAGACGCAGTGAGGGCTCCACGAGAGGTTGCAGTCAATGATTATACCCAGAAAGCCATGTGTCTTAGCATAGGATACAGCTTGACCATTGATTGAAACAGGATACGATTACATTTGTTTGCGCGTAAAGCCAACCAGTGCGCACTTTTCAGTAGACACGCTGAGGCCTTGCTCTCGGAGATAAGACGTCGTCATGGTTGCCGCCCGCTGAAGCCTGGCTCGTATTTGAGGGCGAGTCACCGCAGAAGCCCAGATGCAAATGTCGTCGGCGTACATTGAGACGTGAACTGACCGCGGTAGGCACTCCGCTAGTCCTTCCAAGACGAGGTTGAACAGAATGGGGCTCAACACTCCACCCTGCGGCACACCACGGGAGATGTAATGTTCCGAAGTTGGGCCGTCTTCAGTCTGTAAGAAAAAGCACCTCTCAGTCAAATAGTCCCGAATCCATTGATACATCCGGCCACCATCTCCAACAGCCTCAAGTGAGTTCAGTATGGCCTCATGGGCGACGTTGTCGTATGCTTCTTTTATATCTAGAAAAAAGTGCCACTGATAGGCGCTTGAGGCATTTTTGATTTTGGACCCAGGTTACGATGTCAGTGACATTGTCAATGGACGAGCGGCCTCGACGAAAGCCAGTCATGGCGTCCGGATAGATGTTGAATCGCTCTAGGTACCATTCCAAGCGAGCAAGGATATTCTTTCCATCACTTTACCGACGCAGCTCGAAAGCGCAATCGGACGATATGATGAGAGCTCAAGCGGAGACTTTCCAGGTTTCAGAATGGGGATCAAGTGGCTCGAATTCTATTGTCTGGAAACGCCGCCGTTTTGCCAAGACTCATTGTAGTAGCTGAGCAGTTCATCACGTACGTCATGTCCAAGGTGACATAGGGCAGCATAAGTGATGCCATCAGGTCCTGGTGACGAAGAACGCCTGCAGGTCGCCAACGCAGCGTCGAGCCCTTCTAGAGAAAAGAGCACGTTCATTTCTGGTACACGTGCCTCAGGGATGTCATTCAATGCTGCGTCAGTAATGATGGCCACGGACCCAGCAAGCCGTGCACAAAACTCTTCAGCCACTTGAAGTTCCAAGCGGAGTTGGTAGAGGGCCAGAGCAGCAAAGGGCTTCCATTGATGCGGAGATTAGGGAAGGCCCGAACCGTTCTCTATATGTGCGAGAGCGATTTTCGGGGATCAAGCGACTGACAGAAAGTTTTCCATCGCTTGTCTTCCAATTTATCCATACGACGCTGGTCTTTCTTCTGTATGCGTCGTGAAGCCCTGAGATCCAAGACGCACTTCGTGCGCCGATACCTCCTCTCCGCCTGTCGGCGTGCCGCACGCAGCCTCTCCAGTTCCATATCCAAGTCTGTTCGCCTTGCTGACCTTGTGAGCGAGCAGATGGATGTTTTCAATGTCTCTGCGATTGCATCTTCGATAGTGTGGGAAAGGCCTTCGCGACATGCGTCATCCATATCCTTATTAAACTTTGTCCAATCAACTGTACGCAAGACAGTATAGGAGCGTTGCTCAACTCCTCTAATCTTTATGTATGTTGGAACATGGTCGCTTCCATGTGTTTCAATGTCTGTAAACCAGTGGACGCTCGAGGCTGAGCGCCGTGACACCAAAGTTAAGTCCAAGCAACTACTATAGGTCGTGCCTCGCAAAAACGTAGGGCTGCCGTCATTCACACAGCACAAATCATGGTCAGCCGCAAAGGAAGCGAGACTCCTGCCTTTGGAATCATTTTTAGTGCTTCCCCATAGCTGGTGATGCACGTTGAAGTAACCTGTGATAACCTAGGGGCCATTGTTCATCAGTAATATTTTCTTGAGTCGTTCGCCGTCAAAGTGACCCGCTGGGGATATGTAGGCTCCAATTAGTGTAAATGGCACATCCTTCTTTTGGATATTCAGGCAGACATATTGGTTGTCGTCATGAGGCTCTACCGCGTTAGCGACATATGTAATGTCCTTGCGGTTGTACATGGTTACTTCCGTGATCGCACTGCATGTGAACGAGACGTAAGATTCGTAACCGGACCGTCTCAGTGGAGTTGTTGTATTTGGTTCGCAAATTACCATTATGGGAAAGCGATTTGTAAAAATGAATTGGCGAAAGTTTGCTATACGGGTCCTTAGGCCCCTAGCATTCCACTGAAAGATCGACGCACTTTTAACTTCAGTGCGGAAGCGGACTTGCCATTCGTCAAGCCATGATGCTTAAACGATGCTAGCAAGCACTGGATTTAGTGCATCCAGTATTTGCAGAGCACTTCGAGCTGCTGGGGTTTGCAGCTTGTTCAGTATGATGCGCATTGCATTAATTAGCGATTTCAGCATATCAGCCACCTGCCTGTCTGGTGGCTGATACTGACCTGTCTTGGTCGCACAAACCACTGACAGTAGACGTCGGGGTTTGTCCAGCGAAATTTTGGTGTGATTCTGTCGTTGGATGCTGTCGTTTCGGTAGAGCCGGCTAAGGTCCTGCAGATGTGGTAGTCTCAGTGGCCTTGTTCTTCGCGGTTCTTTCCATAGTGTCTGGCCTGGGCGGCAGAGGAGGAGGAGGAGGAGGAGGAGGAGGAGGAGGAGGAGGAGGAGGAGGAAGTGGTGTTGTAGGAAGTGGCATGTGCGTCGCAGAGACAACACCCTTCCTTGAGGAGCACCGGCGACGGGAACGCCGCTTCCTTATTTTATCCGCGGCTTCGCGATGAGATGAATGATCTCTCGCCATCTCTTTCAAGATAGCCATTTCCTTTTTAATATGCGGGCATTTTTTCGATGAAGCTTCGTGTGACCCTCCGCAGTTTGAACACTTCATTACAGTCGCGCCACACTTATCTGCAGCGTGGGGCTCGGCGCAACGGGGGCATGCTGCCTGATTTTCGCAGGCGCTGCTCACGTGTCCCAGTTTGATGCATTTGCGGCACTGAAGAGGTTTCGCAATGAAAGGCTGCACCGCATGTCTGAAGTGTCCCACCTTAACATGCGAGGGTATATATTTACCCTTGAATGCAATCTTCACGCAGCGGGAACTGCCTAGCCGCTTAACATCAACAATGACCTCATCATTGGCTGGCTTGATACGAATCGGCAAGTCGTTATTAAGGATGGCGACGTCTACGTCGTAGATAACGCCGGTGACTACGTCAGATCCCAGAGGGATGTAAGAGCGCACCTGAATGCCATCGACGTCCGTTACTCTGCGTAGAGTGGTCAGAGCAGCCGTATGCTGGACGTCAACCACCAGTAGATTTTTTCGGGTGTTTACTCGAAAGTCTGGTATTTCATTTGGCACCAGGGCTTCCAGTGACATCGACACAGATTGCCTGTTGAGTAGCTTCATGTTGACGGTGGGAAGCAAGGGCGCAAATATAATGGTGTTGGCGTCCGGCCTCTGCGTGTGTCTTACTATTTGCGTGCTTGACGATGAGGACGTCCTGGTGTTTCTTCTCTTCGCTCTGCGGCTCAGCACCAGCTGGAAGTCGTCATCGGAAGTGTCCTCACTGCTGAGAGAGTAGACATGGGTGTCCTCGCTGTCGCTGTCGCTCTGCTGACCGATCCGCTTCCTGGAGGCGGCTGCCGCTGACGCCGCCGTCGCCGGTAGACGTGCGGGGTCGTCCACTTCCATCACGGCCGAGTATAGGAGCGAGGACCAGCTGATGAACTTAGATTTTCACAGAAATAAACTGGAGCTAGAAATAACAGCGCTGTATCAAAGAACACTTCGTCGTCGTCTCATTTCCGTACCAAGTCCGCAATTAGAGCAAGTGCATAGGCTGGGCAGATTTATCAAGGATCAACAAAGGTCTGCCATTGCCAAGTTTAGCTTTTTCAAGGACGAAGAACAGATTTTGTCTCATGCACGTAAGCTTAAGGGATCAAATTGTTACATGCGCGAAGATTTTATATGAGAACGCGACGAGCGCGCCGAAAGCTTCTTGAATACGCAAAGGCCCAAACAAATCCTTCAAGCCATCCGTGGAGAAGCTTGGCATTGACACTAATACCTACGTTTTTAATCATTCGAATAACGCAATTGTGCTGTCTACGAGATAGCGTGAGGCTAATACGCGCACGCGTAAGCGGAGTCATTTAATGTCGCCATCCTTATCTGTGCCTTTTACTAACATTCGAAGCCTACCGCCCAAGAGGGATGAGTTGTGTTCTTATTTAGATGATAGTGATGCTGCCATATCAATACTCACGGAGACCTGGCTACACCCTGACGTAACCAATGATGAACTCTTCCCAGATAAGGACAACGGTGTGACCATACTGGTAAAAGAGACGGCGGCCTGTTATTAGCGGTGAAAAAGACAATCTTGTCGTTTCCCCTCGGCACTAACCCTCCCATGGAAATAACTTGGGCTGCATGCGTTAAACCTCACGCTAAAATACTTTTAGGAACATGTTATCGTCCACCGGACGCGGATTCTCCTTTTTCTAGGGAACTATATGTATACGTGATAATATAAAGCGAGCTACACAACTCTATTCAGCTGACGTAATATACCTTTTTGGCGACTTCAATTATCCGCTCATTGATTGATCTGTCATGTCTACCACATGTCGCGCCTCATCAGTTTTTCTCGATTTAACTCTTGACTACAACTTAACACAAGTTGTTACCAAATTCATCCGCGGTACTAAAATATTGGACCTGGTTTTAACGACTTCACCAGAGACTATTGGTCCGATTTCTTACATAGAAAGATTTATCGACCACAAGCTCCTTAATTTTCAAAATTTTCTACCTTTCACTTTTACACGTTCAGTGACTAAAGCTATTCGGGATTATAGCCGTGGTAATTACGATAGATTCAACACCGAGCTAAAAGCATAACGAACATTTTTGCCGTCGTTTGCCTGACGGACCGTGAGTAAGAAATGGGTTCTTTTTAAGCAAAATAATATTAGAATTAGTTGACAATATGTGCCGCTAGTCTCTATATCCAACGATAAAACTAACCCTTGGTTTACTAGACAACTTCGAACGTTACGAAATAAAAAGAAAATTTTCTACAAAACTGCGAAACGTAAGAATTTTGCGTCCTGCTGAGATAAATACAAGAATTGCTTACAAGTTTATTGTAAAGCATTAGGCACAGCGAAAAAGAAATATTATTCGCAGGACTTGCGCTCACGTATAAGAAATTATCCAAAAAAAATTCTGGCAGATAATTAATCCCGATAGTAAGTCTACTAGTCGCATTACGATACACGATTCAAAACGATCTCCGCTTTCTGATGAAGATTCTGCTGTTGCTTTCAATGCATATTTCGCGTCCGTTTTTACACAGGAAGATTGTTCCAATGTGCCATTTGTTCTTGAACAACCCTTCCCTTCATGGCTCCAATCACCATCACTGCCGAAGGTATCGCGAACCTCATCACGAATCTTAAAGTTTCCACTTCATCTGTCATTAATCACATCAACTCTAAGATACTGAAGAATACATCTGATTTTCCAGTCGCTTTCTGTGTCTCCTCTTTTACCAGTCTTTATCATCAGGTGAGCTGCCTAATGACTGGAAGATGGGTAAGGTAGTTCCCTTATTTAAATCCGGTAACAAGCACTGGCCCTGTGATTATCGACCCATTTCACTAACTTGCACATGCTGCCAATTACTTGAACATATTATAGCTTCTCATATCTACGATCACCCTGAATCAAATACCTTTTCATTCTCTAATAAGTGTGGCTTCACAAAAGGCTACTCATGTGACACTCAGTTAAATGAATTCACGACTGACCTTCACTTTAACATAAATACTAACGATAAAACCAATTGCCTCTTTCTTGATTTCGCTAAGGTGATCGATACTGTGCCTCATTACAGTTTGATTTCGAAATTGTCTGCCCTTTCTATTGATTCATTAACACCCCCTTGGCTACGTAACTTCTTGTCTTCGCATCAGCGATTTACAGTGGTCAACAACATTTAGTCTAACCTTTGCGACGTCACGTCCGGTATCCCCACAAGCCAGTGTGCTAAGTCCATTACTCTTGTTTAATATACATCAACAACTTGCCCGCTAACCTTTCATCCTCAGTTCGGTTGCTCGCTGACGACTGCGTTCTCTATCGCAATATTAAATGTTTTGGTGATCATCTTACTCTCCAAAATGACCTTGAACTAATCTATAGATGTGCGTAACATGGCAGCTAGATGCCCCTTAACGCCTCCAAATGCAAGTTAATCTCGTTTAGCCGAAAGTGCACTAACTCAGTGTTTCACTATTTCGATTAATAATACCGTAGTTTCGACTGCCCCATCGTACAAATAACTCGGCGTTTATGTTTAATCGGACTTATCCTGGACAACGCACGTAGCAGCTGTCTCATCCAAAGCTTCTCAATCTCTCGGCCAGCTGCGTAGAAACACGCGCAACGCGCCTACTAATGTACGAAAAAGAGCATATCTTACTGATCGTCCGCAACCAGAATGCGTTCTATCCACATGGTTACCATATCAAGGTTACCTAATCCGTATGTTGGAAGCCGTTCAGAATAGGACAGCCAGATTCACCTCTGGCAACTACGACTATCATTCGAGCATTACCCGAATAAAACAACACCTTGCATTTAAGTCATTCGAGGATGACCGCGTCATTGCTCTTTTATGTCTGTTTCACAGGTACATTTATAGTAATAACGTTCACTGTCAGCCGCTTCATGCTCCTGTGCGCACATTTCGACGCATTCACAAGGCCCTTAGTTTCATGCGCACTTATGGTCGAACGCAGGCATTTAAGTCTTCACAACTACCTAGCGCTATTGCACTTTGGAACGGTTTCCCAGATCACATTGCATCCATTTCCAATAGTGAAGCATTCCGTGATACCATAAATGCGTTGAGTGTTAATATTGTATAACGCTGTCGCACTTTGCTATTTTTGTCATGTAATTACCGTTGCCCCTCTTACTCAGCCCTTCAATGGGCCTGTAAGGTAATGTGGATAATAAATAAATAAATAAATAAATAAATAAATAAATAAATAAAGTAGTAAATAAATAGATAGATAAATAAATAAATAAATAATATTTCTCTAACTTAAAAAAATTAATAGGCCTGTAAACAGTGTCCTCTATAAGCTTGACGAATTAATGAACGATGCTGCAAGTTATCTTCACAGCAAAGCATGGCAGAAGACAAAAGACTGCTCCAGCGAGCGTCCTTATAGGAAGGAGTACAGGGCATTGACTTGGTGGGAGTTTTGCATGCCGCTTCTGCAGCGAAGGCGCGCCCTCTCGTACCGCCTAGTGGTACTAGGACGCGCAGTTGCCGCGAGCCGCCTTGAGGTGGCTCTCCTGTTTTTCTCCGTGCCCCTCCGCTTTGCAGCGAAGTGCGCCCCTGCCACTTGGATTCTTGGTAGATCTTCAGATAAGGAGGCACCGGAGCACTTAAAAAGTGTCAAAGTACTATGCCATCGTTATCGTCTCGTATTTACAGTTGTAAAGCATCCGCTTTGCATATGGGAGACGCTTATGGAAAGTTTCCAATCAGTGAATCATCACGCGCCATAGGCTTCCACACTCTGCCGTCAGTGTGCGACTACAATGTAGTGTGACTAGAATGTATTAGAATAGGGTACACTATAAGTGTGACTGCCCCACATGCTCGAAGAAATGAACTTGCGCGGAGCTCTACATAAGGAAATTTAAATCGAGAAAAGCCGGTCCATGGTCACGTCGCGGTAAGTTTGAGTGCCTTCCACCGCCACGCCTGTTGCATTCAACGTGCGCTCTTTTGAAAAGACAACAGGTGTGACAGGAACGTGCACATGCCTCACTCGCATGTTGCAATGAAGGCGACAAGTGTTTACCATAAATGAGAGAAGGTATGTCATAAATGCTATGTTAATATAAACGACCAAAGTTGCACGAGAATGTGGGGACAACATGTGCACAAAGCGGTTGGCAAAGCACCAAAACAGAGCTCCTTCTTTAGTAGCTCAGTCGAATGCGCACTGACGCACTTGTTTGCCAGTCTCGCGATTTCCGCTGCTTCGATAATCTCTTAGTGTTTGCACATTACCCCTAGCTACGTTGTCGCATGCGCACCGCATTGCAAATAATGTCTTCTCGGAAGACAGAGCTTCGTCTGGTCTGGTCTTTCCTCGTCAATCTGTCTGCGCCAGTACATTCAGTACTGATTGCCAAATGTCCACTCCACTATTCTGTCCCAGTTTATTCTGACCAGCTGGTGTTCTCTAAGCTGGATATACATGAGTGTTTATGCATTCTCCCCAGTATTCCCTTCCCACTGAATACGGACGCCGTGGCCGGGACCCTCAGCGGCCGGGACGCCATAGCGACGTTGTAGCATCGGATGCCCACGGGATAACCGCAGCATCTAATTTATATAGAACACATTCCGGTGTGTATCTTTCTAATGGGCTTTGCGAAAGAGGCAGATCAACTTATCCATTCTGATAGATATCCCAATGCGCATAATTCTCTTCGGCTACACGTCGCGCAATTTTCTTCCCTCCTTCAAAAGACAAACCCTAGGTCCAGTAAAAAAAAAGTTGCCATAAGACATTCATTTGAATGCGTACATTAATTGCGTGTCAACATTTTCGAGCATACACCTTAAATGTAAAGATTGCTCGAGAAGGGGCAAGCGGGATGCTGTAGCAACTAGACGACTATTGCGGTAATTACGTATTCGTCCTCATGCTTACAAGTAAGGTGCGGTGCACTTACCTGTATAGTTGAGCAGCGCACCAGTTATTTTGTCAGTGTAGTTATTTTCCGCGTTCTTCACTGCACACCGATTCGCCCTAATATTCCGAACTCTAGTCTTTGGGCTGGCAACATTGCTTGAACTGAACCAAACAAAACTACGATTTAGCGGCGGGACTTGGGCCAAGTGGACGCGGTCATTGCGTAGAATGAACATGAATGTTCCCACCTCAAAAACCACCTCCATGGTGAGTGCCAAGTAGTGGCGCCTGATAGTTTGTAGCTCGAGTCGACGCCATAGGAGAGCCCACACTTTGCTCCATGACATGTGGAGGTATACAAAGACTCGCGCAGCGGAGTGTGCCCTCGAATATAGGAGAAACAAGGAGTTTGGTCGGCGACGGAGTTACTTAGTGGTGTGGGGAAAAAAGCAGCTCAGGCGCGCGTAAAGCTCATTATTGTAGGTTCTTTACTAGTGCGCATGGCTGCAAAGATACTGGGGTGCGGAGAGTGGTGGTAAAGAGTGAAGCAGAACTGCGCCACACCAAGCAGCCCAAATGCCTGACATAAATCGACAAGCACAACAATTTCTTTCACGGTTTGGGTGGCTTAGATACGTTGCGGAGCCCGAAGGAGTCTTGTTCGACGTATACGTCACTTTGTCTCTGGTTCCCATAAAGGTTGGGAACATCGAGATCAGTTTTTCGGAGATAACCAATCTATGGCGGTTGTTCTTGCTGCTCAAAGCGAGGTTTCATTCTTTCAGTCAGCGTTATTTGGAAGTGCAGATACTGTTCCCTCAATGCCGGTGGCGAGGCTCAGTTTTACGCCTGCAATTTATGCCTGTCTGAGCCGTCGCATGAGCACGGTGGAGGCGAATGTGACTTCCAGAAGTTGCCTCATTGGGAGGCGACAGGCTAAATTCCAAGTAATGGGACCCAAAACCAATTTTTGCCGTATATATAATCATATATATAATATATAAAAATTTTGGACATTGCCCCTTACAAAATTTGCTGAACTTCAAATCAATACACCTGCATAGAGCAATTGGCAGCATTTTTAAAAACTTTATTTCAAGACGTCTTCAGAGTTCCAACAAGCTCTTGTTTGTAATATCAAGAGATTGTTTCGTTCTATTACCATAAGCATTTAAGGCATGCAGTGGGCAATTAGCGCCGGTTTACAACAAGGTTTTTGTCAGGACCAAAACACTGCTATAATGCAGCATCAAGTGCTGACTAAGTGCGGTAAACGCGCGTGAGAATAAAAAGGACTTACCCTCTCGTCGTTGCCATGCATATGAAACTTTTTGACACTCGGCAGATCTCTCGAAATATATTTTCTTTTGAAAATTTTGCCCATTAGGTTACGTTGCTGTATTGCACCGAAATTCAACAGACTGTCGAAGGGGCAATGTTCAAAATGCCTTGGCATTGTTCGCGTCCTCGTTGCCAGCGATGCGAGAACGCTACACTCACATATAAAGGCTACCTAACTATACCGCATAAATATTATTGGTAAACAAAGTAAACAAGCATGATAGGCGAATGTAAACTCAAAAATTACACTTGTGACACATCAGCAATGTTAATCTTTCTTTGAACAGAGTCATCGCAATTTAGAAGTTATATAAAAACGAAACACCGGTCGAGATATTTTCCAATAACTTGTCGTGACGACATGAAACTTGACAGAGCGTCCGTTCTAGAATAATAGTGAATCGTTTACGATAGGTACAGTCTTAGATCTAACGCGTGTAAACGGCTTCGGGTATACAAAGGAACCTACGCGCACCTAAAGCGCCATGGTCGGCTTGCATTCTTCTCTACCTCTTTTAATTTGGTTCTATACCTATTTGCGTTGTTTTGTAATCGCGGTGATTTGCGTCCATAAACTCTGGGGGCGCAAAACTCGGAACTCCGTATTGACTACTTTGCAACCACAACCTATTATTGCTAGCACGAACTATTTAGTCTTAGAACTCATTTTCTACACAAGAACGGCCCGTAATACGCGAAAACACCCCGAAGTAAGTGAGGTCATATTGAAATGCAAAAGGCGAAATGCAAGAACGCCCGTGTTAAAGATCTCCAGGTTATAGAAGTTGTTCAGGGCTCTGTCACGACGGCGTGCCTCATTATCGCGTGGGGACGAAGGCGAAGGGATTCTCGTAGAGACCACTATTCCTTCGCGCTGGAGTATTTCCGGCTTTTCCCGTGTTCTACTGGGAGACGCCGCTCCCATTGCCCCGGCAATGGAAGTGGAGTTGGCAGAATGCCGACGCGACGTGACTGCTTCGGCAGGTACCGGCCCGAGGAAGAGAAAATGCCCACCGAGTCAAGCTGACAGCGAGGACACTGTGTTGTACTCCTGCTGAAGCGACGACGCCTCAGATGACGAAGGCTTCGAAAGAGTGGTACACCGGAAGGCCAAGAGAAGAAACATCAGCGGACGGTCTTCGTCAAGTAAGTCTACCGTCGTTCCACAGCGAAGGCCTTCGGCGCAAACAATTCTTTTTGTGCCGGACACACCTGCCGACAACCTCAACCGCCTTAATCAACAAGTGATTTCCGTTTCTCTGGAGGCTCTTGTCCCAGGAGAAATCAAAGATATCAGAATTAATACTCGAAAGAACGTCCTGGCTATTGACGTCCACAACCGAAGCGCAATCAATGCTTTGATGGCAGTAAAGCTCCTTGGCAACATCAATATCCACTACCTCATTCCGCAAGACATCGAAACCACGGCTGGTGTTGTTTATGACATTAACACATCCATTAACGACAGCGACCTGCCAATTTTAATCAAACCTGTGACAGATGGTGTTGCCTTACTACAAGCTCGGCGCCTTGGGAAGTCGACCTGTGTAAGGCTCGTGTTTAAAGGTGACTGCCTTCCATCACATGTAAAGGTCGGCCACTTTCGGCATGTACGACCTTTCGTACCCAAACCACTTCAGTGCAGAAGGTGTCAAAGAATTGGACATGTGAGTGCTGTCTGCCGAAATACAACGATATGCCCACGATGTTCCGAGCAACACGACACTGACACTTGCCCAAATTGTCAAGGATCGCACGCTGCATCCTCAAAAGTCTGTCCACGCCCAAAGAAAGAGCAGAAAATCTTGTGAAAAATGGCCAGAGACGGATCGTCACACAGAGATGCTTCTGAAGCGATAAGGCGACATCGCTCCGGGAAACGAAAGTCTATAAAATCCTCTTCCGGTTCAAGGGAAATGTCTCGTCCGGCAACGCCACCTCCTGTTCCATCTGTCTCCAGTAAGAGCACTAATATCAACGAAAGAAGTGGCCATGCTTCATCTAGCGAGGCGTGGCTGGCACTGCCGAGGACATGCCACGAGCCAGAGCCACAGCAAATGACTCGCCACTTAAAGTCAAATGTCACTACAGTTGACCAAATGCAAGACAAGGACTCACATGTGATTGCCATGCTCAAATCGCTCACGAATGTCATGCGTCTGCTACTGACGAACGTGGACACTCCGGCTGCTCGTAGCGCACTGCAAGTATTGGACGCGCTGACTCCAGTACTAGAAAGCATCGCATAGCACCATGGCCCGCCCCTCGCTTCCCTTCCACAAGGAAGTCAAGAAAGCATCTTTACTGCAGTGGAATGCCCGTGGTCTCAAATCAAGAATTTCAGATTTTAGACATTTTGTCTTCTAAAACCGTTTTCCCATCCTCGTAATTTGCGAACTGAATGTGCAGAATGTTATACGCATTTCTGGCTATGAGGCATTAATGTCCTCTATCTGTGGTGATGTGAGCAAGATAATTGTATATATGAGATGTGATCTGACTTCCGTGTTGCACCCAGTCCCGCTTCACGACGACAACCAGTGCGTTTGTTCAATCGTGAAAACGAATAAGCTTACGTTCACACTCGTCGCTGTTTACATTGCCCCTTCAAGTGGCTTCGACTCTAAACGACTGCACGACGTGCTATCCGCGACACCCGGCCCTACGATTCTCACAGGAGATTTTAATGCTCACCATCCGCTTTGGGGGAGCTTGAAAATGGACTGCAGGGGAAGGCGACTAGCATCCATTGCCACACAGCACGACCTTTACTGCCTCAACGATGGTAGTCCGACATATTTACGCGGGCCTACGTACAGCAGCTGCCTAGACTTGAACCTGCTTTCTCGGCGTCTTGAAAGAAATGTGCAATGGTTTACAGACATCGAATCACATTGAGGCGACCATATTTCGACGTACATGCAGATCAAGGGACTATCGAAATGCTCCTCCATGACCCTCCGGCGAATTGACTGGTCGGCGTTTCGGTCGCACATGGAGGGAGTATGTCAGCAAGAGAACCATTCAAGTCTGGAACACGAAATTCAAAAAGCCATGCAAGAGGCTACGCGTAGTTTCCAGCCTTTCCCGAAATAAGAAGAATTTGAAGCAGAACTGCAGCGACTACGAGCAACTCGCCGGCGGGCTGAAAGAATAAGATACAGGAGAACTAAATCCATCCATGATCTCCGAGAGGCAAGGCGGCTGCAAAAGAAGATTCAACGTCGCATCGATGCACTACAATCTCAAAGATGGAAACTTTTCTGTGAGTCGTTGGATCCACGTCAGCGATTATCTCAGATATGGAGAACCGTGCGTGGGCTTCGCGTATCGCCGCAACAGCGTGTTCCTTTCAAATCCATCGCTTTGCACCAAGGTCGCAGCGAAATTGACATTGCTGAAGAATTTCGCTCAAGACTTTAGAGCTTGCAGTTCCAACGCGCAATTACGCCATGTGCCACTCCTGAGCCATGGGATTCCCGCATGGATCTAATTTTTTTCACTGGAGGAGCTTGAAGCGGCGCTGGCGACTTGCAGGCGCTCTTCGTCACCTGGCCCGGACGGGGTTACCTATGCGGCGCTCGCCAATCTCGGGCAGAAAGCACGACTCATGCTGCTAAACCATTACAACGAGTCTTGGCGCAACGGTTTGGTTCCACGTGAATTGAAATGCAGCAGCTTGGTTCCACTTCTCAAACCTGGTAAAACACCGCTAAACTTGTCATCGTACCGCCCCATCGCTCTGGTAAGCTGCGTGGGGAAAATAATGGAAAGAATGATTTTGACGCGCCTGGAATGGTAGCAGGAAAATTACAACGTGTACCCAGATGCTATGTCTGGCTTCCGGCGTGGGCGCTCATCCATAGATAATGTCATCGATTTGGTTACGTTTGTTCAGCATCAAAAACGTCGGAAACGGCTTACTGCTGCATTATTCTTGGACATAAAAGGCGCCTATGATAATATAGCACATTATGCCATTATAGATGCTCTGATTGAAGCCGGAATCGGTGGCCGCACTTTTCAGTGGCTGTGCAGTTATTTGACCTAAAGGCATTTCTTCGTGATGACCGAGGATGGCGCCACGACTCAGCACCAAACGTGCCGTGGAGTACCGCAAGGCGGAGTGTTGGGGGGGGGGGGGGGGGGCGCCCGACGCTATTCAACCTAGTGCTCGTTGGCCTAGTCCGATGCTTGCCCAACACATTTCAGGTATCAATATATGCCGACGATATCTGCATTTGGGCGTCTGCTGTAACACGACTGCAGGTACGAGCACGGCTACAAAAGGCAGCTACGCTAACATCACTGTACTTGCAAAAACAGAACTTAGAGCTGTCTTCAGAGAAATGCTGCCTTGTTACATTCACTCGGAAGGAAATGAAGCGTTACACTGTAAAGGTCAATGGGCAAGCAGTAGCAAATGCACTGAAACACCGCGTTTTAGGGGTAAGTATTGACCGCGACCTATCATGGAGCCCGCATGTTTCATACCTGAAGAAGAGAATATTTACAATAATACATCTCCTCAAATTTCTCGGGGGAAAGTCATAGGGCATTTCGGTACGGTCAATGCTGCAGCTTTATAACGGCTTGTTCCTCGGTTTCGCAAGATACAGCCTCCCTGTGCTTGGGGAACACCTGCAAAATAAACCTGCGTGTACTCCAGGGACTACAAGCTCAAGCCCTAAGGACGTGTCTCGGTCTTCCGAGGTGTGCGTCTACAGCGGCGACGATTGTCATAGCTCGAGATCATCCAATATCAACGTACTTGGCAACCGACGCTCTCAGGGCGCATATTCGGCACGTTGCCCAATTACCTTCTCACCATCTTGCCGCTCTACCCGCAGAAAGGCCACACACAACTTTCAGTCGTATAATTGATGCCAATCGTACCTCATTGCCATCGAACTACATGCCTGGAGCAAGACCATGCTCACCTTCATGATGCCTGCACAGACCTGACATACGCCTCACCATCCCAGGAATCACGAAGAAAGCCAACATGCCGTCGTTTGCCCTTAAGCAGGCCACATTAGAACATTTACATGAGGTGCACAGTGGCCGCGTACACGTGTACATCGATGGTTCCGTCACATCTGCAAGCGCAGCTGCCGCTGTGGTGATACCAAGAAGATCCGTCAAAATACAGCTAAAGACGTCACATGTATCATCAACGACAGCTGCTGAACTGGTAGCCCTGCGTAAGCTCTTCATTTCATTAAGGAGGAACCATCCCACTCATGGTCAGTCTTCTGTGATTCCAAGGCAGCCCTACAGAGTGTACTCTCAGCACTGCGCCATGGATCACATGAGCAGCTCGACGCAGAGATTCGAGAAGTCCACCATCGACTAGTTGACGAAGGACACGATATATCAGTGGTTGCCTAGTCACTGTGGCATACATGGCAATGATCGAGCAGACGCAGCTGCCCCATCTGCCCATGACGGTGTCAACTCCGTTGTCATTCCTCTTTCGAGAGCCGACGCAGCGAAAGAACTTTCCGCACTTGCGCGTGACCTGACGTTAGCCCAATGGAATTCATCCGATTTCACAAGTGCACGCCTCCATGCCATGGACCCTAATTTACAGCTCCATATTCCGCCCGAGCTTCCACGACGTGACTGCACCCTTCTTGTCCGTCTATGGCTTGGAGCAGCATTTTCAAATGCCTACTCTTTCCTTATCGGAATGGCCAACAGCCCACTGTGTGACTTCTGCGGGTACAACGAAACGACCGAGCATCTTCTTTGTCAGCGACAGAAAACAAGATCCTTGGAACCTGGCCGACGCGAGCATCAGCGCGATCCGCTATGAAGGCGCTGCTGCGATACTTGAAAGACACAGGACTTTATGACAAATTGTGACTGTACACTGTGTGACGTAGGACTGTACGGTGACACTGCGTAAGACTTGGAACGCCTTTGCGGGCTGCGTGACAGTGCCCACAGAAGTAGTTCGTGTGTACGTGCGTGTGTGCTTAGGTTTTTTTCCCTTTTTTATCCTTCTTTCTTTCTCACCTATTGCATCTTCTTGCCCCTCCCCCAGTACAGGGTAGCCAACCGGAGATAATATCTGGTTAACCTCCCTGTCTTTCCTTTGCCTTTCTCTCTCTCTCATTATCGCGTTAAACCTCATAATTTAATGCTTGTTATAACAGTGCAAGCTGTTTCCGAACCTGGCCTTAGTCGTAGTCATGGATAGAGGTTGTAGAAGAGGGACAGACACAGAAAGAATACCGGGAAATACGTGTACCGTTTATCTGAAGTTTCATTTAAGCGAATGACACAATAGTTACCAAGAATTGTGTCATTCGAAACGCGTGCGAGCGTTCTTATATTACTATGGGGAGAAAAAAAGAAAAAAGAGGAAGGAAAGGTGGCTTTCCTACACTCGGCTTCTAATATCGTAGCTTCTTTTGCGCAATCTTGTGTTTATGCGTGAAAGCATTCCCAATAATTCTGCGCAGTCCTCACGTTAAACGTAGCGCTGCAGACTTTCAACTGCAGCTCTAGCCGTCTGATCTGAACCAGTAACGCGCACTCGAGTAGTAATATATACTTATATATTTAAGGCATCTTTTTGTAGAAAATGGATAATTTTTATAAAAATGCTTTGACTGCGAGACGCCTGTCGTGTTCCCATACGAGCTCTATGACGAGGTGGAAATACTTTGCCTGTGCTAATGTTACTCTGAAAATACCAATTAACAAAATTTTTAATTGGTTTTTTATTAGTGCATTTATTAATTTCATTTATTAGTGTCTTTATTAGTTCTTTGTTATTTATGACAGCACACTTTTACATGTTTACCGGACTTTTCTTGTTCCATACGCCGGTGAGGTAGGTAGTAGCTTCGGTATTAATTTAGTTTGACTTGAGTACACAAAGATATGGGTTCTGTTTGACCTGTTTGCTTACAGTATGCCTATGCGCAGCCAACCAAGGTTGGTATTATTGTTTCGTTTACTCGACGTTACCGTTTAAGTGAGCTTTTTCTTATCCCGATTCCACTGCAGTTTCGAAAACCAAGCGGGGGCAACAGCTAATGCTCTTAACTGTGGAAGCAATGTTTCAATTCAGCGGCCGTTTATATTTATTTGTCCCCTTGTGCCGCCATTCGTATCGCCCAAGTCATGTGTATTCTCAATAAATGGGGTTTCGGAGGCACTTACCTCGTTTGCAGCACAGTCTTAAACTAATACAAATCATCAGCTGGCAGACGTAGTGCTGCCTCGCTTTGGCATGATGTAGGCATTAGGAAAGACGTGGCTCACATACTTCAGTGATGCCGTCAACGTTTTGACATCGATGTAGCAATGCAATAAAGTTATGTCCTACTTACCTGAGAAAATTACCGCGCGCGTAGTCAGGAACTCATGTTAAAGTAATCTGCAAGCACTGTGATGCCTAACGTTGACCTTTGAGTTTCAAAGATTTTATTAGACGTGTGATTTGTGCGTAATCTCAGTAAATGGCTCTTTCTTCTAGTGTATTGTTGAAAGTTCGGGGTTCTTTCATATGTGCGATTGTATTTACTTTGTAAATCGTTGTCACAAAAAGAATAAAATGTATTTGTATCTAATTGCTTACCACCGCTCATCACTCTGTTCTTTGTGTAAAAGCTTGTTTCACGTTAGTTTGCTATCGATATCCTAAAGGTATTTCGGAAAAACAAAGGATGTCTACCAACCAGGGAAACCGGGAATTATCAGGGATATTGTGTAGTCTGGAATAACTCAGGGAAAACTCGGGGAATTTGTGCTTCTATCAGGGAAAGTTAGCTGTAATTTTATTGAAAGTGAACGAAAGTCGCGCTCATGTTGGCTCCAGTAACAGAGGAATCGCAACAAATCGTATTTGACGCCGTGTCGTCGGCTCGAGGAGTTTCCACAGTACAGTCAAGTGACGTCAATTTTCAGGAGGCCTGATTTTTCTGGCATGCCTGATAGTTCGCACGGCTTCGCGGCACCATCACGTACCCCTTAGAGCCAATGTATACGAACGTCTGAAATTTGGAATACAAGAACACTTCGCCGACCGATATTTCAGGCTTTTTGCCGTGACTGCAGGTCGGAAACGGCATTAAACAAAGCCACCACCGCCGCCATTTTGATTATGTCACCGCCTGGAACCGGCGCTCTAGCACGCAAATCCGCTGGCAGCCGTAGTCACCACCATGGCAACGCCAGGCCGAGCTGCTTCTACGTTTGCTATTAAGTTTCTTGCCGGGCGGGGCCGTGTTTTTCATTAAATGTATTCGCTGTTGTCGCCAATGGCACCTACTCCGCCGTTGTAATCCTCCAGGTTTAATTCGAAGCTCGGAAAACACTTGTTGCATAAGGGCGGTTGTCGAAAGGGAGCTTCGCCTTAGTACAGAAATGCTAGGCGGTGAAGCATACGCACACCATTGCGGTGAAGCTTAACAAGCGTGAGAAGGGGCAATTGTCACGGGACAAAGTATATGTACCTTAATTATACATGCTTGCATCCCCGTTTCCTGTCGCACAGTGAGCACCGATATGCCTAATGAGTTTACTGGCGGGCGTCCAGAGCCTTTTTGTACGTGCCTGTGGCGATTTGAGCCCTTCGCATGCGACATGCATTTATTTTTTCCGACTGCCCGATTTTTCGGACGTTTTCGAAGCTCTTAGGAAGTCCTAAAAATCGGACGTTGACTGTACAACGTTGACTGTACAAATTATGAACGTGTTCATCAACTCATCGGGAGGACTTAAGTTCACGTATGAATTGCCAATTAACAACCGTATTCAGTTTCTAGATTTTAACCTCTGTTTTTCTTTGGACGAGCACGTATGCTGGGGATATCATCCCAGATCTAAGAAAACCCTGTTGCGTTACGACAGCGCACACTCTAAATTAATTAAGAGAG
Source organism: Dermacentor variabilis (assembly GCF_050947875.1). NCBI lineage: Eukaryota > Metazoa > Arthropoda > Arachnida > Ixodida > Ixodidae > Dermacentor > Dermacentor variabilis. The sequence continues at coordinate 150,490,936 of NC_134572.1, forward strand.
GCATAGCAACAACGTGCATTAAGGCAGCACTTAGTAAGTCATGTGAGCATGAGTGTGATCATAGTTTTTTAAATCAGATATCGCGACTACAGAACGCAGACTTTCCCAGTTCTGTGATCACTTTAGTATGCGAAGCCATTTTGCAGAAAGAGAAAAGTTCTGATGCTTCCCAAGAAGAAAACAAAGACAAAAGACAAGCGCACGTGGTGCCATACCTACACAAGTTGTCTCACGATCTGAAGAAAGTTTCCAATAGACATAATATTAATTTGGTTTTCAGTGCCCCGTGTAAGTTGCCCTCGATATGCAATCGCATGAACAAGCGCGAAAGGCACCTATGCACCACTAATCATAAAACTCGTTTCACTGAGTGCAGGCGCAATGTCATCTATCAAATACCGCTCAGCTGTGGGAAATCTTATATAGTTCAAACGGGACAGTGCTTCAATGAAAGAGCTCGTCAGCACAGCACTAACCTAAAGAATGGCTATGGGAGTCATTTAGCTGGACACTGTAACGAGTGTCAATGCACGCCCATATTTGAAAAGACAAAATTCATAGGGAAAGGAAATAGTAAGAAGGAAAGGGAAATAGTAGATGCCTTTCATATAAGAAAGGCAGGCGATAAATGTGTAAGCACTCCCTCTCTTGCCTTGTCGGGAAAAGAAATCACATTTTTGGAAGAAAGATTAAAATGTTGATTTGCAATGTTTTTGCGACTGATGTGCGCATGCCTATGCTGAAGAAGGTATATATGTCCGGTGAATTTCAAATAAACTTACAGTTGGCAGTCAGCGCTTGTCTGTGGTATTTGTTTCCTTGTGTTCTTGCCTTTTTCGCGCTGTTTCACCTCAGTTCTAAGTGTGCAGTAACGTCGGATTAACATTGTCATGAAGTACTGAACATGTATGTACAAACATTTCCATGCCCACAGTTTAATGCATTGCCCTCGTGTTTTGTACTGCGGGGTTTGCATGTCTGCTCGGTCTGTATATCACGCTAAGTGAAGTAGGCCTATTCAGAACAGAACACAATGTAAAGTGGGTCGATCCAGAAGATGGTGTAATCCATGGTCGCATAAGTTTCCTCGTCTTGTCTTTACGGGAAGGGATGCAATCGCTATATCAAAATACGGTACGGAAGATAAATAGGAATAATAACAGCACACCACAACAAACACACACATTGTATATGACACAGAGAACACAGCTCAACACTCATCATTGTAGTATCTCATGGAGACCAGTGTTTCCGTTAAAGAACCTTGGTTTAGCAAGATGCTCAGGCAGCGCTAGACTATGAGTGAAGTACGTGTCGTAGCCCACGGCAAACAGTCTGATGAATTTGGTGCTGATTACGGTGTGGTACGGTTCCTCCTACTTTGAATAGGCTGCAGGAGCAGAATAAGCACGCTATGTTTTCGTATACCTTGCAGGCAGGGACCACTGGTGGTGTATTTGTTTAACTTTAAGCCGGAAGTATATTTTTTAACCACAACATTTAATCGAACGCAATGAAGACACGTCCATACACGCCTGTCAACGCAAGGACGGCATGAGAAACTCACATTGTGTCGTAATTGCGACTAGATCCGTTCTGCTGCTCTGTGTGGATCCATGCAGTTCGCTATGAGCGTCGCGCAAAACAAGTCAAGAGCCATCTATAGATCGGCTTCACACATATCAAAGCGTAAAACACTTAGGAGCCTTAGCGAAAATTCGAAATCCAAGGAAATAGTCCATGATTTTATGCCTTTATTTGCCGATTTCACTCCCACACGAGATTGTCCTTTGTCAAAATAAATACTTAAAATCAATAAATAGAAATGAGACATTGTCCAGGTTCGGGTCCGAGGTTAGAACGAGAATGATAATTTCAGAATCCCGCAACAAGAAAGGCATATTTTACGACTTTTCGCCCCGCAGCTCTTCGTTTACCCATGTGACACAGACCAGGAACAACACGCGCACAAATTCACAGTCGGTCAGTCACTCAAACAAACAAGGGCCCGCACACTAAGTGTTCAGCGATCAGCTATCTTCTTTCTCTTGCTAAATCACGGCTACTAACTTGCGACGTCTCCTTTCTTTGATTTCACTCAGCTTCCGCAAAGGCGCTTCTGAGTTAAGAGGGTTGCTAAGAAGGCTTTGCCAGGAATTGATAAAGAAAACACTTGATATGAATAACCACAGTGATGAACTTTCCGAGATGGTAATGGTGTTCTTCGAACAGAATGATTGTCGGGAGTACACTGCAAGTCCTGCTCGTCTTGCGTAGAGTGAAACCATCCTCGCAGCCTTCCTCCTGGTGACAGGTCCAACAAACGGAAGGCAGGGAAACTGAAAATTCGCAGCGCCATACGAGGAAGTGAGGAGGCATTCACGTGACGGTATTTTGGTGAGAGGACGCGAAGAGGGCGCGCCGCGGTCGTCAGGACTTCTGGCCGGTGACACTGTCGATCCAGGGACGGTACGCAGAGGTCCGCATGTAGACCCCGGGCATGTTGGGCTCGGCGCATCGGATCCCGTGCGATACAGTGCCTACCAACACCCAGCGCCCGTCGTCCCGCAGCAGTGTCAGCGGCCCGCCCGAGTCGCCCTGCGTAGCATGATTACAAAATGTTGCATTCACTTGTTTATAACATCAGCACATCGAAGGTAATTGCCCTCGCGTCACTGTCACGTCAGCGGCGCGCTTCAGTGGCAGAGCGGAACGTTGCTGCAGCATATTTAAACACAAATTTGGTGCAAAGCTTGACAATCCGCACACGTGTGCATCGTTGCAGCACACGCATTGATCGAGATCAATGCACTTCGGATTCTAGCCGGGCGCTGTCGAAATCCACGCCATATAAAAACACACTGCAGCCGAAAAGACTTGAGGTACGAGAGCGACAGTACTTATCGCTCATGCTTTGTTTTGCGTTTGCTCTGTTCATTCACACGTTCATTGTGCACAAACGAGTGCCCAAGTACAAACCGCCCTGAATACCTACGTGGTTTTCGCCTCATACCGTTGCCTAATTTGCCTAATGCGGTCCGACGAGGACCGCATTCACCGAGTGGCGAAAAAAAAAAGCAGGCACAATGCTTTTTGACAGTATGTAGGATCTTGATATGCCCTGGCGAGGCCCACAGCTGTGTTAAAACGGCAAGTTCCACCAGAACAGACGATAAGTTCTGCTAGCTGCGACAACATGGTGCGTCACCATTACCTTGTGTGTCAAGGAATAGAGAACCGGACCAGAATTGGGTGCCGTGAGGCGCGCAGCCCTTCATGTTCTAGCTCCACCCTCCTTCGAAGGCTGATCACTCATATACAGCAGTGAATAAATCCTAGGTTTCAAAACAGGAAAACAACTATGGGAGGGTGCATAAGCATCGGGAAGTGTTCCTCTCCTCTCGTTCAACGCACACTTGCGATTGCGAAATTCAATGCGTCGACGACGAGCGGCGAAAAACATGTTGGGACTCTCGGTGTTCATGCTCTCCCAGACGCTACCACCTACTTTGAGTAAAAGAGGCGTGCGGAGAAGGCGCCCCACTCACGAAATCGGAGCTGTCGGAAGGTGGTAATGAGTCAGTTATTCTGTAAGGAAATCAAGTGCAGTTGACCCATGTCTACTTCCTTTCGTGAAGAAATGCAGCGAGATCTTTTTAAAAAAATAATTGTCACCACTTCACCATAGTTACGTCGTTTAACCGGGACATCGAATATTATGATAATTGACACTGCGCCTGTAGAGCGGCGGCGCTAACCTTGCCTTATGTTTACGCAATTAAGATATTGTTTACAGTAGAACTTACGGTATGCACATTTTGAAGCATTGACGAAATACTATAGATTGACTTATGTTTGCCATTGCTGTAGCATTACGCTCTCCTTAGCCTCGTTTCGCGTTTGCAGAAGCGTAGCAGTTCCTCTGTGCGCTGCGATTGCGGGTCCGATACGCTTCTTTATAGCAGCCACGTAAGTACGGTCAGTGTTTCGCGTCCTCTAGCCGCGTCCCGCAGGCTGGATAATGTCTTCGTACAATGTTATTGCTTCAGCCACCTGCCAGCTTAGTGGGTATTGCGTTATCTGCGAGGCCCTTGCCCACGGATGCACGGACGGTGTAGATTACCTTGCGCGCGGAAAGAAGTCATGTGGCCAATGTGGTAACAAGCAACATAATAAAACCTGAGACCGTACTAAGATGTGTCGAACTCCCTTTGCAATGCAAAGCTGTTCAGCTTTATGAGAAACGTCTGGAAAGAAATCTCGACGATGGGTGTTAAATAAAACATTGGGAATATAAATGATGTTAAATAAAGTTTGTTGAAACGGATGGTCACACATGGTTGTTTTGATCTGGAGAAACTGAATTCCGGGGTGTTACCTGTCAAAACCTCAATTTGATTATGAGGCACGCCGTAGTGGAGGGACTCCGGATAAATTTTGAACACAGGGAGATCTTCAGCATGCCGGCATTGCACGGGACACGGGAGTTTCTGCATTCCGCCTCCATCGAGATGGAGCCACCGTCGACGGTATGTGCCCTGGCGACCTCGTGCTTAGCAGTGCAACACCACAGCCGCTAAGCCATCACGGCCGGTGTCGTAGAACAGCTCTTCTGGACCTTTTGATCACTATACATACGTAAGGTCATAAGCTATAGCTTATGACTTTGCATACAGTGATCTCAGCCACAGCACGTCCCTATAGAGACGTGCTGTGGCTGAGACGCCATACTTTTATTCCAAAGCACGTGCACTTCGTTGTCCGCTCCTCCAGCCACTGTGTTTTTAATTTGTCACACGCTTCCACCTTCCCTCGAGAGCATCGCAGTTGAGAAAGTGGAAAATTACGACGAAATTTTCTGACATGAACAATGTCTATGTCTCCGCCTAAACGAGTCACTAAGTGGTAGATTTCATAGTTCACTGGCGAGACCTTGCGCATAATCTTGTAAGGACCATCCGTAACGGAACTTAACTTGCCGTTGTTGAGATGCCACGAAATCGCTTAAAGTGTCGAGTCGCCGACTTCAAGGTCAAGCAGAAAAGCTTCCCACCATAAATTACTTTGTTCTTATTGTGGTAGGCGAGCGAGCTTTTAACCGCAGTTTTCCTTGTTTCCTGAACAGTTTTCTCTCGTTGCTTAAATACGGCTGAATAAGATGGCACTCCATACATCAGGTACGAAGCCGCGTAACCCGCAACGTGGCGAGGTGTATTCGTCGATGGCAAACGAGGGCAGGTCAGTCAAGACTTATGTGGTTCATCGTGACTATGGTTTGATTCGTCCGCTCGTTCACACCGTTGCATCGTGGTTTGCATCGTGGAGCTAGTTATGCTTTAGAACTGCTTAAGTTTTCGTGCTGGCTGTGAACCCTGTTCCACGATCTGAAAGGAACTTCCGTGGTTTGCCGGCAGCAAAAAGACTTTTTAAGCCTGAAATGTAGGCGTCGCTGCTTTCATTTTTGTGAGCGAACGCCCACACGTAGCGAGCGGCATGGTCATTGATCAAGTGGATGGATCTTTTTAATGAGCCGTTTCCTGTAATTTCTCCAATGGTGTTCACTGCAAAGAGATCAAAAGGTTCTTCAGCTGGAGGAAGTGACTCAAGAAATCCGTACTTCTCTGCTTTGGTCTTCTGACATTTCTGGAGTTCATAATGTTTAATGTAGTTAGCGACAACGGTTATTATATCTGGCTAATAGCATTGTGGAGACAGGAGTGACAATGTGTTCCTCCCGCCGACGTGTCCAAAATGTTCAGCGTACCAAAGAATGGTAGGGCGAAGCTTATAAGGCACGTATATCTTCCATAGCCTTTTCTTTTTGACGGTGACTGTGTCGGTTTCTAGCACGTACGTTCCTTTCCGGCGCTAGTTGTTACGCTTCTGAAGATCGGTGAGTGAGCGAATCTGCACTACAGGGGCTCCGGAAAGTGCGTCAGCTTCAACATTGCTCATGCAGTTCCGACGTTTAATGTTCACGTCATGCATTGATAACCTTAAAGACCACCGAAAGAGCCGACCTTGAAGATTTTTGACAATGTTCAGCCACTGTAGCGCAGAATGATCTGTTACAACAGTGAACAACTTCCCACAAAGATAACAAAGCCACTTATCAATCGGATCAAGGATGGCAAGATATTTCTCTGTGGTGGCGTAGTTCGTGATTGAGAAGTTTACGAGAATAGGCAACAGGATGTTCACTGCCTTTGTCATCTGGCTGCTTCATCATAGTACCAATCGCTTCACTGGATACATCGTAGTATACAGCACACGGTCTTTAAGCGGTGTATGTGCGAAGCACTAGTTCTTCAGTTCTGCGCTCCTTGAGTTCCAAAAATGGCTCGTTCGCATGGTTCTGTCCACGTCTATTTAGTGTCCTTGTGGAGAAGTTTTGTGAGCGGAAGAGTGATATGGCTGAAACTAAGGACGTATTGGCGGTAAGTCTTTAACGCTTCATGTCTTTCTCGGGTTTGAGCGTTGGAAAATTGTGTATCGCAACAACGTTACTTTGCTTAAGTCCTTGTGAAATCTTGTGGCCCAGATGCTGAACTTGGCAAACTAATATTTTTTTTTGCATTTCAGTTTTACATTCTCGGTGCTAAGAGATTTCAGTAATCCGAGGTGTCGCAGGTGGTCGTGAAATGCCTCTGAGTACACAACAAGATTGTCGAAGTAGTTGATTACATTGAGCTGATGTTTCGCTATTATTGACTTCATGGCTCTTTCAAATGTAGCAGGAGCGTTCTTTAACCCGAACAGCATCACCAGCCATTCATAATGGCCATTGGTCGTGACAAATGCAGTTTTCTGAATGTCGTCAGGATGCATTCGGACATGACAGCATCAGGAAGTTATATCCAATGTAGTAAAAAACTGCATTTCCCAAGCAGTTAACAACATCCGTGGAATTGGCTAAAAGTTGGGCACCGTTAAGAAGTTCAGATTGCGGTAGTCAATACATAAACGAGTGCATCCTTTGCCTTTCTTTTCGCTAGTATGGCCGGTGCAGCGTAAGGAGACAATAAAGGCCTCGCGACACTTTGCTTAACAAGAGTATCAACTTGTTTGTCTCGGCCTTGTCGGTCTGCGAACATCTGTATGGTGTTCGATGGATCGGAACATTATTGCTAAGTGCGATCCCATGTTGCTCAGTCGAGATGCGTCCAATGTCAGTCTGGAATTTCGAGCAGATATCTCCATATTTATTTAATACATTCTAGCATATCATCTTGTCATTGTGCTAAATCTTCCTTTTTCAGGGTCTTGGTTAGAGGAGCTTGAGTGCTTTCCTAATGTCACGTGCTTGTTGTAACCATGTTACTTTCGAAGTTTACAGAAAGATTGAAGTACGAGGCGCTGTCTAAGTCAAGAATCCTGCTTTCTCATGTATTGTAGCACGTGCACATCTTTCTGACGTTCCCAATCTGCAACTTAATGATTACGCGGCCCTAAGTTATAATGCTTGATGTAACTTGTTAAACTGTGATGCTAGAGCCTCTCAACAACTGAAGTCGGAGCTGTCTGTACACAGCCTCACTGATACAAGTAATTGTTGCACCTGTATCGATGGTGGCAGGGATTGGATCTACTTTCATACCGCTTTCATAGCTTTAACGCATATTAGTGAAACTCTGGGTCCCTCTCTCCGTTTGCCTATATACCCTCGAGAGCAGGCATGTTGCCACGGCGCGTACACGCATTGTGCCAATGACACTGTCTGGGGAAACCAGCAGCCGAGCAGTATCTACACGCGTTTCGCGGAGCACGCGGTACAGATGTCGAAGTTGATTGTAGCGGACTGCTGAAGCGAAGCGGATTTGCTGGTATTGTACTGAGCGATCTAGTAAAGTCATCTCACCCGTTTCATGGAAGCCTCAACCTTTTCGGAAGCGGCGAGCCACTCTTATGGTGAGGTGAAAGATTAACTGGCTACAGCTAGTTCTACGTCACGAGGAACACCATCAGTCAGCGCAGGGATGATGTGGCGTCGGCCGAGGCACGGACTTGTCTTTTGTCGTTGTAGTGCTCCTCGATCGTCTGCCTTTCACTTGGCTGTGAACAAGAAGCCCGAAGGCATCTCCATTGGTCGTTGTAAAGTGGTCCTCCATGCCACGCTTGATCTCTTCCCATGATTCGTACCCCCTGAGCGATTGCCCTTTGATGTACTCGTCGGAGTGACTGACCTGATGGCGTTGCGTCCATGATTTTTCAGCCGCTTTCAACTCGAAAAGACGAGAACGATCTCGGGAACGTCTTCTGGCGTTCTTTTCAGCTTCAGAATGTTGAGCAGAGGCCTCGGGGTAGCCATGGCAGGTTGATGGGATTGATTCTGTCGACTTGTAACAACAGAAAAAAGAGACAAGGTTGCCGAGACGCCGTACCTTTATTCTAAAGCACGCGCTCTTCGTCGTCCACTTCTCCACACGCGTAGACGCGATAGTGTTGAACAAAGAAGCCTTTAGTCTTAGTTCCTTCTGGGAACACGCGGCAACTCATCGCACATGCGACTTCTTCCAGCAGACAACTCCAGCTTTTATTTATTGCAAAATACTGCAGGCCAGAATTTGGTGCAAGCCTGAGCGGTTAGGTCACACAAGATTACAAGTGATTCAAACAGAAAGATCAACAGCAACAAACATGTCCGGTCAGCAACACATGTAAACACAGATTAATAAATGCGGCGTTCCAGTGCAGACAGAAGGTCGTTAGCTTCAAAAATATCGAGCGGTAAAGAATTCCACGCTTCTATTGATCGCCGAAAAAGCTTTGCAGATGGCTGTTCGTTCTTATATATATACTTAGTGAAAGTGGCTCTGACGAGTTCGTCGATTCCTGTGAGGTGTCAGATATTCAGGGGCTTTTAAATTTAGCTTAAATTATAGATTACAAATAAATGTAAGGCCACTAACTGTACATCGAACTTTCAGGGTCTCAATATTGTTTGCTTTCATTAAATGAGATGGTGAGTCCTCTCTTCTGCAGCTACGAAAGATGAATCCGGCTCACTTTTTGTTAATGCATTCAAGTTTTACGATATCTTTCTTAGTAGTCGGGTCCCACGCTATGGAAGCGTATCCAAGCTTGCTTTAAATGCAAGAAGCTTAACATTTGCGGGTGCCGTTTTCAGTATTTTTTTAAATACCATAATTCATGAAGGGCGGTCACACAAACGTCAGATGTGCGCATCAGGCGTCAACGAAACACCTAAAATACTTTATAAGCTGCTTCTTTCCTTTCGATAAAATCTTTAGCACAGTCTTCAGCGAGAAGCCTCATTGCGTGCGGCTCCGCTGACGTAGTCGGAATCCATAAGTGCATAGGTATTCCGCGTCTGCTTGTAGATGGCGACAGGCAAAAGCAAGTGCTCTACGACAGCCTCCCGGTGTTCTCAAACGGTCTTCTACTAGAAGCTCTTATGTCCCTCCAGTAGATGCTCTTATGCCCCTCTATTCCACTAAATGAATCAAATCGAAGCCTATCGACTGAAGAACCCGCCTCGCTTTTCATGTATTGCTGTGGAGAGCCAATGAGGGGCTGTAACCACTTCCGTCAAGGGGCAGCGCTGCTACCAAAATTCGAGTGTCGAGGTGGAACTAATAGTGGAGGAACGCTCTAGAACACGGTGTTGTGCCATTACCACCAGCCCGGATTCCGAATCTGCAAGATGCAGAATTTATTCTGCGAGCGCCCTTTGGACAAACCCGGGGCTGCGCCGAAAGGCACAGCGCCCTAATCCTCCCTTGACAAGTCAAGATGCTGAGCCGTCAGGCAGGGGTGTCCTCCGGAGAAGCATCGGCGGGCAACATGTTCAAACGTGTCGCCAAGTGCCAGACAGCCCGGCGCCGTACCTCCCCTTCCCTGGAGGTCACCGCGCCCGCCAACTTTGAACGGGGTGGCCAGCGTGGTCGCTGGTTGGACCTCTTCGACGACCGTCGAGTGCTCACTTTGTATTGGGCCGTTTGAGTGGCAATGGTTTCTGGGGGCTTATAAGCCGCGGCGCGCCGCCTGGAAAACCGGATCCGCCGACCCACCGGGAGCAGAGTGCCGCTCTCGACTGGAGTGAGATGTGTCACGCGTTTTCGCCGGACGTCGCCGTGCGAGAACAGTCGCGTTTGCTGTGAGCTCTCGGCCCCAGTGCCGATCCCTTCATGTCCTGTATAATGACCTGTATATAGTGTATAAAGTCCCTTTTGTTATTCTCACCGACGCCTGACTCGGAGTCTTCGCTACCAACGCTCTGTCACGAAACGGGTGACGAGCGCTACGGGACCACCTCAAAGTCGTAACAGTGGATGGCAGCTACGGGATTGACCGGCATCAGCTACCTCGGCGCGGTGAGTGCCTGAAGTTTACCTCAAACACCAGACTTTCTCTGACACAGGTTATAGTAGCTTAGGGAAGGATTTGGTGTTGCATTGTGATAACCTTGTGTGTTTCAAGCCTAGTAAGAGTGTTTTGAAAACCAGGGGATGCTGAGGGGGTAAACAGGGCAGTGTGTGAAATACTTGCATATGTCTTACTAGTAGCATTATAGTAGCGTACGGCAGGTATATTCAAAAAGGGTAAACAGCAGGAGGACAGTGTGAACGATGGAGAAGTACAAGGTGAAGGAACTTCTCGAAATTTGTGAGGAGTTGGGCATTGAGTTGGGCTCAACCAAAAGAAAGAATGCGATCCTTGAGGTCATGAGGACTGGGGACGTAACGGCTGAGGAAGCCGCAGAGGCCTTGGCGGGTATCAATGAACGTCGGGAAAGGGAGGAGAAGGAGCGTTGCGAAGAGGAAAGGAAAGAAAAGGAACGTCGGGAGTGGCAGGCAGAAAAGGAACTTCGGGAGTTGCAGGCAGAAAAGGAACGTCGGGAGTTGCAGGCAGAAAAGGAACGTCGGGAGTTGCAGGCAGAAAAGGAACGTCGGGAGTTGCAGGCAGAAAGGGAACGTCGCGAGCACGAGCTTAAAATGAAAGAGTTGGAGACTCGAAACAGCTCGTCGGCGCCTAGTCTCACTTCTAACGTTCCAAGAATACGCGATCAACTTCCACCCTTTGTCGTCGGAGAGGATATGGCCAAATACCTCGTGAAAGTTGAGCACGTGTGCGAACGGAATAGCATTGAGCGATCCCTCTGGGCACAGAATCTGTTAGCCTTGCTTCCTGGGGAGGCATCAGACGTAATAACTTGCTTATCGAAAGAGGCGTTTGAGAGCTACAGTGATGTGAAGGAAGCGCTACTGCGGAAGTACAAATTGTCGCCCGAAGCTTTCCGGCAGAGGTTCCGGTATGCAAAAAAGGGCAAGGAGTCGAATGTTGACTTCGCGTTTCGTCTAAAAGCCGATCTGGTGGAATGGCTGAAGGGCGAAGAGGTTTACGACGACCGCGACAAAATCGTCGAATGCATCGCGTTGGAGCAGTTCTACCGTTGCATTGATGAGGATGTCAGGCTCTGGCTGCAAGATAGGCTAAAGGAGGTTAAGCTAAACAAGGCAGCAGAGTTAGCGGAAGAGTATTACACCCGCCGCAGCTTGCACAGCAACGCAGTGCGCGTAGAAAAAGCAGATAGGAGAGATGGGTTTTCCGGAAAGCCCGAAAAACGGAAATGTTACAATTGCAAAAAGCAAGGGCACATCGCTGCGAACTGCCCAGAGAAAGTTGCTTTTGCAACAAAACAGCGAAACGATACGACGCGTTCTTTTGAAAAACGGAAACCGTTAACCTGCTACAATTGCAAAAAGCAAGGGCACATCGCTGCAAGCTGCCCAGAGAGAATTGCTTTTGCAACAATACAGGAAACTCACAAAAACATACGTCTATTGGAGCCCTATGTGCAGGAAATTAAGATAAACGGTAAGAAGTGCCGTGCACTTCGGGACTCTGCAGCAACTATGGACGTTGTTCACCCGTCTTTCGTCTCCTCGAGTGATTTTACGGGAGAGTGTGCTAGGATACGGCAAGTGGCCGAGGAGGAGAGTGTCTGTTTACCGATCGCAACGGTTATCATTGAAGGAGAGTTTGGGAAACTTAACACCGAAGCCGCTGTGTCAGCCGCCCTCCCGGAGCACTTTTCCTACCTCTTCTCAAATAACTCGGAGCAGCTGCTGAAGGATCAGGGCAAATCATTCTTTGCCGACGTGGCGTACATGGTGCTCACGCGATCCAAAGCGCTCCCGCTGTCGAGGGAACTTGACTTTGCGTCGATGAGCGAAAGGCGGTGCGGCACACGGACTGATCAAGGTAACATGAGTGGCGAGCAGTCACGGGAGAGGCAGAGCTCGGAGGCTGGCCTAGGCGAGCGGGTCCTGGAAGTGAGTGGGAGTGACGCGTGCAGTGCTAGCCGCGATATAGACGCGACGCCGCAATTAGGCGACGCGGGCTCCACACTCGCTCCGGTTTCCGCCAGCTGGCAGGAGCAGGCGGCAGTTGAAAGAGAAACTGATTCGCGAGCAACAGGAAGACTGTTCACTAGCCGATCTGAGGAAGAGCGTCAAACGGGGAGTGGAAAAAAAGTGGGTTTCATTTGGCAAGGAATCTGGCTTATTGTACCGCCGCTACACGGATAAGCAGGGTCGCAAATATAAGCAGCTTCGGATTCCGCGAAAATATCGCCGGGAAAAATGAATGACCTCATTTGCTTCCTCAGTAGTATGTTTTCGGTCCAAGTGATTTCAAGGGGACCATTCTATTTGTCATTGTTATTGCTGATTATTAATTGTTCCTGATCTTTTGGTGTGTTGTTCATTTGAAAAAGGGTTGTTTGAGCCTTGTATACTAGATCGTACACCTGCCTCTTGTTGCAGCGGGAGCAAAAAGGGGGATAGCAATTCAGTTAGGTTGATTTGGATTATAGCCTTGTCTGGTGTTTGACGGGAGACAGAGGGCACTTGTTCGTGTTGGGTGTTGCCTTTTGCCGGTCGGTTTTGCAAGCTGCAGAACGACCAATCGGGACCAGTGGCGAGAAGCAAGGACTTAGGAACGACCCGAGCGGAGCTGGTTGAGGTGCCTTGGCGACAACGCGGTGAGCCGAGCTCCTGTCCTGGCGAGTGGGACCTGGGCATGTGAAGTGACCTGGCGTCCAGACACTGGACGTAAACTTGGACGAGCCTGACGAACGTGCGCGCCTGGCATCCGAGCCACGTGGAGGCAGCTCGTCTTCCCGGCGCCTTATCTGAGGGCGGGGATGCTGTTGTGCCATTACCACAAGCCCGGATTCCGAATCTGCAAGATGCAGAATTTATTCTGCGAGCGCCCTTTGGACAAACCCGGGGCTGCGCCGAAAGGCACAGCGCCCTAATTCTCCCTTGACAAGTCAAGATGCTGAGCCGTCAGGCAGGGGTGTCCTCCGGAGGAGCATCGGCGGGCAACATGTTCAAACGTGTCGCCAAGTGCCAGACAGCCCGGCGCCGTACCTCCCCTTCCCTGGAGGTCTCCGCGCCCGCCAACTTTGAACGGGGTGGCCAGCGTGGTCGCTGGTTGGACCTCTTCGACGACCGTCGAGTGCTCACTTTGTATTGGGCCGTTTGAGTGACAATGGTTTCTGGGGGCTTATAAGCCGCGGCGCGCCGCCTGGAAAACCGGATCCGCCGACACACCGGGAGCAGAGTGCCGCTCTCGACTGGAGTGAGATGTGTCACGCGTTTTCGCCGGACGTCGCCGTGCGAGAACAGTCGCGTTTGCTGTGAGCTCTCGGCCCCAGTGCCGATCCCTTCATGTCCTGTATAATGACCTGTATAATGACCTGTATATAGTGTATAAAGTCCCTTTTGTTATTCTCACCGACGCCTGACTCGGAGTCTTCGCTACCAACGCTCTGTCACGAAACGGGTGACGAGCGCTACGGGACCACCTCAAAGTCGTAACAACGGGTTTAAGAAGCCTTATACACGAATGAATGCTAAAATGTGAAAGAAAAGCCACGCTGGACGTAAGCAACAAAGTATGTCACGTATTACGTCACGCGCCACTACCTGCACTGCAACTAACAAAAAAAATGCACAGAAGCTTTCAGGCTGCACTGATTCGGCCAACACAGCTTGACACACAGTATTCCTTTATATAATGCATTGTCCATGCTACAGATTGCAAAACAACACGTTTAGCTCTTGTGAGATGACTCAGCGAGTCCGTGTCCCAGGTCAAAAATCACTGCATTCACATACCTCGCAGGAGTCTCGGTTGCCTCCGTCGTAGCCAGCACAGACGAAGTTGTCCCTGATGGCCTTGACGTGTCCGGCCAGCATGAACATTTTCTGGCACTTCTGGTTGCTCAATATTGGCACCTGCACGTACTGCAGCACATTCGGCACCGATCCACCTGCCGGGTAAAGGAAAATACCCGCAAAGGCAGTGCTTATTAGAGAAGTTTAGATTGAACGCGAGAAGTTTCATTTGTGCAGCACGTATTTACTGAAAAGACATAGTAATGGTGTGGCTTAGTGGCTCATTTGATGACTGAAAGTGAACGCCACACACATTGGCGAAAGAAATACGCACCACCCAAAGAAATGGAAACAGAAGCAGAGACGAAAACACGACGTTGGGGCATGCTAAAATGTACCGAAAAATCCAAGCCTGGCTTTAATTCCACCTGGCTAGGGGACAAACGGACAGAGGGGCTCAATGAAGACGTATTCGATGACCATACTCTTTACAAAAGAGCTGAGGCTGATGTCACAAGCTCTCTTATAACACAAAGTGAGTTACGCATGTTTGGGTGTTTGCTCTCACTTTAGCGCTGCCAATCTTCTAGCTATATTTTGCTAGAACCTGTTGATATTACCCCCACCCCACCTTTTTGTAGATTCATTTACATTTTGCTGATTATTCAAAGAGGCCTTGCGCCCCAAAGTATGCATTTTATTTTTATTCCTGGTCGGCTTATTGTAGGACTTAACGATGTCTCCAGCGCCAGTTGAAGCGCCGAAATCAGAGCATTTGATATCTCGATTTACACCTGAAATTAGTTTCCGCCCCGAATGCAGCTTCATATAGCAACAATTTTCGGCAGCCAATGTGATAGAGAAGAGCGCTACTTGAGCGGCAGCCACATGCGCGCGCTACTCAAGTGACAGCGATAGGCATAGCCCGTACCGCTGTCGCGTCATGGCGTGGACCAACCACATAGACGCGACATCGCGGAAAAATGTAGCGACACGTTTACATCATTCCAATAAATACAAGTGCGGTCCCATAAAAGGATCGCAAGCGTAGCTCGAGGCTAATGCTTCAACCAAGGTATATTGAATCTAGCTTTATTGTGCTCTCATCGCCAGTGGAAATTTGTTCCATGCCCCCAGAGTTCAATGCCGTGGCGCTACCTGGCGAGGAAAACGCAACACTCACGACACTGGGTGGCGTCTCAGGCCTACAAGAGCGTCAAAACAAACAACGACGAGACAACGCCGATACTTCGGCATCACTTTGGGATGGTGTGAAGCGATGGTGGATCTTAACACTTCTTTTTTTGCAGTCACGGCAGAGAGCAAGTTTCAAGAGCTAATTCAGATCGAACCGCGCAAACTGGTTGCTTCCATACGGTTGTGCAATCATGCTCTTTCCGACGGAAGTCGCTGCGCGAACTTCTGGGTGGCAGTCGAAATTTTCTGGCTGGACAAAAAGCGGCAACGTAACAAGCGGCTGAGACAGATTGCCCTCCACAACAGCAAAACGTGTCGCTCGTCACCGTCGCTCGAAAATC
This sequence comes from Dermacentor variabilis, assembly GCF_050947875.1. Taxonomy (NCBI): domain Eukaryota; kingdom Metazoa; phylum Arthropoda; class Arachnida; order Ixodida; family Ixodidae; genus Dermacentor; species Dermacentor variabilis. Next base: position 150,506,621 of record NC_134572.1, read on the forward strand.
ACCTTTATGCTGCTAGTTTTGGTTGATTCGGCATGAAGAATATACAGTGCGCGTTCATGCGGGCACGGAACAACCACTCTAAAATTAAAACGTGTTTTATGCTTTTAAAGGTTATGAAGAGGACACACATTCCTGCAATACAAATTCATTTTGTTTCAAACTGACACTAGGTGCACTGTCCAAAGGTCTACGCTAGAAACATAATGCAAAAATAGGCATTTCCAAGTAGCGCGTAGTATTAACTGTGCGTAACATAGTTTTGATAAACAGCCAATAGCTAATTATTAGGGGAGTGCGAATATTCGAAACTACTAATCAGAATCGAATAGTTCCCGGCATTTTATCCGTATTCGATCAGAGAGTTCACTATTCGGAGTTCTCAAATATAGCGCATTTCTTTCGAAAACTACAAGCACAGAAATAATTTTTCAAGTCAGCAGGACTAGTGCAAGTGGAGTCTTCCGAATGATTCTGCTGCATGAGAAACGTGGTTGTTGCTCAGACGCAGAAGTCCGCAAGCGAACGCACGGAGGAAATAATTTATGTACTCTAGTTTCCAGTTGTCAGACACGCATCTCTCGCCTTATGCAGCTAACAAGCTTTCTCCCCGGATTTGGGCAAATCTACTTATTTGGGCAATATCACCACGACTGGATCCTTTTAAAAATGCGTGCAGTACTGTATAGTAACGCTCTCCGCTTCTTAAATGAGAACTACACTCTACATGCATCCGGCTTACATATTGTTTGTTGAACTACGCTACTTGTAATAGTGCGCAGGTTCAGTCACATTTTCTTTGTCCGCCTTTACAAACTTTTCAATTGAGCTGAACTTCAGTTATTAAAGGCATTAAATGCATCAACTAACGTAACTAACGTACTTACTCGAATGCAGGTTGAAGACTAATATAGGTTCACGTGTATATATTCAACTCGCCGGGAAATAAAAACAATATAAATTGAATATAGATCCACATATACTTTTTTTTTTAAACATGAAAGCTTTAAACGTGCCACACCGACTAAAGTTATTTACCGTAAACAAAGCCATTAAACCTGGCTACTCGATGCCACAAGCGGCATCGTCGTCAGAACTACCGGAGAAGTCGTCCTCGTCCGATGCTTCGCAGGTGACCTCGGCAGTCTAAATGACGTCATCGTTGGTGCCATGGAATGCGTTGGATGTGCAGCATTTCTTGACGCCAGCCTGGAGATTATCCCGACTGGCCTCACAGCGGGCGCGACGGTGGGACTCCGTTCGTTCGGTACTTTGATAATTTTGTTCTCGAATATAGGAGGGTAGCTCATTTTGGGTCACATTTTCGGAGAGAAAGAAGATCGACCTAAATTCGAATAAATACGGTAAGTGCTTTTGTTGCCGGGAAGGCTGCGCGGGAGTTTTTATATTTTACTTTTATAAAAGTGATAGAATATTCGGTATTCGATTCAATTCGAAATTTTCAGTATTCGCAAACCCCTTTTCATGAAAGTTGATGTGCGTGACAGGGTACATTTTCAGGAGCCTTAACTAGATGGCGCCACCATATCCAGCGCCGTCATGGCCAGCACGTGATGCGAAGGTCACCATGGGAAGGGAGCTTCTGATACCGCAGGATTGAAGCCGCGTTTTACAGCGAAGCTGTATACCTCTGCCGTCCAAGCTAATTTTTGTCTTGTTGTTGGCGTGGCAAGCAAAAAACTCCCCATATGTGGGCGGATCCCGCAGATAGTGCAATGCCGGGCCAAACCGCGGGGAACGTTAAGCAGGCGTTAAAAGGAAGCTTTAGCTCCGGCCCTACTCCGATGAGGCCTATTGAAATACATGTAAAACTCAAAAACGTTTTTCTGAGATAACCACTGGACCGATTTGGATTAAATGTCTCATTTGAGAGAGAAAGTTAAATTCTAGTGACGGTTGGACGCGGAATTTCTATTTAGGTCGTGAATATTGTTACAAGAATTTTCCAATGTCCGAAACCTTGAAAAAAAAAAGCACGAGGTTTACAGAATAGCTCCGCATGAAGAACAGATATCGTGGTTCTGCAAACGGCATCCATTATATCATTGAAAGCGGACAAATTTGTTGTGTAATTTTATATCTTACATGAGTTTGTTACGTTGTGTACAAGGGTTCCGCAAAAGCTGCATTTCCATATACTCAATTTTTCGAGATTGATGTGGAACATATCAATTTTGCCCGCTTTAGATGCACTATTGGATGCAATTCACAGAATTGCGGTATTAATTCTCACTGTTGAGTTACAAAGTTGCAAACTTGATAATTTGGCTTTATGAAAATTTTCGATTTTTGCGAATCTAATAAAACATTGACGACCTAAATCAATATATCGAAACACACAGTCACTATATTTTAAGTTTTCTTTTAAATGCAACAAACTTCGTCAAATTTCATGCAATAGGTTGCCGAGAAAAATGAATTCTTTTACGTGTATTTAGATAGGAGCACCCGAGCTAAAGCTTCCTCTTAAGCACTCCCCATACGTGGGCCGATCCCGAAGATAGTGCAATACCGACCCTACCCGCGGTAGAGGTGAAGCCAGCGTTAAGTACTCCCCATACAAGGGCCGATCCCGAAGATAGTGCAATACCGACCCTACCCGCGGTGGAGGTGAAGCCAGCGTTAAGTACACACCATACAAGGGCCGATCCCGAAGATAGTGCAATACCGGCTCTACCCGCGGTGGAGGTGAAGCCAGCGTTATGTACTCCCCATACAAGGGCCGATCCCGAAGATAGTGCAATACCGGCCCTACCCGCGGTGGAGGTGAAGCCAGCGTTAAGTACTCCCCATACAAGGGCCGATCCCGAAGATAGTGCAATACCGGCCCTACCCGCGGTGGAGGTGAAGCCAGCGTTAAGTACTCCCCATACAAGGGCCGATCCCGAAGATAGTGCAATACCGACCCTACCCGCGGTGGAGGTGAAGCCAGCGTTAAGTACTCCCCATACAAGGGCCGATCCCGAAGATAGTGCAATACCGGCCCTACCCGCGGTGGAGGTGAAGCCAGCGTTAAGTACTCCCCATACAAGCGCCGATCCCGAAGATAGTGCAATACCGGCCCTACCCGCGGTGGAGGTGAAGCCAGCGTTAAGTACTCCCCATACAAGGGCCGATCCCGAAGATAGTGCAATACCGGCCCTACCCGCGGTGGAGGTGAAGCCAGCGTTAAGTACTCCCCATACAAGGGCCGATCCCGAAGATAGTGCAATACCGACCCTACCCGCGGTGGAGGTGAAGCCAGCGTTAAGTACTCCCCATACAAGGGCCGATCCCGAAGATAGTGCAATACCGGCCCTACCCGCGGTGGAGGTGAAGCCAGCGTTAAGTACTCCCCATACAAGGGCCGATCCCGAAGATAGTGCAATACCGACCCTACCCGCGGTGGAGGTGAAGCCAGCGTTAAGTACTCCCCATACAAGGGCCGATCCCGAAGATAGTGCAATACCGGCCCTACCCGCGGTGGAGGTGAAGCCAGCGTTAAGTACACCCCATACAAGGGCCGATCCCGAAGATAGTGCAATACCGGCCCTACCCGCGGTGGAGGTGAAGCCAGCGTTAAGTACTCCCCATACAAGGGCCGATCCCGAAGATAGTGCAATACCGACCCTACCCGCGGTGGAGGTGAAGCCAGCGTTAAGTACACACCATACAAGGGCCGATCCCGAAGATAGTGCAATACCGACCCTACCCGCGGTAGAGGTGAAGCCAGCGTTAAGTACTCCCCATACAAGGGCCGATCCCGAAGATAGTGCAATACCGACCCTACCCGCGGTGGAGGTGAAGCCAGCGTTAAGTACACACCATACAAGGGCCGATCCCGAAGATAGTGCAATACCGGCTCTACCCGCGGTGGAGGTGAAGCCAGCGTTAAGTACTCCCCATACAAGGGCCGATCCCGAAGATAGTGCAATACCGACCCTACCCGCGGTGGAGGTGAAGCCAGCGTTAAGTACTCCCCATACAAGGGCCGATCCCGAAGATAGTGCAATACCGGCCCTACCCGCGGTGGAGGTGAAGCCAGCGTTAAGTACTCCCCATACAAGGGCCGATCCCGAAGATAGTGCAATCCTTCACAGAGTGGAAGGGCACTGAGTTTTTTATCGGAAGCAGCATAAGCCCTTTTTCTGTTGTCTGCTTTTATATTGAATTTGTAAGCTGAATAACTTCTGTTTAACCTCGTCAATTTACGTAATTTCTTTTGCACTCTGGTCGGAAATGCGCTCATGCAAAACTTGGCGGGCATAAAATGGTCGCACGGTCCCTTTAAAAAGCGAGGCCTCGAGAAGGGCAAATACGCACTTGTTTCATATGTGAAAAAAAAACAACATTCAGGTAGGCTAATGAAATATTATCAATAGCTCCTTTGCTATTTTCACGCGCTGTATGCTCGAGTTGTCTGCCTCACAGCGTTTGGGCATCGCGTAGAGCGTTCCGATTACATACAAAGACCCAGTGAGCTTTGAGAACACAAAAAAAACGGCAATGCGAAAATATTTTGACACCAATGATGTCACTGTCATACCGACGTTGAGAATCAGTCGCTGAAATCCGAAAGGGAGACGTTTCCCTTAACTTTCTCCACTATAATAAGCAAGCATTAACCGTCAACCAAATACAAATCACGTTTCGAATAAAATACGCGGAGTTTCCATTTTAGTGTGCCTTCCTTCTAGAAATAATCGTGTCACTGCTTTTTTCGTCGGCCGAGACAATTAAGGGTGATGAATAAATTCTGACTTGTTTCAATGTACATCTCGCCAACCCTGGGCTGTGCTGCGACAGCTATGAGTCACGTTAGCAAACCAGAAAGGAGAACCAGAACTAGGGCTTCTACATTGTCCACGTGTGATCGCTCTTAAGGCGGCGCAAACTGAACAGCTTCATTTCCATGAACTCGATGCGAGCGGGTTGAGTCAGAAGTCGAGCTTACACAGCCCGACCCAACCGCGATTGGCGAGTGCCATCTCCTTGCAAACGAGTCGACCAAACTTGCCTCGACATTGTAAAGATATAGAGTGCCCGGTATTCCGTGGTGGAGTTCATGCAATACCAAGTTATCGGACGCTGGTAGTGACGTCTTGCGACGCTGCATCTAGCCACAATGCCTCATAACACGTTTTCATGTTTCCGCGAGTGTTCTTGTCGAAACAAAAGCAACTTTTACAAGGCAACGTGTTCACGATTACGCCGCTGTCGAAAATTTACGCCTGCGGCGAAGTAGAACACACTTGGTCACAGCAATAATCACCCTGTCTGGTCAAGTTCTTCGCCACGATGTGGCGATACCAACCCGGCGGCTCATGTTTACACCTCCAGGAACCCTGTCATCTGCAAACCGTGAGGAGCTTGCAAATAAGCTAAAGCTCGACTCTCTCGCCTTGATCCTCGGGCGTTCTCATGAAACTGACGGCTGGCTTTCGGCCCGACTAATCGAGTCGACCTGGCTCTGTCGAGTTCCTGTAAATTAAGCCTTGCAAAACGACCATTGGCGCCCACAATGGCTGAGCTCTCCTCCCTTCTTTAAGCGAGACACTGACTATCATCACTGATTGGCAGGCACGTCTCGCAGCCTTCGTAGCAATGCAATGAATTTGTGACACGTGCTGCACTATGTGCTCTACACAACTTGTGCCAAAATTAAGAATAGGCAGTCAACTGTACAATGCAATGTTGTACTTATTGAGCAACAGAAAGCTGGATGGCGAGTTTTTCAGGGCAGTCTACAATTTTCTTATCTAAAATTTTGTCGTGAATATGTTATTTGAGAGGTTGAGTAATTAATATTAGCTATTTACGTAACCTGGCGAAATACAAAAATAGCCCGACCTGCTCCAAGCTACGGCAAACAACATTGCCTTGGTTCTGTCCAGCAACGTGGCACTTTCATATCTTTAAATTTTGGCACAGGTCACGTGGACCACATGATATGTAGGAGCAATGGGAGTCGGTTCACTTGCGCGTACCGTGGGACAGCTTTCCCCATCCTGTGACGTATGAAGGCATCCCCGTGAAATCCTCGTTCCTTCCAGGCAGGCAGATGGGCACGATGTGCGGCTGGAACACGACCGGCCGCTCCAGTTCGAGCAGCGCCAGGTCATTCTCGAAGGTGGCCGGGTTGTAGCTGCGGTGCACGATCATGCGCCGCACGGGAATGGACACCGGCTTGAACCGCCCGATGTTTCCAGACAGGTCGTGCGCGCCCAGGATCACCAGCAACGATGACAGGAACCTGTGCCGCAGGGCCTTTCTGAGCACATGTCGAAAACGCTTCATCTCCAGCATTCCGCAAGGAAATAAAAGCAGTGTCTGCGCACTAAGCAGCGCCCATGCACATAGCGCTGTCCATGCTCACAGCAGTGGCCATGCTCACAGCAGTGCCCATGCTCACAGCAGCGTCCATGCTCACAGCAGCGTCCATGCTCACAGCAGCGTCCATGCTCACAGCAGCGTCCATGCTCACAGCAGTTCGTAAGCTGTAGCTTCCCGTACGCTACTGCAGTTCGACAAGAGCAGCTGCTGACCAATGCTGATGGCGAACATAGCATTAATGACTACGTTCGGCCAATTATAAAGCTCTTAGGGAAGCTTAGAGCATTAGACCCTTGACGCGGTAATTTGCGACCATTATTTTCGTATTAGATTATTTTTAAATGCTCTCCATCGTACTCCTGTCTGACATGGCCACTTCGCTGTAGGAAAATGAAATGGAGAAAAAAAAAGGGGGGGGGGGGAATGGAATCCTTACGTAATCACACTCCAGGTCTTGCAAGTAGTGATAGCAAGGCAAAAACTAGATAAGCGTGCCTGTTCTCAAAAGGACATGTGCCCTGAAATCCGTCCATCTTCTCAGGACAAGTTCTTGCTTAGGCTGACCTACAACAACGTGCGAACTTGACACAGCGAAGTAATCCTCCTTATACCAGATATAATCTTAACATTTATCACTGACGAAAGTGACCATAAGTATTAATTTAGCTGGTTTTAGGTATGCCATGCGTTTTCATATTCTAAACTGCTTCGGAGGGGGAACCAGGTCCTATATAGAGTGTCCTTCGCAAGACAGCAAGAACGAGAGAGAGCACGAAGGCTGCTAGCACTCTAATATATATCCATGGGCAGTAAACTTACGAACATTTCATCAGCAAGCGGCAAAATAAAGGAAATACATTGTTTTATGGCGAGTTTCGAAGCCAAGTCACAGTGGTCACATGCAGCAACGTGTCCTCAGACTCGTGTCCCGCACGTGGTTCTCGGAGGCAAAAGCGAACAGCTTTAGCAGAAAGTGGCTGGGCTGCCAACACTTCATGCAACCTAGGAGTTACAACTGCATGCAAAAATAATTACTCCAATGACGTCACGTAGGGCGAAATATCAAGATACAAATATTATATGCTAATGACATTCAGAGACAGTCAGCCACTTTTCATGCTTGCTTTCAGCTTCATGGCTTTGCTTCACTTATTTGTATGGAAGCGGAAATGCTAAGAATTATTTCGTCACCACCTTCTTAAGAAGGAACAAATTGTAGATGATGAGATGATATATGAGATGGTATAGGACTATTAATATAGAAAATTACAACAGCAAAACAGCACTTCTGAAGTTCGAGTTAACACACAAATCAATCCAATAGGACCAAATAATAATAAAATACAGAAATGTAGCGCATATTTCTTTCGCGACCGCGCCAGCAGAGATCAGAAATATGGCATGAGAGCTGCATACAAAGGGCTCTTTATAAAATTGGTGTCATGTCATTAGAGAAAGGGAAGCTCTTTCACGGATGCTGTAGATAGATGTTCAACTTTTCCTGTTCATATAAACAGCATGTTAATACAGCTGATGAATCTGACAACTGAAATGACATATTCTTACGAGTACACATAACGTACACAACAACCCAGAGTAACAGCCATCTAAAGTGTCTAGTCAAGGGCAGCATGTCTGAGAGAAGCTGACCATGCCTTCTTTGAGCGCGAAGCAATACAAGAGCTGTGCAAGGTCCAAGTGCATGATACAACTCTAAGGCTGATTTTAAAGTAGTTTCATGAGGCCGCATAGCGCCTACGGACACATAAAGTATGTGTTAAGTTATCGTATACATTACACGCATTGCACTGCTGCCATTTGTAGAAAGTAGTAGGTTGACACCTGACAATGCCAGGCATCAAGTTGTGATACTTAAGTTCTAGACCTGCTTAATTGCTGTATTCTAATTTTAGCAACAACCCACGTGCACCAGCGCGACAGAAGCGGGGTTATGTGCATCTCAAGCGAGTTTGTTGTTCTAGTGTTTCATGCGATAACGACAGGTTCAGGAATCCATCACAACTTGGCTTGATGCCCTGTCGGTACTGCTGTGAATATATTCTCTGCCAAATATCATAACTGATCACTATGTTTGAGTAATGTCGGTAAAATAGCAGCAAGCACTGACCAGCCGACCTCGACTGATTGGAATACACAATAAAACAAGCTTCCCCCTCTGCTTGAAAGAAGTCAGTGGCCAAATAATTGCACAGAGCTCTGCTGCCACTGAAAATGTATGACGTAAAAGACGACAGCGTTGACATATTCCGGATGATGAACTTACAAAACTAGGCTATTGATCCTGACAAAGTCGTTGATTCCTTAATATAAATGTGTATACTTTCATTGAGATAATCACGCAACTTACGCATTTAAGAAATTAGTAAGAAGGGTGCAAGCGATATTTTCCTTGTCCCGTCTGGCAATGTTGGCATTTATTCGCAGTGGAAAAAACCAACAACCTAGTTGAACAACGTTTAAATAGCACTTCACTGTGCATAATCTAGAATCGACAATAAGAGGCTGCCAAGTAAACAGCAGTAGACGCTGCTCCATCTAGTAAATGTGTCAGGTATGACATTTAAAGAAACTATTCGAAGGTAAACATGAGGCAAACATCGACATGCATGCTTCTTTCGGTGGAAGTGCAGCTAATGGAGGTTCACATGTTTCGCCCGTCGCAAGGATTCCGCATACCATTTCTGGGTGAATGCTCAAGCTGCTTGTTAAACTTAACCTAACGCTTGTTTCATGAGTGGCGAAATTACTGTTCAGACGCGGCAAACCCGGACTATGTCGAAATGGCCTACACGGAAGAGAGACGCGTCAAAGACCGCCCCAAGAAATTTGTGACGATTTTACTCACTCACCGTTTGAAGACCAAAAAAATTCTTTATTCGTTTGTAAGTAACGGAGACAACCGCACTTTACTGGAAATAATCTATACCCCGATCTCTTAGAAGCTTGCCCAGAACATCGATGATAGGTTGCAGCCGTCGCGGCATTAGAAATGGATCAACTGTACCGCGAATCAGAATAAAACAAATCGACAAGAACGGTAAAACGTGTGCGGAAACGTGTAAACGTAAATCCGAACACCAAAAATCGCTGCGGCGCCCTTATTGCTACAAGAAAGCCAAGAAGAACAATTGACTAAATTATTCTCATGTTTCTCAAGACGCAAAGCATCATCACGTGAACATTACGAGGAGAGTGTATACCTACACCTGATATTTCTGACCATATACGCGCTTTTCTTCAATGTACAAGCACGTAATTGGCTTGGTTGCTTCTAGGCGAATGTGCTGCGCCCGTAATGCTATGTTTGAACTGCGGGCATGACGTTCACAAAGGACGCATTTGTCGTATCGACCACAAGTTGGCTTAAGGGGCTGCGCATCTGTAAACGCGGCTGGTTATAAATAAAATGTGCCTGACCAATAAAAATGCGAGGTGGCCAATCAACATCTACACGATTGGAAGGCTACACACACAAAAATACATGAGTGCCAAAGCAGCGAGTGTTCCAATAGCAAACAAGCCCTGCCTCCGGCGCGCAATACCAGTTCTCTCAATAGCCCCTATTGCTTCTGCCGGCGCGCCGTTGCTATAACTGAAGGTAGCCGGAAGTTCGGTAAACGAATAGGAAACAGATAGAGCGACGGTCGTTGGTCACATAAATGCAGTAAGTGTAATCGGACATCAAACTGAACGTATCTCACAACAAATGCGTTCGCGTCTATTGCTCTATTTGCGCCCCTTACGGCTGCAGTGTGAACAAAATAATTGCTTTCGCGTTTGTACTTGGGTTTCCTGAGAAATACCTGCGCGTTCCCTAAGTTGTCTGAACGGAACCTGACTACAGCAGGTGAATTCCAACCCACCAGTGGCTCGCGTGCTGACCATGCAAGCCGGTCAGAGGCAAATACCTGACCTCCCGTTTAGATAATCGGTGACCTTTTGCCATGCCGTGGGTCGCTTTCGGGATCGATCTGACGAGCGCAAATCGCGCATCTTTAAATTATGGAAGAGACTGCAACACTTTACTTCTGGCCGGCTGGCACTACGCATGCATGCCACCGTCGCCGATAACGCGGGTGGCTATAACGATACGGTGCCGCAAATATCGATGGCCACGTGCTCGCGTGTTCGTGCTAACGCATTGAACCTCTGGGCATATTCCTAATTATTTAACAAGGACACTCGAGCATTGACAACACGACACGTCAGCGCCTTCTAACAGTGGGAAGTGGCGAGATCGGTGATAGTATTAGGATGCGCACAAAACTTTATCCAGTGCTCTGCAGCAGGCGATGCACTGCATCCCGTTTTACCGTAACTTGGCAAACGGCGAAGACTGGGCGGCCTCTGCCCGCCACGCTGAAGGGAGCCATCCACTTCTTAACTTACTTGACTTTCTTTTCTATTTAAGCGAGCATGTTCGAAGCGATTTTTGTCGTTCTCGTTACTCATAATCAAATATGTTTTTTTTAATATAAATTCATTTGAAACATGTTACCCTGACAGATGTGGCATCACCTGGCTTTTCAAATTAGAAACAATAAAGTTAGGCTACGGCCTCCTAGGCACAGGCGTGAAGCGAACATACAGCGCAACTTTCGTTTCAATAGGAAGCGCACAAATAAAAACAGGCGTCAAACCATGTGATTGATGACGAGGCGGGCGCACTTCCGCGTTGATCAACTTACATTGCCGCCAATCCCTCGCCGCTGGTCGTTGTCAGAGACCTCGACGTAGCCATCTCAAAACCGCAAACAAAGCAGTTGTTCACGTACCAAAATTTATTAACTTATGGGTTTTCATCTGCCAAAACCACGATCTGATCATGAGGCACGCCGTACTGGGGGACTGCAGAAATTTGGACTCCCTAGGGTTCTTTTACATGCACCTGAATCGAAGTACACGGATGTTTTCGCATTTCGCGCCCATCGAAATGCGGCCGCCGAGGCAGGGACTCGAGCCCGCGACCTCGTGCTTAGCAGCCCGACATCATAGCCACTAAGCATCAACAGCAGGTATTCGTGCAAGACTTCGGCCTCAGTTACTTCAACGATTCGATTCAAGTAACTACAGTACACGGGTCACGCATCGATTTACCTTTGGCCACATACATTTCTCAAATAAAAACGGAGGGCATCTGTGTGTATCATAGCGACCACAAAGCAGTTATAGCTGTAGTTTCAAAGTAACACAATACAATAAAGGTTTCGCAAACTCTAGTGAAACGTGTGTCATTGTAACAATAATTGTTATTATAATAGATGCTATTTCGCCCCACCGCACCAAGCACGCAGGCAAAAGCGGCGCATGCGCTGTTTGGGAAGGTGTGTTTGGAATGTCTGCACTATTTTTTTGTTTTTGTTTTTAAGACGACGACAGTTTCTACTTGCGTCCGCCGCTACGGGCTGCATTAATAACACCATAGCCACTAAGCCATCATAGTGATTACTCGAGAATCTTAACAGAAATAGCTTCTAATTATGTTTTTATACCAATGTGCTCGTTATCGTACTAATTTTCCTTTGCGTGAAATGGTTCTTAGGCTGCGTGGGGTTAAGGGCGCATGAAAAGACATCTCCCACTGTTTCGGCCATGAGCATGTTCCCATTTCTTGATAGCGCTTCCTTGATCATTCAAGAAGGACAAGCGCTCATGCGTCAACATGAAGCAAATCATAAGCGGTCCAGCCGCATCCTTACCCCGGCTGGCAGTGGGCTGCAGTAAGTGCGTACTTGTCGCTGATCAAGACGCCGCCACACTTATTCTTTATGAACAGGCCGAGCCACGTAGCTTCCTTCACAAGCACCTGTAAAAAAAAAAAAAAATTGAGAGCCCGTGAGACTCCTGCCGTCCGGAGATGAGTATCGCCCGAAGCAAGTCTAGTCGTAAATAAGGAAGCAGGAAGACCTGCGGCCAGTGCAAAACGTACTTGCCACGGCCATTCACCGATGAACGAGTTCCTTCCGCCGACGATCCGGCCCTGGGGATGTAGCGGCCTGACTCCGCAGTCTTTATGGGTCAAAAAGAACATAGAAAAAAAGAAAGGCAAGGCAACAGCGGTTGACAACGAACAAAAACAAGCTCTTCGTGGGCGCACCAGTGTGGGTTGTTGCTTAGACTGCACAACCTTGGGGATGGGCTCACATTTTCAGACTGCGCGATCCGAGGACCGGCCCATGTGTTTTTGTTTAGTAAAGCCGCAATTCCCGTTACGTTGTTAGGCGCGGGCAGCTTCAACTTTGGGTTTCACTTCGAACTTGTTGCGCTAATTATGCCTTATTAGTGTCCTCTACATAGCTCCACGCTAACGTGGCGCGTCTTTTCCGTTACATTCTTGATTTTCACGCTTTTTCGTTGTCTTACGCCCACTACAGCCACTGCAAATCCTCTAATTTGACCAAACGAAAGTGGCCAGATGTCCAAATCCCACGAATCCCGAAATAGATCTCTATTCTCCAAAGAAGACCATGTCTTCCAAGAAAAAAAAAGAACGACAAGAAAGACAGAAAATGATGCGAATGGCACAAACGTTTATATGCTGGGCGACCTGGAAGGGCATTGTTTAGCGTGCTACTTGTGCCAGAATTCGCTTCCTTCAATCACCTCGTTTGAGTGCACGAATAGAATGAACCGCTGTTACGCCGTCAAGGTCAATTCAAATGTGTCGCGAAGCTTCGGGCAAAAAGCTGTCCAGAACCAAATGTCACCGATACAAGCAAGGATGGTTATGGAAACGGCGATTTAAGGGTGACCTGGTGAGGAGGGATGAAACGTTGCTCAGGGAAAACAGTTTGTATGAATTTTGGTGGTGTAGTGTTTGCTAGGGGCGCTTAATCGTGCGTCAATGTGTTTAGTCAAATGCAGTGAGCTGTGGCCGCCAGACCCTTATTAACTTAGCTTCCCCTGTGCGCTGCACTGCACGACGGGCTTGGCGTCCAATCATGTGACCAACACTGAATACCGAAAGCTTTGTTGGGCTTGCAAAGAACGATACTCCGTGCATGGGTGCGAATGCCAACCCTCGCTGTATAGTTTTCCGCGCTAAAAGCTCGAAACACCAATCGAGTCAAATGGCGGGAAATTTGAAAACGCTGCCCTGTGACAGGCCACCGAAATAATTTTCGCGCCTTGACAATATAAGATACGTCACGCTTTCTCTCTTTAGTGGATATGGCATAACTTCATTTTTTGTTCCGGCGGAAGTGTTTCCACGTCACACAGATGGCGCTAATTCCCGCGAGCCGTCATATTTTGAGCATACCTAGACGCAGTTACGATACCCCACACTTCTCGCTTTCTTTTTTATCCCTCCATCGAGAGTGCTTAGCTGTGAACAAACATTTAAACAGCCAATTCATTCTGACTGATTGGTTGGGATTGTTGCTTGTGTATTTTATTGTGCGTTTATTTTATCCTTAGCCTTCGGTGGGCGAATCACTGGGTGCATTTAAAGATGGCGTACTCGAGCGGCTTGCTTAGCATGCTTAAAGATCAAAACTCCAGTTAAGTGCTTGCATTTTCTTGTTTTCACTGTTATTTGGTGCGCATAGCTGATATTCTCCCGTACATTTGGGCCCCTGTTTCTAAGTTTCCCCATTGACTTGAACAACTCCTTGCAAAGCACGTTTAGTGAAAACGCTCGGCACGCTGCCGAACGCTTTTACATGCCGGCCTGCACGCGCGGTGAATTCCTTGAAACTAGTAAATGGTAGAGAAAAGAAAAAGAAAAAAAAGAAAAAGAGAAGTAAAAAGGGGAAATGCAGTACGTGCTGATAAACGAGGTGCCCCAATCTGTCTTACGTTTACGGTAGTCCCACTGTTGACTGCTCGTTGCTGTCGGCAGACCCGTGCCGTTAACGACGGGCTCCATTGTCGGCTTCACGCCCGTTGTTGAGGCGTACGTGAACGTGCTTGACGGCGGTGGTATCTTTGACGGTGGCTTCGGGGTACTCTTCTTCGGTGGCGACTTGCTGGGCAGCGGTGTCTTTGTGGGCTTCGCGGGACGAGCCGGCATGGCGAGGACTGGCTTCGTAGGCTTCGGCGTGCTTTTTGGCTTCGTCGCGGTTGTCATCGACATTGTCGTTCTCACCGGTATCGGTTCACCCACCACCATCGTCGTCGTAGTCTTGGTCGGCTTCTTTGTGCGCTTGGGCAGCGTGGGCGTCGTTTGAGGCTTGGTCGAGCTCAGGTGGACTTGATCGGTCGACACAGGCACAGTGGCGGTGCTCGTAAACAGTGTGCTTTGCACAGGCCTCGTGGCGAGCGTTGTCCTCTGCGGAATTTTGAAGAGGGTCGACGGCCACAGGGTCGCCTTTGAAGGATAGGTCATGTGCTGTATGTCGTTAGAAATTGTCGTTGGCGACCATGGCGGGCGGGGCTTGGTCGGGACGGGTTTGGAGGCTACTGTCGACGGTCGAGCCTTTGTTTGCGTCATCGTCGGTGATCGCGTCTTGAGCTTCTTGGTCGTCGTGGACGGCCGCGGCGTAGAGTACGGCTCCGTCGAAGACGATGCGACCGCCGAAGCGACGTTAGAAACGGTGACGTCCGTTACCTCTCCGAATGACGTTTGGCCGGTTGCGGTGCCATACACGTGCTCGGTCACCGTTGGTCGATCTTCGGCGTTGAAGTCCAAG